>NW_027669012.1:0-360868 GCF_964194185.1 Rhinolophus hipposideros
TTACCCTTGATGTCCTGAATGTCATCAAATAGTCTTCCTTTCCATATTTTCTTTATCTTTGGATAATGACATATTTAGTCACTGGGGACCAGATCAGGTGAGTAGGGAGGGTATTGCAATACAGTTATTTGTTTACAGGCTAAAAACTCCCTCAGACACAGTGCCCTGTGAGCTGGTGCATTGTCGTGATGCAAGAGCAATGAGTCGTTGGCTAAAAGTTCAGGTCGTCTTAACTTTTTCACACAATCTTTTAAGCAATTCCAAAGAGTAAACTTGGTTAACTGTGTGTCCAGTTGGTAGAAATTCATAATGAACAGTCCCTCACATATATATAAAAAAAGGGGAGCAACATCATTGCAACAGGTTTGCGAACTTAATTGTCAGATGTCATAGATCATCAGTAAACATAACTTTTTCTTTATTTTAGCTGCAAGAAGCAGGAGCTCGACATCCAGAGGATGCACGATGCACTGAGAAGATGCAAGATCACGTGCCAAAGTATAAGTTAAAGCAGCACAGAAAATAACTTGAGTATTTATAAAGCAGATGTGTAGTGTAGTATGACCATTAGATCAGTTATAACAATAAACACATGAGTGTGAAGCTGGGTCAAAATGTCAGCTTTGAGCTACCTTGAAAAGAATAATTTGTGTACATTATCTCTAATTTTGCACATTATGCAAAATTCACAACTAGAAAAATAGCACAATTGCCAAATCATGCGCTTTTCAAATTGTAAGATTTTATGTAGTTGCACCATAGATATTTGTTCAGTGATTATGTGGTATGCTTTAAAGTCAATGTGTGAGAATAATTATGTCAAAATATTCACTTTAGGCTTGAAGCTGAAAATACTGACCTAATACTGATAATTCAAAAGCTAATGGGCATAATCGAACAACTTCACAGGCACCTGTCAGGTACAAGTTTGGTAAGTGAATCTCTTCATTTCTGTCATACTGCAAAGGAATTTCTATGTCTGTCATAGTACCATATAAGGATATTTTAGACAATAAGAACAGTCTCATTAATAAAAGTACTGTATTCATGTTGATACTACTTGCTGGGAGTAACGTAATTCCTCTCCACAGAGAAAGAAATCTCAGTTCATAAAATTAATGATTTTTGTAGTAAGATTTTTATAGAAAAAGATTGTGATAGTCTAAAGGCAACATTTGACATACACCATGTTTCAATTATCCTTTCGTTTGTCCAACATTTGGGTTTTTCCAACTGTTGGCTATTGCTATTTATGCTGCCACAAACATCGGACTACAAATATCTGTTTGAGTCCAGGCATTTGAGTAATGATTTGATCCAGAATTCTAAATTTCCCTTGAAATCTAAACCCTTTAGTGAGATTTGGAGAATGAATTACTTTTAATGTTCTAATTTGTTTTCTTCATCATTAACGAATACTGGGTCATTAGGCAAATGTTTCCTGAAAAGAATATACTTTTCTCCTTGTTGGATTTTGAAAAAGAAAAGAGATGCCAGTGTAAAAGTAGAAATGAATGCCCAATCAAGTCCTTACATAGTAACATAGTGCTTCTAGCTTTGCAAGTTTAGAAACCAATCTTTTTCCACTCACTTGAGTTAATCATACGCTTTTAAAGATTGAACAGTTCGATGTCAGAAAAGATTGATGTGTCATCCAGGATGACAATTTCCTGATGGACAGTGAAAAACGTGTCACTATCTTTCCTAAGCAGAGCAACATTCCTCTGCCATCCTCCTGTCCTCTGTAGGAGAGGCTCCCTAGGATTTCTCATCATAAGATCGCATTGTGACCCCTGAGGTGGACCAATGACATAGATGTACCTTCCAGCTGGTGTCTTTCAGTCACAGTAGCCAGGTCTAAGCAATTTCATTAGACAGTCATGCCCATCAAGGGAAACAGAAGATTGTTCTGATGGTCCTTCTTGTGGCCAAAGAAACTTTGAAAAAAAATTTTTGTCTAGACTTCTTGTCAATTAAGTCACATTATGTTGCTAACATACTTTTCATATGAGTGACATGATAATGTGTTGATAAGGAGTCTTACATGAATGTGAGTTCCATGAGTTGTCACATCACAGCTTTATAGAGAAATCTATTATATTAAGGTATCAAAAATTGAAAAATTGGGGATTTGTGGTCAAGATAGCAGAGTAGGTAAATGCCATGCTTGCCTCCTCTCACGACCACATCAAAATTACAACTAAACTACAGAACAATCATCACTGAGCATCACCTGAAGTCTAGCTCAACCAAAGTCGTCCTACCTCTAGGGACATACAGAAGAAGTCACCTCGAGACTGGTAGGAGGAGCAGAAAAACAGAACGAGCTGATGCCAGACCCTTGTGCGACTGTCAGAAGTCTAGAAGGATATCTTGCTTGTCGAGGTCCACTAGGGGTGTGAGATGTCCCAGCTCCACACCAGGCATCCTAGCCCAGGATTCCAATGCTAGAGAGAGATGTCCCCATAGCTTCTGGCTGTGGAAACCACTGGTCATTCTGGTTGGGTGAGATGAAAAGGGTGGCTAGAGTCCCAGTTGATTCTTTTATAGGGCTTGGAATGGGCTTACTAACTGACAGATTCATTTGCCCTGAACTCTAACACTGGGCAGTAGTTCAGGGATATAAGGGGAGGAACTAAGCTTTTTGCCTTTAGGGTGATGGCTGGAGGGGAGCTTCTTCCCACACAGAGGTGCTTGTGGAATCCATTGTTTCTGTACTGATCCATCACCTGCTGCAGTGTGAGACATAGATGGCCTCCATCTCTTGAGTCTACATCAACCTGGCTAACACTGTCCACCCACCCTGGTGATTCCCTGAGAACCTGCCCCACCTAACTTGAGAGCCAACCCAAGCTTCTTCCAGTGACTTTTCCAAAAAAAAAAACATCCTGTCTTGGCTCATGCTGCAGACTTGCCTAAAATCTCTCAAAGGTTCACAAAACCTAAACAAGCGTTATGTGGCCTCAGCTGTCCTTTACTTCTTGCTGTGTAGACCCAAGATGGCACTAATGGAAGCTGGCTATGGTTCATAACTGGAACTCTTGAGGCACCTCCAAAGCCGGTGCAGGTGGCAGCCATCTGCATCCTGCTTTGTGGTCAAGCTAGGTGGCCCTCTGCAGGACACAGGCTGCAGCTGAACTAGGCCTGTGGCCGGGCCACTTCTAGGAGTCCCTAGGGCTGACATACCTGGTGGCCATCTTTGGACAGAGCAGGAGCATCACCGCTCTGGTGCCTCCCAGAAAGACACAACCAAAGTGTACACAGGGCAGACACCAGTGCCCTGCTAAAGCAAATCCTGCTCTATAGGGGCAGCCCCTGCAAAAACAGCTCCTCCACTGTAGTCATGGTCAGTCCTCACAACCACACAGTCTGACGATCAATGCCTCCCATTGGCATGCAAACAGCAGCCAAGGCTGCACTACAACAGGAGAGCACAGAGAACTCACACAAGGGGCAGAGCTGCCGCCCCCGGCTCTGGGTACCAAGGAGGCTGTGCCGCACGGCCCCACAGGACACCTACTATATAAGGCCACTCAAATAGGCCTGGGAGACACAGCAGTCCTACCTCATACACAGAAACATTCAGAAGGAGGGAGCCAACATGGGGAGTCAAGGAAACATGCCAACTAAAAGAACAGAAGAAACCTCCAGAAAAATACTGAGCAAGATAGAGACAAGCAATCCATCAGATGCAGAGTTCAAAACACTGGTTATTAGGATGCTCAGGGACCTCAAGAAGAACTTCCACTAAGACATAGGAAACATAAAAATGAAGATAGAAAACATAAAAATGAACCAGTCATAAGTAAAGAATAAAATAACTGAAAAAGCGAATGTCTTAGAGGGAATGAAAACTGACTAGATGAAGCAGAGAATCGAATGAGTGATTTAGAAGATACGGTAGCAGAGAATACCCAGTCAGAACAGCAAAAAGAATCCAAAATATGAGGACAGTTTAAGGGACCTCTGAGAATGTCAAGCATACCAACATTATCATATGGGGTACTACGAGAAGAAGAAATGAAGGAATTCGAAATGTACTTGATAATGACTGAGAACTTCCCTAACTTGGTAAAGGAAATGGACATATAAGCCCAGAATTTCAAAGAAGATGAGCCCAAACAGGCCCATACCAAGATACGTCATAATTAAAATGCCAAAGTTTATAGGCAAATAAAGACTTTTTAAAACAGCAAGCAAAAAGCAGTTAGTAACCAGTAAAGGAGCACCCATAAGACTAGCAGGTGATTTCTCAAGAGCAACTTTGTAGGCCAGAAGGGATTGGCACAAAATATTCAAAGTGATGAAAGACATGCCTACAACTAAGATTTCTTTACCCAGCAAAGCTATAATTTAGTATCATAGGACAGATCAAGAGCTTTCTGGAGGAAAAAAAAAAAAAAAACTGAAGGAGTTCATCAGTACCAAACCAGTATTACAAGGAATATTAGAGGGACTTCTTTAAAAGGAACAAAAAAGGAAGAACAAAAACATCAATCATAAAATAGCAGTAACTACATATCTATGCACAATTACTTTATGTGTAAATAGATTAAATTCTCCAATCAAAACACAGGGTGGCTGAAAGGATAAGAAAATAAGATCCTTACATATGCTCCCTACAACAGACTTGCTTCAGATCAAAAGACACAGAGACTGAAATTAAAGGGATATTTCATGAAAACAAAATAAAATTTAAAAAGCTGTGGGAGCAATACTTGTATCACACAATATAGACTTTTAAACAAAGGCTATCACAAGAGTTGAAGAATGACCCAGATATCCCACTTCAGAGAATTTATCCAAAGAAACCGAAAAATGCCAATTCGAGGCGATGTGTACGTCAATATGTTCACTGCAGGATTCTTTACAATGGCCAAGATGGGCATGCAGCCTATCAATGGATGAATGGATAAAGAAGAGATGATACATGTATGCAATGGAATATTGCTTGGCCACAGAAGGAAATGGGCTCTGGCCATCTGTGGCGGTGTGGATGGACCTGGAGGGTACAGTGCTGAGTGGAGTGTGTCAGACCGAGAAAGATGCACTGTGACTGTGCTTCTAAGTGGAATTGAAGAAGAGAACAAACAAACAGAAAAAAGTTCATACATACAAAGGACATTTTGTTGGTTGCCAGCTGGGGGTTAAAAGGGGAGAGATTAAAAAGTACAAATTGGTCGTTACAAAGTAGTCATGGGGATCCAGGGTTTAGTATAAGGCATGTATTAATGATATTGCAATAACAACACATGGCATCAGATGAGTACTAGGTAATTTAGGGTGATAGGTGGGAGAGGAGTTAGGAGCAGGGTGGAAAAGGTGAAGGGGTTAAAAAGTACAAATTGGTAGTTACTAAATAGTCACGGGGATGTAATGTAAAGCATGGGGAATATAGTTAATACTATGACAATAACTATGTATAGTGCCAGGTGGGTACTGGATGAGTCAGGGGAATCACTTTGTTAAATTACTTAAATTCTAACCACTATGCTGTACACCTAAAATTAATATAAAATAATATTGAATGTCAAAAAATTGAAAAATTTGTAAAAACACCCAAAACTGATTAAGCTTATACCAAAATAATGAGGGACGATAGGTTCCTAGGGGAAGTAATTAGGATCTCAACAAAATTATCAGCCACCATAAGGTCTACCCTGTAAATCAAAAGTTTAATTACGACAGGTTTCAACGAATTCGATCAATAGCCCCCCAGGTGAGAGAGTACCTGGAGTAAGACATTTGATTCACACAATGTGAGAGGAAGCATCTGGACTGGGAAGAAAGGATAGCTCCAACTGACTTAAGCTGTCAAACAAGATGGTGGAGTGTACTTGCGAAAGGAATTTCAGAACACTTCCATAGGTCAGGTCAGGTCCCAAGGAATAGGAAGTTATTCAATAGAGCAAACAAAAATGGAAAGGCGAATAGTAGATAATGTGAACCTTATGAAAAAACTTATGCATTCTGAGAGAAAAATAGGACAAAGTATGCTGGTCAACATCCTAAGGGTGAGGAGCTGCCAAGAACTGAAAATAACGCTATGTTCACAGTAACAGTGATAAGAATCCCCATGAAATGTACCAGATGAGCTGATCCACAGCAAGTCATGGTGTATGAGTGTGTGGTTGAGGGACACTGTCTATGAGGAGCTCCAGGGGAAAAAGGAAAGTACAGATGACCTCAGTAAAGGGGTCAAGGCTGCCACTGTAGATGAGGGAATGTGGTTTGAAGCACTGGGATGTAAAGAACTGAGAGCATTTAAAAAGAGGAATAGAAAAGGGTCAAGGCCTGACCACCAGGACTGCTGTTCAGAGATGAGTTGGGCTAGGAAGACTATAGAAAGGGTGTGGGCATCCTTATCAGTTGCTGCTGAGAAGTAAAGCAGGACAAGGACTAAAAGAGATGACCCTGAAAAATGTTTTCGCGCAATTATAAGGACAGAAAGTCAGGCTCTCATGTAAAAGAAGAGAATAAGTGGCGAAAATATGGACCTGGGGATGAGACCACACATTAAAGAGGGTTAGAGTCCAAGGAGAAAAACAAGATGACAGAAAAAGTTACAGGAATCAAGAAAAAGTTATGTGTTTATATAATATAGAGAAGATAAACTTTAGTTAAAGAGAAAAATATTTACTAGAAAAGCAGAAATTGAAACCTATGGAAGAACGCTTAACAGAGAATGAGTGTCTTCCTCTGATGCTCATATCAGATTATCACAATAATGTAAGGTGGACTGCACGGGAAGTTTTCAAAGATTATCGTAGAAAAATGTGATTCCATAAGCCCTGTAAAATTTTGAACTGTTGATGAAAATGTCTCTGGAGGCATTTCTACAAACTGAAATGTAAATAGAGCCACTATTTAAATCAGGTCTTTAACACTTAGTATTTTTACATGTAAAAACGTCTGTTTTTAAGAAAGTTTGGCAATTTAAATTCCAGGAAACCAATGATGACACTGTAAAATCAATTTCAGCTGTTTTAAGAAAAGTCATTGTTTTTGAAATCTGCCCTTACTGGCATCAGGTTTATAAACTACATTTTATACACCTGTCTACATATATTCCTCATGAACTCATGAGGAATAATGTTTTAAAGAAAGAAGAGTGAGTCTCTAGAATTTTAAAATTAACTTTGTTTAAAAATGTTTTTCAAAGTCTGAGGATGAAAAGGAACAATTAAAGTACTATGAGAAGTTAGAATCTCTGCAATATAATTTGAATCAACAAAAGAAGAAAAATGATGAATTAGAGACCGAGGTTACCAGGTAAGGTTTTAATATTTCAGATCATGTCAACCATTAATTACTATTTAATTATAATTCTTACTTTATGAAAACCTAAGTACAAATGTATTTCATACCTGTAATTTTCATAATTAAACAAGTTATCCTACTTACGAATTTACATCAGAAACTCACAGCATAGTCAAACTTGTGTGAATGCCAAAATATTATACCTACTCTTGAATGATTCCTAAAACTATAATGACCGTGTCTTTTGCATATACTGTCAACTGCACTCTTCCTGGTCTCCATTGAATCTTTATTTCTGCAGGATGTCTGTGCTCTCTTTGGTAATCTTTCCTTCTTTTTGTAGTGTTCTTCCCTTCAGCATTCTAACAGTTTAATGTCTAAAAACCTATCTGTGGTATTGTTTAACAACATCAGAATTGTTATTGATTTGGCTTCTATGTTCTTTCTACTTTTTTGTCAGTTATAAAATATGTCATACATACCAAACCATATGTATAACTTAAAAAAGAATGAGATGAGTAATCATCTCACTCAGATAATAATGGAATCTTTCCCAACGTCTGGGAATCCCGCACGTGGCTTGCTTTCTGTTTACTTGCTGCTTACTGAATGAAGTTTTTTCTCTGATTCTCCTCAGTGTTTTTTCTCCCATGTCACTGTCTTTCTCTGCATTGTTTTGTATTCTTCTCATTTTGTTAACTTTGTGCTAGCAAAGATCTCTTCGTAAAACAGACTCGAAGAGACTGTGACACATTATCTCTCCAATTTCCTTTCTTCTAAAGCCCTGCCCCTTTCCTTTCCCCTCCACTCAGACTTCAGATTTTTCTTTCCGGTTTCTCTTTCTATTTTGAATGATCTCTTGTTGGTACCTACTTTCTTTTCTTCTGGCAGACTGCGGTCAGTAGGCACCGAATGGTATTTTGGTGTCTTTTCAAAACATCCACATATATTATACTTTTCTTCTTCACCTAGGATACTAATCTCTGGTTTATAGCTGATATTTAATATGTTTGATACTAACAATCTTAAGTGGATATTAATAATACTTTAATTATAAGAACCTTACATTGTTACAATATGAAGTCTGTATCATATGTATCACAATTGTTTTATGTTACTTACCTAAGGTTATAATTTTATTAGTATGCTTTCAAACTCTTATACTGGAACAAATAGGAGAGGATCATAATTTATAGATTTGTTTATTTTGTATGATAGACATATCATCTCTTTAAATAATTACTAAACATTTACTCTTAAAGAATTTGACTTACTCGTTTTCTACAATTCTGCAGACTGAAGACCCTCTTTCAGAATACAAGGATGCTACATGACAGTCAAAATGGAGAGGTTAGTTTCCTTGGAGATTTAGAACCCAATCAATCTGAAATGGATATTCAGATGGCTAGGTTAAAACAGAAGGTACTTTGTAATCCGTTTGGGACCCAGAAATCACTTAATTTGGGGAAATAGAAACCACTCAATGCTTTGAGCAGTACAATATTGATTTCTCTCTTAATTTTACAGACTCAAGCAGTGAAAAAGATAGCTTATTTTCTATATCATTTTTCTATAAAAGGGCATACTGTTACCTCTCCTATGTCTCAACCCTGGCTAGTGATCTAAAGCCAAGAAGGACACCATTGCATGACCCCAAAGCACTGGCTCCAATCTTCATTGAGATGTAATGAACATAGCATGCAGTTCCATCATTTAAAGTATGCAGTGCAGTGGCTTTTAGTGTATTCAAAGCTTTATGCAGTCATCATCACAATCAGTTTTACAACATTTTCATCACCCTGGAAAGTATCTGTGTACTGTTAGCCTTCACCGTGTGCCAATCTGCCCTTCCCACTCTTCCTAGCCCTAGGGAACCACTAGTGAACTCTCTGCTCCATATTGTGGTTTTGATGTAGTTTTTTCTGATGACTAATGATGCTGAGCAATCTTTTCCCATGCTTATTATCCATTTGTATAACTTCTTTGAAAAACTGTTGTTTCAATTCCTTTGCCCTTTTAAAATTGCACTGTCTCTTTCTTGTTGAATTGTAAGAGTTCTTTATATATCCTGGATACAAATCGCTTATCAGATATAGGATTTTCAAATATTTCTCCCTTTCATTAGCTTGCCTTTTTAGTCTTTCAATGGTATCCTTTAAAGCACAGAAGCATTTTATTTTAATGGAGTCCAGTTAATCTATTTTTTTAAACACTCAGTTACGAACTCTTTCATGAAGACGTATAACTATGCTTTCTTCTAAGCTTTTATAATTTTAGCTTTTACATTTTGAGATAATTTTTATATCTGGTATGATGTAGAGCTCTAATTTTTTCTTTTGCATGTGGATATCCAGTTGATCCAGTATCATTTGCTCAAAAGACTATTCACCTCCAATTGGATTTTTTAGCACCCTTGTCAAAAATCACTCGGCTCTACATATGAGGTTAATTTCCGGATCCTTAATTTTGATTCATTGATCTATAGATCTGTCCTTACGCCATTACCAAATCAAATGTTATGAGAACGCTTCCCCAGTCATCTTGCATATTACCAGATGCCTTATGGAATAATAAAATGTCAATGTAGGGGAATATCTTTAATTCCACTTCTGTGGAGATGTTTTGCTTCTGGATGGAGACTGTGGCCTGCAGACCTTGGTGACCTTATGACATGATGGGATATTAGGCTTACAAAGTCGACTCATTCCTTTTGTTTTCTTCATTCAAAACATTAATCTTTAACCCAGTGCCTCCCTTTCCCTCCCATTTCCATCAAATGTCGGTAATAGGATCTGACACTTGGTGACAACTTTCTTCATTTTGTCTATCTCCTAATCCATAGCCTCTTCCATAGATTTCACTGTCTAGGAAGGAGAAGATGAAACCAGGACCATCTGCTTTCCTCTTTAGAAATCTCTCTAATCCATCATCTTGCAATTGAAAAGTAGATTCTGTTTGACCCGGTTCTTTTCTGAAACACTGGTGCCAATCTTGTTCTTGGCATAGATCCTACATTCTCAGAAACACATTGAGATGCATAGTTGTACCTTTAGCTTCATATATAATTAATGGAATAAATATTTCATCCCATCCAAAGAAAACATTTCAAGAGTACAGCTGTTAAAATTCAGGAAGTAATTAATCAATCAGAAAGAAATAATAGATTCGTAATGTGAATTATAAAATGTCAAAGCCTTTTTTGTGATACGGAGAAGCATTTTGGTATAAGATACAGAAGACATGGTCTTCCCTTCCCATACAAACAAGCTTGAAGTACGGTAAAGGAGAGATTGTATTTAAATAGTGCCAGAGGACACTATGATTGTTTTACTACTGAGATTAAAAATGATTCCATAATGCTCTCTATTTCCTCACCGAGGAAAAGGAAGTGAAGATTGAGTACTAGATTGATGAATAAATATTGAAAGCTGCCTATCTCTTTTAGAATTTTAGGGAATGGAAATCAGGAAAAAGGTTTGATTTTGGTTATTAACTGGCTATTTCTAGTTTTACAACTATCGTACTAGAAATCATATGTCTCCTTGCCAGCCTTCCTTATCCTGTACGTTGAGGGAAGCTTCTAAAGATGCCTACCTGCCTAGCTGTCGTTGAAGGGAACCCTTGAGATACTTCTTATGCTTTTCTTGTATTCACTGCTTCTTCTCATTAGCATTGTGTGTCATTAATAAGTCAATCTCCACATTACTTAGATTACACTATAAAGGAGACTAAAGGCATACCTCGGAGATATTGCAGATTTGGTTCCAACCACAGCAATACACTAGTAACCCAATGAAGTGAATCACAAGAATTGTGCATATAAATTTATTTTACACTAGTCTGTAGTCTATTAAGTGTGTGGTAACATTATGTCTAAATAGACAGTGTACATACCTTAATTAAAAAGTACTTCATTGCTAAACTGCCAAACATAATCCAACTGGGTCGGAAAAGTGCTGTTCATACACTTGGGGAATGCATGATTGTCAAAAGCTTTCAATTTGTAAAACATACTTGCAAAACACAATACAGCAAAGTGCAATAAAAGAAGATATCTGTAATTAATAACTTATCAGTTACGTTTCCTATTATCTCTTTTTTTAATCCAGGAGGTGTGGCTATTTTTTCCTTAAATCTCTAATGGAGTAGTTGAAATAAACAACAGTTATTTGACTCACAGATCCATACTTAAGAAGAGTGTGGCCAGAACCATCTGTCTCCGTTCCCCTCAGCTTCAATTGGGGCGGCTCGATGGCTGGAGGCTGGAATCATTTGAAAGTTTGCTCAGCAACGTGTCCGGTAGTTGGTGCCTACTGTTGGTCGGCTCTCTAGCTGGAGCAGACGGCAGGAACACCTACACCTGAACACCCGGCTCGCATTGTGGCCCGAGCCTCCCCACAACACGGGGCTGGATTCCAAGGTTCAGATCCTCAGAGACATAACCAACAGGAGCTGTGTTGCCCTTTGTGAAGGAGTCTTGGAATTCACA
Organism: Rhinolophus hipposideros; assembly: GCF_964194185.1. Taxonomy (NCBI): domain Eukaryota; kingdom Metazoa; phylum Chordata; class Mammalia; order Chiroptera; family Rhinolophidae; genus Rhinolophus; species Rhinolophus hipposideros. The sequence goes on from NW_027669012.1 coordinate 11,750, forward strand.
CGAAATGTCTTTCAACATATTCTGTTTATTAGGAGCCAGTCACTAATGTTGACCCATATTCTAGTGGTTTTATGCAATGAATATTTCAAAATTTACGGACACATTTAAAAACCACCTTGATCTGTCCACTGGCCACAATTCTTTACGTTCCCCCCACATGGAAAATACACTCATCCCTACACAATACTCGCCACAAGTCTCAATTTAATGGCATCAGGCTCAGGTTCGAATCTAAGATTTTACCATCTTAGTCTGGTGCAAATGGTGATGAAGGGCCTGGGTTTTGGTTTCTAGGATAAAGCCCCTTGAGGACAATTCCTTTCAATATGAAAACATGAGAAAGGAAGAGACAAGTTATCTACCACCCACACACCCAACATTCTGCTCGACTGCTGAAGTTTCCCCTGCAGAAATAGAAAGTGGAAAGCACGTTAGTCCATAGCAATTCTGAAATACAGCCTGATGTGTGCTGTCCGTTCTTTGATTAGGACTGAGTCCTAATCATGCCAATGCTTCTCCATGGCCCTTTGCTGTCCCCTGTGAGCTCTTTGTTCTGTCCTTTTCATAAGAAATGACCTGTGCTTGCAGCTCTTCCCTCAGCGTCATTCCTCCACCCAAATGTCTAAGACCCACAGGCCTCCTCTATTTTTCACTCTCTTGGTTTTTATTAGTCCAAGGTAACAAGGTAGTTTTTTGCTACTTGATTATCCTAAAAACTTGGAGTTGCGTGAGAGTTTATTGGGGTTCGTGCCATTAGAAAAGCCACCGTCATACATCGTTTTGAGATAAGCTCTTGGGCTTCCTGTAGCTGTTGTAGGACCATGCCTTTAAAATTCTTTTCCTCCGAAGAGCCTTCCAGGAATTTAAGGCCCCGCTTTAACTCTTTCGAAGTCTTGAGGAAGGCTTTACACTCTTGTCCTCATCCGTAGATCATGTCTTCCTGGGAGCACAGCGAATTTGATCTTCACTCAGAAGCCATTTCTTCATTTTAGCATGATTTGACAACAGGGCATGTGGGAGAGGCTGTAAATGGGAAACACATTTGAACACAATAAGTCCTGGTTCCTTTACAGTTCACAGTCTTTCGTTAGCTCATGTATCTCATGGATGTTACTTGGTTACTTCACAGCAAGAGTCCCCTTTCATCCGGATTTCAGACTCATTTTCTTCACTAGCTGAGAAGTCTTTGTGGCCATCCTCTTTAGGGGCCCGCAAGCCCCCAATAACCGTCTCTTGGAGGCTCTTGTGGGTGTCGTTCTCATTCTTCTCCACATCCTTTCGGGTTCCACCTACCTCCTGGTGGAAAGGCACTCCTACAGGTTTTAGATTGCTTTTCTTTGTGGCCTCACACCATTTTGAATATCATTATCAATGCAGTTGTTCATTGCTGCTCAAGAAACCAACTCAAAAGCTAGTGGCTCAAAACAGCATCTGTTTTGTTCACCAGTGATGCAGTTGAGTGAAGCTCAGTGAGACCAGCTCATTTCTGTTCCACTTGGCATCAGCTGCGTTGCCATGAAGCTGCGAATGAGAATCATCTAAAGGCTGTTACACACACGTGTAGCAGTTGAAGCAGGGTTTTCGCGGGGACGCCCACTGGGGCCGTCTCAGCATGAACATCTGTAGGAGGCCTCGCTGTGTGTCCTGGGCTTCTTCATCTGCAAAACATGGTGGCTGGGTTCTCAGGGCGAGCTTCCCGAGAGAAAGTCAGATGGAAGCTGTATCACATTTTCTGCCGCAGGCATAGCATTCTCACAGCAGTTCTGCCCTATTCCATGCACTAGAATCCAGTTACATCCTAAGGCCAGCACATATTAAAAGGGAGGGAATTTCATGGAGAAATGTCAAGAATTTGTAGCCATGTTTTAAAAACACTACATCCATCCACTCACCTCATCTTACCAAATAAGCATTGTATCTACAGGAAAGTAGTTCTACCCAACTCAGTATCACTGAAATTCCAGCAGATTTGTTGTTATTATTGCTGTTTAGGATGTTCTTGTATATTGTGGAAAGAGAGGATTACAAGATAGCATTATCGAATTAAGACACTTTTTTGTTGTTGAAAAAATGTAGCGATCATCTCACTAAACATTCACAGTGTGAGATGTGATTTCTCCTTAACCTTGGGAATCATTTCTTCTTGAAAGCAATTCAAATTACCATGAAACATTTGTAGCTGACGGAGGCCTAACTATCTCAAGATGAGTTACTTGTAACTCCCTACAACTTCGTAAGAAATTACGGAGAGTTAAAATGGGGAACAGCTGAGAGACTATCAACTCAGAGGTGACTTACAGTCATTTTATAGAAGAAAAACATGAACCAATCATTCAGGAAATCGTAGAAAATCAAGTACAGATGTTGTGTGGCAAAGTCGATGACAATAAAGGATACATTTTTGAGTCTCCTGGTGCTTTTCTCTTTGTTCTTCATTCTGAGTAATTCAAGTTTCCACATTCTAAGACTCTACGACAGTATGGATGACATTTTATGGCAACTGAGTTTATTTCACAAGTTGATACTGGTTTGGGGTTAGACTATTCTCAGTCAACTTCCTTCGTAACCAAATCATACTATCTTACTCATTCAGAATGATGCTCTCAAAGCAAAACTGGAAACTGCATCTTCAGAATGTCTCCATCTGTGGGGTGGCCAGTTGGCTCCATGGTTAGAGAATCGTGCTGGTTCCAATCCTTGGTAACCAAGGTCGCTGGTTCGATTCCCACATGGACCAGTTAGCTACACCCTCCACAACTAGGTTGAAAACAATGGCTGGAGCTTGGAGCTGAGCCCCCAGTGGGCGGCCGGCCAGTTGGTTCAGTGGTTAGAGCGCAGTGCTCATAACACCAAGGTTGCCGGTTCGATTCCCGCATGGGTCAGTGAGCTGTACCCTCCATAACTAGTAGATTGAAGAGAACAATTTGACTTGGAGCTGAGCTGCGCATCCCACAACTAGATTGGAAACTGTTACTTGACAGGGAGCTGATGGGTTCTGGCAAAAACACTGTTCCCCAATTCTAAAGAAAAAATTTGTTTTAAAAAGTTTTTTTAAAAAAAGATATCTATACCTTGTTGAAGAAAATCAATCTTAAACAGGAGTTATTATCTATGAAAGGAGTACAAATGTCATGTGAAAAAGTAGAGAATAAAAAGAGTGGAGATAAAAATTATTAAACCTCAAAATTCACATAGTCACGAATGTGGTAGAAAAGAGTGAAGCAGAACACAGTAAATTCTGGGATATTGAAGACTGAGCAAGACAGGATGTAGTAGAAAAAGTTTTTTAAATCTATTTTTACAGGTTAATTCATTGATTTTTAACACGCCTTAATTCATTTTGCTGCAAATTACGTTTTCGATATGCATAGTGTATGTGATTCTTCTACTCCCCTTAACGGCAGTTGTTTTTATTTTATTTTTTTTAGATTTCTGGAACTAAGGTGGTATCTGCTTCTCCTTTTTAATATTTCAGTTCCCATCATTATTGTCACTCAGTTGATCTTTGAGATTTGTTCTTTCTGAAAAATCATTTGATTTTTAAGACCAATTGATATAAAACGAGACTATTAGGAAATAAAGAAAATAAAATGCACCATATTCTTAGATTATTAAGTCATATTGTTCAATTTTTAAAATTTAAAATTGATTATCTTATTGGAATAGTTAGATGAGATGATTCAAAATATTTTCATGATTCAGATCTATTTCATTCCGTATTGATGATAAATATTTTAAACTTCAGCTTTTTTTTACGTTTAAATTGCCCTCCAAATCATTGACTTAAAACTAAAGAATACAAATAGACTGTAATTATTCAGTTTATATTTATTTTTAAAATGTATCCTTTCTGTTGGCTTTAGGAACAAGCAGCATCTCAAAAAAACGTACACCCGTTAAATGACCATGATTGCGCTTCCGTAAGTGACATGGACATACTCAGAATTAAATATCTGGAATCTGAAATCGCCAAAGTGAAAACTTCTCATGAAATAGAATTGGAAAAATATAAACACCTCTACCTAGAGGAATTAAAACTTATCGCATCATTGCAAAACAAACTAAACAAGTAAGTCCAAACAAAGTCAGAGAAAATCAATCGAGCTCATTAATTTGCCTCTAAAGTATAATTTTTATCCAGGCAGATTCCCGAGATTGATAGGAAATGAAAGCTTACTAAATAGTATAATTTTGGAAAATGATGTTAGTGAATAAATTACTTTTAAAATGTTAGTTAGTTCAGGACATTTGCATCTCTCCCCATTTTTGGTTTTACATGATTGTATTTTTCCTTCTCGCGGTTTTCATAGAGTTAATCTGATCTACCAGTCTTTAAGCAAAGTGTTTTTGAAGCTTTATGATTTAGACAACGCTATTTATTATAAAATTTCTTGTCAGAATTCCCCTAAATAGTTTTTAATGAGGTAACTATTTATTATAAGATAACAACTTAAACCCAAAGGGTTAAGTACTCTGCATGTTCTGGCACTTGGTACATGTACTGTCTCCATTGTGCTCAGTGTTATTATCTCTAGAGGTCGCTTTCAGACAAGCTCTTCTTTCTAGTCTTTCTGATGTCCACAAAGGCATATATGTGAAATACAGCAGAGGGTTAACAACGTAGGGGTGAGGGTAGTATAACCCAAGAAGTGGCTAAAAAGATAAGGTGGTGAGCCTGAGGGGGTGTGTGGAAGACAGAAAGCGCAGAGCCCACGCCCAGCGCCTTGGTCACAGTGTTATATTATAAGCTACACGCCTGCGGAGCGGTTTCAGTTCAGTAGGGTCACCCACCAGGCTCCCTCCTTCTCCCCCAGAGGCTGTTGTTCTCCATGACACCTCAGTCCTCAGGGTAATGAGGGCGTTACCCAAGGGCGGTGACTGCAAAGGCTTGAAAATATCTTGGTGGGATTTTTAAAAAATTCTAAACTCGTTTGCTATGTACGTCTCATGGCAATCCTCAAGAATCTTATTGGTTCAGCCATTGCAGAAGGCAGCAAGTATTATCTGTGAAGCCGTGGATGTCACTGATAGCCCGTTTCCTCCCTTCCCTACTTTGAATTTCTTCTTAGTCTGGCGTCCCCATAGAAACATATGTGCTTGTTAGGATAATTTGAAACCTATCCTTGTGCATGGTAGGTCTGCCCTGACGCATTTTCAATGTTAAAATGCTGTTTAATGGGAAATTTCTTTTACTATTTATTATGGCAACTTGAAAAAAATGCAAGTCATTCAGGAAAAAAAAAATTTACAATCTTCACAGTGCTAATGAAAGACTGGCAGAGGCTAGAACCGATCTTCAGGCAAAGGAACAGCAGAACGAGTTTCTCAGCACTGGTCTTAGGAGGTGAGTCCTTGAGCCACCTTGTGTTGGAAGTTTAATACTGAGTTACTCCTCAGTGAAAATCCTGCTCCAAGAGAAAATTTGGTGATTCCTAATTCAACCGCAGGGGCTTCAAATGATAGCATGGGGTATTACTGTCCCAAGGTTAGTTACATTAGCTTCTTTCCCTTGGGTTTCAGATTTCTTTCTTTTTTATTTCTTTGATATAATATTGTTTTGTTTTGTCTTATATATTCATTGGGGTGATATTGGTTAGTGAAATCATATGGGTTTCAAGTGTACATTTCCATAATACATCATGTATATATTTCACTGTGTGTTCACCATCCCGAGTCAGTTCTCCTTCCATCGCCATGTATTTGACCCCTTTTTCCCTCTTCTACCTCTCTCTCTCCCCCCTCACCCATTAAGTGTTGTCTGTGTCTAGAGTTTTTGTTTCTTTGTTTGTCGTTGATGAAATTTTGAGTTGTTTCATTGACTAATGCACACGAGGTAAAAGGCATAATTATGTGTGCTAATATGCATAGAAAGGAGACAGAAATTTTACAATCTTTTTTTAAGTCCCTAGAGCTCTCATGTGTTAAAGAGTTATTTGTTATTATTTAATAAATGTAACTAAAGTGATACATTTAAAATGCTTGAAAATTTGCCTTTAAATTTTATTTCAGATGTTAAATATCATTGCCTAATATATGCTTTGAGATGCTTTGGCTTCTTAATTGGTTTTAGTTGGAGATGATTCATAAAAATTTTAAAGTTTTGTGCATCCCAGTTTTTCTTCCCCTAAGCGTAAGTGAATGATGGCCGGCCAAACACCTAACCACAAATGGATGTTTATTATTAAATGAAACAGATATAATCCTTTTTAATAATTCGGCAAACTTATAATACTGCAGAAAGATTAGTCTCTGTTTTTATGGTTAAAGTTATCTTCTAACAAGAGAGTATATCCTTAATTTTTATTTTATTCGTAGCACTATCTATTTCAGTGTTTTAAAATGAGTTGCTTCACAGTTGTACATATTCTAAATAGGGACATTAAGCAAATAATTGAATTTTTAAAATGAAGTTCACTTATGTCTATATGTCTTGACAGCATTTGGGTAATTGATGAGTAAGGTGGCAGTGCTAGGGAGTCTTTAAATCACAACTCGTTTTCTTCGTGTGACGTGGTTGTTAAAAATACTCATTCTTGAGTTCTTGACCAGCAGGAGTTCTGTTCGGTTCTGTTTCATAGTTTCCATCTCTTTGATAAAGTTCTCCTCCGGGTCATTAATTTTACTCCTGAACTCATTGAACTGCCTTGTGAGCGTTGTTATATCTCAGTGACATTCTTCATGCTGTTACTTTGTTTTGTTTTACCCTCCAAAATGTTTATTACATTTAAGCAACATGGAGAATACAGGAAGGAAAGCACAAATCATCTGCTCGGAACAATTGGTCTAATTTATATGCAGCATACAATATAGAAAATTAGTTTAAACCGGTTAGTAGAGGTCAAATTGAGGAGGGCTATAAGTGAGTTTGATTTTTTTTCTCTAGGCAGCAGTAGGTATAAAAAGGATAATGAAATAATAATTCTTTCATGGGGGAGTATATAATATGTGGCAGAGAGTCTGTTATCTCCTTTGTATTTGAAAAATTAAGTGAAGTATAATGTATGTCGTTAGTTTCAGGTGAACAAGCTTTTCCTGTTTCGTGCTAATCTTTGGCCCTAGAAGTAAATACTGTATGTCTTTTGACTATTGACATATAGTATTTTATATAATATAGTATATAATATACTGAGCTTCTTGCTGGGGCTACAGCTGAAAATAGCTCAGCCCTGTTTCTCTTTGGCCATGACTCGACTGTGTTGAACTGGGTTATTTTAAGCTGAGGGCCAGATTGCTGATTGACAGGTGTTATATATGTGCCTGAAAGTCATCAAGAAGTGCTATTGTTTTTTGTTTGTTTGTTTTACTGTGCAGAAACTAGTTCTGGGTGTCTTCTTTTTTTTCAGTGAATGAGTATTATTATTTTTAACTCTTTTTTTATTATTAGTTTCAGGTGTACAAAACAATGTAATAGTTACACATTTATAATTTGTATGCCTCACATAATGATGACCCCTCTCCCCTCATCAACGACCCCTTTGACATCACATACAGCCATTACATTTCCACTGCCTCTATCCCTCATGCTGTATTCTACTTCTTGTAAGCATATATATACATACATGTATATGTGTGTGTGTGTATAACAATTGTAGTTAACATTAACATTCATTATTGTTCAGCTTCAGCTTCCGGTGTACAGTGCAGTTGTCAGGCATCTACATCATCTCTGAGGTGCTCTCCCTAATGAGACAAGTGTAATCAGATACCCTACAAAATCTTTACATTATTGATTACATTCACCAAATTGACTTTCGTATCCCCATGGCAATCTTGGGGTTATCGATTGTGCTTTGTAATCCCCTCACCTTCCCCCTTATCCCCACCCCCCTCCCATCTAGCAACCTTCAGTTTTTCCTCTGTGTCTCTGAGACTGTTTCTGATTAGTTCACTCATTTATTGTTTTCTTTAGATTCCATATATAAGTGAGATCATAAGGTATTTGTCTTTCTCTGTCTGACTTATTTCACTTAACGTAATGTTCTCTAGGTCCATCCATATTGTTGCAAATGGTAAGATTTCCTTCTTCTTTATGGCTGCATAATATTCCATTGTATAAATGTACCACAGTTTCTTAATCCAGTCGTCTACCGATGGGCATTTTGATTGTTTCCATGTCTTGGCTATTGTGTATAGAGCTGCAATAAACATAGGGGTGCATACATTTTTTGAATTAGAGTTTTGGATTTCTCCAGATCGATGCCTAGGAGTGGAATTGCTGGGTCATAAGGTAGTTCCATTCTCAGATTTTTGAGATACCTCCATACTGTTTTCCATAGTGGCTGCACCAATCTGCAATCCCACCAACAGTGCACAAGGGTTCCCTTTTCTCCACATCCTCGCCAGCGCTTGTTGTTTGTTGATGTATTGATGATAACCATTTTGACTGGGGTGAGGTGGTATCTCATTGTGGTTTTTATTTGCATTTCTCTAATGGTTAGTGAGGTTGAGCATTTCTTCATATGTCTGTTTGCCATCTGTATGTCCTCTTTAGATAAATGTCTCTTCATGTCCTCTGCCCATTTTTTAATTGGTTTGATTGTTTTTTTGGAGCTGAGTTGAGTGAGTCCCTGAAGTGGGGAGTGAGGATTGAGAAAAAAGAAGAGAGACAAAGATGGGATCGGGAGGGCAGGCAATTCTAAGTAGACTGCTGCAGTTCTAAGTAGAATGCCTCAGCCCAAGTTTATTTTTGCAGCTTATATACTCTGGGCATCAAAAAGTAACAGAACTGTCTGCAATCTAGTAGTTACAATAAAGGTAATACACAAGGGTGTGTTTTTTGGCCAGCTCCACACTTCCTGACCTTGTCTGGTTCTCTGTTCTCAGAGTAGCAAGTTTTGCCTTGCTGGGAGCACAAACCACTCAAGGAAGTCAAAGGTTCAACATTTCACAAAACAACACCTGCTAGCACTTCAGCACGGTTTCCCACAGGTCCCCCTTTTATATATAAAATTAACACAAGGGTTGCGCCTGGCTTAGGTGGTTGGTACAGATATGTCCATTTACCCGTCATAGGAGACCATCCCTCTAGCGAACGGTTCCTGTCTTAGGTTATGTACATTCTTACCAAATCCTTACCCATCTTTGGCTGCCGACCCATTGTAGGGGCTTTATACACGGGTGTCAGCGACACGGTGGACCTGGGCAGATAATCTCAACTCATGAACCTTTGTTTGGAGATCGATGAAGCCCTTGAGTATTACCTTTCTGAGCAACGGAGTAAACCACATGAATAGAGGAACACCAACAAAGATTATTACAAAAGGCAGTAGCAAATGGAACAGAGCTAGAAAGGAGGGGAATTCTCCTCTGAGGTCCGAGTACCAAGGACCTGAAATGTTAACAGGTACCAAAATGAAAGAGGGTCGGTGGAGAACTACAGCTCTACTTTTGTCATTTGACCAATTGATGCTATTACTTAGGATACACTGTATACAAGATACATTAAACTGGACCCTGTCAATAGGGGTGATGTTAGAATTTCCAATCATAAGCACATATGGAGCCTTGACACAAGCAGTGGTATTGCCTTCTACCTTGCCTCGTCCCTCGTCCATACTCATAGTCACTGTATCCACTGCTCCCACTAGTTTCCAAATATGTCGATGGGGCCGGGAGGTATACCATAATCCCACAACCACTCCAGCCTTAGTCCCTTGTTGGATATCAGCACCTGTGTCATGGCCTCCGAACCATCTATAACAGCTTGATTAAACCCAGGGACACTATATTCCCAGGGTTCTTTATAACATTGTCTCCAAAGGATGGATCCGTTGTTTTTTCTGTTCTCCTCACCGCAAGGATCATGGGCTTGTGGTGGAGGGATAAAAACATTATCCCTGATGTTTTTCCATCCTGCTGGCTGATGGGATATGACAGTCTGTCCTTGGTTGTCTCAGTGAATTGTCTGGCTGCCCACATGGAAACATCCAGTAACGCTGACATTATCGCGAAGCATATGAGGAGTCCTATGCCCAAGCTGCTATGATTGAATCCAACAGCTTGTAGGACGGCAGGAGCGAATGGATGTCCTAACAGCCTAGTGTCATTTGTCCCAACAATGACTTCAGGCCCGTTCCACACAGTGGGGTGTAGCATGGGAGGGTCAGGAACATATGCCCAGTATGCTGAGGCATCTGCGCAACCAGCAGGATCTCGAAGACGCTCATCAGCAAGCCGCACCAACCTCTCAGGCAGCCACCGGGCACCTCCATTGTCCTGTGAATAAACACAAACATGCCCTTGTCCCCAAATTAGGACTGGGTCTGGCCCATGCCACTGGTTAGTAACTGGATCCTGCCATCTCACTTGGGCATAATCTTGTTGAGTGTTAGGATGCCAGAAGCGATCTGCGGCAGATCTGCCACGCGCATCCAGGTTTAAAAAATTTAGAACAAAGAGTGTGATTAAGGATTGTATGTGGGGAGACGGGGTAGACTCTAACGCTGCTGCCACACATTTTTGACATAGAGTAGGGCTATTAGCCATACCTTGAGGCAGCACCAGCCATTGATATCTCTTCATAGGTTCTTGTAAGTTAGTTGAAGGAACACTGAATGCAAACCTTTTACAGTCCTTGGGGCACAATGGTATTGTATAAAAACAATCCTTTAAAGCCAGGATTCTCTTATATGTGTTTTTGGGTATAGCAGAAGGATTAGGCAATACTGGTTGTAAAGCCCCCGTGAGCTCCATAGTCTCATTTATTTTTCTCAAATCTTATAACAACCTCCATTTACCTGATTTTTTCTTAATTACAAATATGGAGAGTTCCATGGAGAGTTAGAAAGTGCTATATGTCCCTTATCAAGTTGCTCCTGTTCCAGCAACCTTGCAGCCTGTATCTTTTCTGATGATAGGGGCCACTGTTCTACCCAAACAGGTGTGTCGCTTTTCCAAGTGATAGCATCTGCATGGGGTACAGGAGGAGTAGTGACCCCCGTTAAAAATATCCCAAGCCAGCTCTTTGTGGTAAGGGCGAGGGAAAGATAGGCTCTTTTCTCCCTTGTCCAGAGGGACCTGAGCCATCTCTAGGCAGGAGTCCCTGATGGAACATCATCTTAGTGACCTGTTGATTAGGGCTGTACAGGTAACCTCCCATCTGACTCATGACATCTCTGCCCCATAGATTGACAGGCAATCCTGCCACTGTGTATGGTTGAAAGGATCCTTCATGTCCCTCTTGATCTTTCCACAACAATATATCACTGCTCTGTTCTGGTGACTGAGATTGTCCTATGCCTTGTAATTGGGTTACTGTTTGCTGCTTTGGCCAGTGGCTAGGCCACTGATCTGCAGTTAAAACAGAGACATCGGCCCCCGTGTCTAAAAGGCCCATGAAGGAACGGCCATTAATGGATAGTGGTAATTCTGGCCTGGTGGTGAATGGCCTGGACCCAATAAGCATCTGATGAACCCAGGCCCGCGTCGCCTCGGGATTTATGGCCTGCGGTTTTACCCGGTTTGACATGTGGAATTAATGATTGTGCTATGCGTTGGCCCTTATCGATCACTGAAATGCCTCCAGGCGAATGTGTCATAATCTTGATCTCTCCTGTATAATCCATATCCACAACTCCCGGAGCAACCAATATCCCTTTCATGGTAATACTACTCCTTCCTAGGATGAGTCCCACAGTCTGTGGAGGCAGAGGCCCAAAGACCCCTGTAGGAATAGCTCGCATTCCCATCTCAGGTGTTAGTACTGTGTAGGCGGCGCTACTGAGGTCCAATCCTGCGCTGCCTGGGGTTGGTCGGAAGAGTTCCTGAATGGATTTCCCTGGTGGGGGACCAACTGCGGCAGCGCCCCATAGCATTGTTGCGGGGCCTGGGGCTGGCCCCTCTTCCTGTTTCCTGGAAGAAGAGGATTACCGGAGGCATCCCTCTTAGATTTGCATGCATTGGCCCAGTGTTTACCTCTCTTACATTTTGGGCATAATCCAGGTTGTTTTGGGCCCTCCTTCCTTTGAGGCTGACCTTGTTTATTAGGGAAGTTTTTGATCATATGGCCCGGCTGTCCACACCCAAAACAGTTGCCCTGTCCCTTTATTTTCTTTTGTTGTTGTTGTTGGAATAACATTTCTCTAACAGTCTTTCCTTGCAAAGCAGCGGCCATTGCAAGACCCTGTGTATAAGAAGGTCCTATTTTTGAGCACAACCAGACATAATCTGACAAGTCACTCTTATTTTTGTAAGGTCATAATGCAGCCTGGCATGCAGAATTAGCATTCTCAAAAGCGAGCTATTTAACTAACAGCATGCTGGCATCTGAGTCTCCCAGAATTCTTCCAGCCGCCTGCATTAATCGCGAAAGGAAGTCTTGGAAAGTCTCATCAGGCCCCTGGATAATTTTAGAGAGGTCCTCAGAACGTTTTCCAGGCATAGGAATCTTTTTCCATGCACGCCTGGCGGCAGCACTTGTTTGTGCATAAGCAGCCGGGTCAAAATTTAATTGTGTTTGCAAGTCTCTATAAGGTCCTTCACCTGCCAACATATCAAAGGAGATAGGAATGTTTTGTGTCTGATTTATCTCTGCAGTACTCTGACAGAATTCTGCAAAGTCAGACTGCCATAAGATATAGTCCCCTCCTGATAAGCAAGCCCTAGCAAGTTGCTTCCAATCACTAGGCGGCAGGGCTTCTGTAGCTAGTGATTCTAGCAGGGCCTGGATGAACGGGGCATTAGGACCATATTGAGAACATGCCATTTTTAATTCTTTTAAACTTTTGAATGCAAAAGGCACATGGTCTCGGACAGGATTTCCTTGTGCGTCCTGTCTTTCTATCACTGGAAATGCCAACCCAGAATCTCCAGTATCTTCCCCTAACTTGCAGGCGGTTTGCAAAACCTTACGCAGAGGAGAATCACGAGGGCAAGTCTGTTCTGCCTGCCTCGATTGTACCATCTGCACCTGCACAGAGAGGGAGGCAATTGCTGACTGCAATCCATCAATCTCTGCCTGGAGAGGATTCAGATGTCCTGTCTTAGCACCTGTTTCTGTCTGAACCACCCCATTATAATCTTCAGGGTCATGATATCGAGGAGCGGCTTCCTCTAGGCCTTCCTCATCTAGGCCCTCCTCATCTTGGGCGTCCAGTCCGTTTAGCACACTTTTTAACATTTGAGTAAAAGACATTCTGCTTTTACCCTGTCCCATGATTTTTTACTCCCGACTGTGGTATCTCACCGCACCCCTTACCTTATGTGACGCGTCTCAGCTCCTTGCGGTGTCCTTCACTTTATCCCCAGTATTCAGGTCCCTGTTCGGGCGCCACTTGTCGGTGCCTGCCGACGAGACTAACAGTCCCTGAAGTAGGGAGTGAGGATTGAGAAAAAAGAAGAGAGACAAAGATGGGATGGGGGGGGAGGGGGGAAGGGGGGGCAGGCAATTCTAAGTAGACTGATGCAGTTCTAAGTAGAATGCCTCAGTTCTAAGTAGAATGACTCACCCCAAGTTTATTTTTGCAGCTTATATACTCTGGGCCTCAAAAAACTAACAGAACTGTCTGCAATCTAATAGTTACAATGTTGGGATACACAAGGGCTTGTTTTTTGGCCAGCTCCACACTTCCTGACCTTGTCTGGTTCTGTGTTCTCAGAGTAGCAAGTTTTGCCTTGCTGGGAGCACAAACCACTCAAGGAAGTCAAACGTTCAACATTTCACAAAATAACATCTGCTAGCACGTCAGCACGGTTTCCCACATTAGTGTATTCAAAGCTTTATGCAGTCATCATCACAATCAGTTTTACAACATTTTCATCACCCTGGAAAGTATCTGTGTACTGTTAGCCTTCACCGTGTGCCAGTCTGCCCTTCTCACTCTTCCTAGCCCTAGGGAACCACTAGTGAACTCTCTGCTCCATATTGTGGTTTTGATGTATTTTCTGATGACTAATGATGCTGAGCTATCTTTTCACATGCTTATTGTCCATTTGTATAACTTCTTTGAAGAACTGATTATTCAATTCCATTGCCCATTAAAATTGGTTTGTCTTTGTCTTGTTGAATTGTAAGAATTCTTTATATATCCTAGATACAAATCGCTTATCAGATATAGGATTTTCAAATATTTCTCCCTTTCATTAGCTTGCCTTTTTAGTTTTTCAATGGTGTCCTTTAAAGCATAGAGTTTTTTTTTTTTATTTTAATGAAGTCCAGTTATCTACTTTTGTTTGGTACTGTCATATCTAAGACACAATTGCCAACTCCAGTCGTGAAGACATGAAGCTTCTTCAAAGCTTTTATAGTTTTAGCTTTTACCTTTTGAAATAATTTTATATATGGTATGATGTAGAGGTTTAATTTTTCTTTTGCATGTGGATATCCAGTAGACCCAGTATCGTTAGTTCAAAAGACTGTTCATGCCCAACTGGATTTTTCGGCACCCTTGTCAAAAATCGCTTGACTGTATATATGAGGGTTAATTTTTGGATCATCTTTTCCAATTTATTGGTCTATAGATCTGTCCTTACGCCATTACCAAATCAAATGTTATGAGAACGCTTCCCCAGTCATCTTACATATTACCAAATGCCTTATGTAATAATAAAATGTCAATGTAGGGGAATATCTTTAATTCCACTTCTATGGAGATGTTTTGCTTCTGGATGGAGCCTGTGGCCCGCAGACCTTGGTGACCTTATGACATGATGGGATATTAGGCTTACAAAGTCGACTCATTCCTTTTGTTTTCTTCATTCAAAACATTAATCTTTAACCCAGTGCCTCCCTTTCACTCCCATTTCCATCAAATGTCGGTAATAGGATCTGATACTTGGTGGACAACTTTCTTCATTTTGTCTATCTCCTAATCCATAGCCTCTTCCATAGATTTCACTGTCTAGGAAGGAGAAGATGAAACCTGGACCATCTGCTTTCCTCTTTAGAAATCTCTCTAATCCATCATCTTGCAATTGAAAAGTAGATTCTGTTTGACCCGGTTCTTTTCTGAAACACTGGTGCCAATCTTGTTCTTGGCATAGATCCTACATTCTCAGAAACACATTGAGATGCATAGTTGTACCTTTAGCTTCATATATAATTAATGGAATAAATATTTCATCCCATCCAAAGAAAACATTTCAAGAGTACAGCTGTTAAAATTCAGGAAGTAATTAATCAATCAGAAACAAGTAAAAGATTTGTTTGGGGCAGACAGCAGGAAGACCTACACCTGAACACCCGGCTCGCATTGTGGCCCGAGCCTCCCCACAACACGGGGCTGGATTCCAAGGTTCAGATCCTCAGAGACATAACCAACAGGAGCTGTGTTGCCCTTTGTGAAGGAGTCTTGGAATTCACAGGGAATGTCTTTCAACATATTCTGTTCATTAGGAGCCAGTCACTAATGTTGACCCATATTGTAGTGGTTTTATGCAATGAATATTTCAAAATTTAAGGACACATTTAAAAACCACCTTGATCTGTCCACTGGCCACAATTCTTTACGTTCCCCCCACATGGAAAATACACTCATCCCTACACAATACTCGCCACAAGTCTCAATTTAATGGCATCAGGCTCAGGTTCGAATCTAAGATTTTACCATCTTAGTCTGGTGCAAATGGGGATGAAGGGCCTGGGTTTTGGTTTCTAGGATAAAGCCCCTTGAGGACAATTCCTTTCAATATGAAAACATGAGAAAGGAAGAGACAAGTTATCTACCACCCACACACCCAACATTCTGCTCGACTGCTGAAGTTTCCCCTGCAGAAATAGAAAGTGGAAGGCACGTTAGTCCATAGCAATTCTGAAATACAGCCTGATGTGTGCTGTCCGTTCTTTGATTAGGACTTAGTCCTAATCATGCCAATGCTTCTCCATGGCCCTTTGCTGTCCCCTGTGAGCTCTTTGTTCTGTCCTTTTCATAAGAAATGACCTGTGCTTGCAGCTCATCCCTCAGCGTCATTCCTCCACCCAAATGTCTAAGACCTACAGGCCTCCTCTATTTTTCACTCTCTTGGTTTTTATTAGTCCAAGGTAACAAGGTGGTTTTTTGCTACTTGATTATCCTAAAAACTTGGAGTTGCGTGAGAGTTTATTGGGGTTCGTGCCATTAGAAAAGCCACCATCATACATCGTTTTGAGATAAGCTCTTGGGCTTCCTGTAGCTGTTGTAGGACCATGCCTATAAAATTCTTTTCCTCGGAAGAGCCTTCCAGGAATTTAAGGCCCCACCTTAACTCTTTGGAAGTCTTGAGGAAGACTTTACAGTCTTGTCCTCATCCGTAGATCATGTCTTCCTGGGAGCACCGCGAATTTGATCTTCACTCAGAAGCCATTTCTTCATTTTAGCATGATTTGACAACAGGGCATGTGGGAGAGGCTGTAAATGGGAAACACATTTGAACACAATAAGTCCTGGTTCCTTTACAGTTCACAGTCTTTCGTTAGCTCATGTATCTCATGGATTTTACTTGGTTACTTCACAGCAAGAGTCCCCTTTTATCCAGATTTCAGACTCATTTTCTTCACTAGCTGAGAAGTCTTTGTGGCCATCCTCTTTAGGGGCCCGCAAGCCCCCAATAACCGTCTCTTGGAGGCTATTGTGGGTGTCGTTCTCATTCTTCTCCACATCCTTTCGGGTTCCACCTACCTCCTGGAGGAAAGGCACTCCTACAGGTTTTAGATTGCTTTTCTTTGTGGCCTCACACCATTTTGAATATCAGTATCAATGCCAGTTGTTCATTGCTGCTCAAGAAACCAACTCAAAAGCTAGTGGCTCACAACAGCATCTGTTTTGTTCACCAGTAATGCAGTTGAGTGAAGCTCAGTGAGACTAGCTCATTTCTGTTCCACCTGGCATCAGCTGCGTTGCCATGAAGCTGCGAATGAGAATCATCTAAAGGCTGTTACACACACGTGTAGCAGTTGAAGCGGGGTTTTGGCCGGGACGCCCACTGGGGCCGTCTCAGCGCGAACATCTGTAGGAGGCCTCGCTGTGTGTCCTGGGCTTCTTCATCTGCACAACATGGTGGCTGGGTTTTCAGGGCGAGCTTCCCGAGAGAAAGTCAGATGGAAGCTGTATCACATTTTCTGCCGCAGGCATAGCATTCTCACAGCAGTTCTGCCCTATTCCATGCACTAGAATCCAGTTACATCCTAAGGCCAGCACATATTAAAAGGGAGGGAATTTCATGGAGAAATGTCAAGAATTTGTAGCCATGTTTTAAAAACACTACATCCATCCACTCACCTCATCTTACCAAATAAGCATTGTATCTACAGGAAAGCAGTTCTACCCAACTCAGTATCACTGAAATTCCAGCAGATTTGTTGTTATTATTGCTGTTTAGGATGTTCTTGTATATTGTGGAAAGAGAGGATTACAAGATAGCATTACCGAATTAAGACACTTTTTTGTTGTTGAAAAAATGTATCGATCATCTCACTAAACATTCACAGTGTGAGATGTGATTTCTCCTTAACCTTGGGAATCATTTCTTCTTGAAAGCAATTCAAATTACCATGAAACATTTGTAGCTGACGGAGGCCTAACTATCTCAAGATGAGTTACTTGTAACTCCCTACAACTTTGTAAGAAATTACGGAGAGTTAAAATGGGGAACAGGTGAGAGACTATCAACTCAGAGGTGACTTACAGTCATTTTATAGAAGAAAAATATGAACCAATCATTCAGGAAATCGTAGAAAATCAAGTACAGATGTTGTGTGGCAAAGTCGATGACAATAAAGGATACATTTTTGAGTCTCCTGGTGCTTTTCTCTTTGTTCTTCATTCTGAGTAATTCAAGTTTCCACATTCTAAGACTCTACGACAGTATGGATGACATTTTATGGCAACTGAGTTTATTTCACAAGTTGATACTGGTTTGGGGTTAGACTATTCTCAGTCAACTTCCTTCGTAACCAAATCATACTATCTTACTCATTCAGAATGATGCTCTCAAAGCAAAACTGGAAACTGCATCTTGAGAATGTCTCCATCTGTGGGGTGGCCAGTTGGCTCCATGGTTAGAGCATCGTGCTGGTTCCAATCCTTGGTAACCAAGGTCGCTGGTTCGATTCCCACATGGACCAGTTAGCTACACCCTCCACAACTAGGTTGAAAACAATGGCTGGAGCTTGGAGCTGAGCCCCCAGTGGGCAGCCGGCCAGTTGGTTCAGTGGTTAGAGCGCAGTGCTCATAACACCAAGGTTGCCGGTTCGAATCCCGCATGGGTCAGTGAGCTGTACCCCCCATAACTAGTAGATAGAAGAGAACAATTTGACTTGGAGCTGAGCTGCGCATCCCACAACTAGATTGGAAACTGTTACTTGACAGGGAGCTGATGGGTTCTGGCAAAAACAGTGTTCCCCAATTATAAAAAATAAATTTGTTTTAAAAAGTTTTTTTAAAAAAAGATATCTATACCTTGTTGAAGAAAATCAATCTTAAACAGGAGTTATTATCTATGAAAGGAGTACAAATGTCATGTGAAAAAGTAGAGAATAAAAAGAGTGGAGATAAAAATTATTAAACCTCAAAATTCATATAGTCACGAATGTGGTAAAAAAGAGTGAAGCAGAACACAGTAAATTCTGGGATATTGAAGACTGAGCAAGACAGGATGTAGTAGAAAAAGCTTTTTAAATCTATTTTTACAGGTTAATTCATTGATTTTTAACACGCCTTAATTCATTTTGCTGCAAATTACGTTTTCGATATGCATAGTGTATGTGATTCTTCTACTCCCCTTAACGGCAGTTGTTTTTATTTTATTTTTTTTAGATTTCTGGAACTAAGGTGGTATCTGCTTCTCCTTTTTAATATTTCAGTTCCCATCATTATTGTCACTCAGTTGATCTTTGAGATTTGTTCTTTCTGAAAAATCATTTGATTTTTAAGACCAATTGATATAAAACGAGACTATTAGGAAATAAAGAAAATAAAATGCACCATATTCTTAGATTATTAAGTCATATTGTTCAATTTTTAAAATTTAAAATTGATTCTCTTATTGGAATAGTTAGATGAGATGATTCAAAATATTTTCATGATTCAGATCTATTTCATTCCGTATTGATGGTAAATATTTTAAACTTCAGCTTTTTTTTTTCATTTAAATTGCCCTCCAAATCATTGACTTAAAACTAAAGAATACAAATAGACTGTAATTATTCAGTTTATATTTATTTTTAAAATGTATCCTTTCTGTTGGCTTTAGGAACAAACAGCATCTCAAAAAAAAGTACACCCGTTAAATGACCATGATGGCGCTTCCGTAAGTGACATGGACATACTCAGAATTAAATATCTGGAATCTGAACTCTCCAAAATGAAAACTTCTCATGAAATAGAATTGGAAGAATATGAACACCTCTACCTAGAGGAATTAAAACTTATCACATCATTGCAAAACAAACTAAACAAGTAAGTCCAAACAAAGTCAGAGAAAATCAATCGAGCTCATTAATTTGCCTCTAAAGTATAATTTTTATCAAGGCAGATTCCCGAGATTGATAGGAAATGAAAGCTTACTAAATAGTATAATTTTGGAAAATGATGTTAGTGAATAAATTACTTTTAAAATGTTAGTTAGTTCAGGACATTTGCATGTCTCCCCATTTTTGGTTTTACATGATTGTATTTTTCCTCCCGCGGTTTTCATAGAGTTAATCTGATCTACCAGTCTTTAAGCAAAGTGTTTTTGAAGCTTTATGATTTAGACAACGCTATTTATTATAAAATTTCTTGTCAGAATTCCCCTAAATAGTTTTTAATGAGGTAACTATTTATTATAAGATAACAACTTAAACCCAAAGGGTTAAGTACTCTGCATGTTCTGGCACTTGGTACATGTACTGTCTCCATTGTGCTCTGTGTTATTATCTCTGGAGGTCGCTTTCAGACAAGCTCTTCTTTCTAGTCTTTCTGATGTCCACAAAGGCATACATGTGAAATATAGCAGAGGGTTAACAACGTAGGGGTGAGGGTAGTATAACCCAAGAAGTGGCTAAAAAGATAAGGTGGTGAGCCTGAGGGGGTGTGTGGAAGACAGAAAGCGCAGAGCCCACGCCCAGCGCCTTGGTCACAGTGTTATATTATAAGCTACACGCCTGCGGAGCGGTTTCAGTTCAGTAGGGTCACCCACCAGGCTCCCTCCTTCTCCCCCAGAGGCTGTTGTTCTACATGACACTTCAGTCCTCAGGGTAATGAGGGCGCTACCCAAGGGCGGTGACTGCAAAGGCTTGAAAATATCTTGGTGGGATTTTTAAAAAATTCTAAACTCGTTTGCTATGTACGTCTCATGGCAATCCTCAAGAATCTTATTGGTTCAGCCATTGCAGAAGGCAGCAAGTATTATCTGTGAAGCCGTGGATGTCACTGATAGCCCGTTTCCTCCCCTCCCTACTTTGAATTTCTTCTTAGTCTGGCGTCCCCATAGAAACATATGTGCTTGTTTAGGATAATTTGAAACCTATCCTTGTGCATGCTAGGTCTGCCCTGACGCATTTTCAATGTTAAAATGCTGTTTAATGGGAAATTTCTTTTACTATTTATTATGGCAGCTTGAAAAAAATGCAAGTCATTCAGGAAAAATAAAATTCAAAGCTTTGTGTTTTACAATCTTCTCAGTGCTAATGAAAGACTGGCAGAGGCTAGAACCGATCTTCAGGCAAAGGAACAGCCCAAGGAGTTTCTCAGCACTGCTCTTAGGAGGGGAGTCCTTGAGCCACCATGTGTTGGAAGTTTGAATACTGAGTTACTCCTCAGTGGAAATCCTGCTCCAAGAGAAAATTTGGTGATTCCTAAGTCAACCGCACGGGCTTCAAATGACATCATGGGGTATTACTGTCCCAAGGTTAGTTATATTAGCTTCTTTCCCTTGCGTTTCAGATTTCTTTCTTTTTTATTTCTTTGATATAATATTGTTTTGTTTTGTCTTATATATTCATTGGGGTGATATTGGTTAGTGAAATCATATGGGTTTCAAGTGTACATTTCCATAATACATCATGTATATATTTCACTGTGTGTTCATCATCCCGAGTCAGTTCTCCTTCCATCGCCATGTATTTGACCCCCTTTTCCCTCTTCTACCTCTCTCTCTCCCCCCTCACCCATTAAGTGTTGTCTGTGTCTAGAGTTTTTGTTTCTTTGTTTGTCGTTGATGAAATTTTGAGTTGTTTCATTGACTAATGCACACGAGGTAAAAGGCATAATTATGTGTGCTAATATGCATAGAAAGGAGACAGAAATTTTACAATCTTTTTTTAAGTCCCTAGAGCTCTCATGTGTTAAGAGTTATTTATTATTATTTAATAAATGTAACTAAAGTGATACATTTAAAATGCTTGAAAATTTGCCTTTAAATTTTATTACAGATGTTAAATATCATTGCCTAATAACCAATGGTATGCTTTGAGATGCTTTGGCTTCTTAATTGGTTTTAGTTGGAGATGATTCATAAAAATTTTAAAGTTTTGTGCATCCCAGTTTTTCTTCCCCTAAGTGTAAGTGAATGATGGCCGGCCAAACACCTAACCACAAATGGATGTTTATTATTAAATGAAACAGATATAATCCTTTTTATTAATTCGGCAAACTTATAATACTGCAGAAAGATTAGTCTCTGTTTTTATGGTTAATGTTATCTTCTAACAAGAGAGTATATCCTTAATTTTTATTTTATTCGTAGCACTATCTATTTCAGTGTTTTAAAATGAGTTGCTTCACAGTTGTACATATTCTAAATAGGGACATTAAGCAAATAATTGAATTTTTAAAATGAAGTTCACTTATGTCTATATGTCTTGACAGCATTTGGGTAATTGATGAGTAAGGTGGCAGTGCTAGGGAGTCTTTAAATCACAACTCGTTTTCTTCGTGTGACGTGGTTGTTAAAAATACTCATTCTTGAGTTCTTGACCAGCAGGAGTTCTGTTCGGTTCTGTTTCATAGTTTCCATCTCTTTGATAAAGTTCTCCTCCGGGTCATTAATTTTACTCCTGAACTCATTGAACTGCCTGTGAGTGTTGTTATATCTCAGTGACATTCTTCATGCTGTGACTTTGTTTTGTTTTACCCTCCAAAATGTTTGTTACATTTAAGCAACATGGAGAATACAGGAAGGAAAGCACAAATCATCTGCTCGGAACAATTGGTCTAATTTATATGCAGCATACAATATAGAAAATTAGTTTAAACCGGTTAGTAGAGGTCAAATTGAGGAGGGCTTTAAGTGAGTTTGATTTTTTTTTCTCTAGGCAGCAGTAGGCATAAAAAGGATAATGAAATAATAATTCTTTCATGGGGGAGTATATAATATGTGGCAGAGAGTCTGTTATCTCCTTTGTATTTGAAAAATTAAGTGAAGTATAATGTATGTCGTTAGTTTCAGGTGAACAAGCTTTTCCTGGTTCGTGCTACTCTTTGGCCCTAGAAGTAAATACTGTATGTCTTTTGACTATTGACATATAGTATTTTATATAATATAGTATATAATATACTCAGCTTCTTGCTGGGGCTACAGCTGAAAATAGTTCAGCCCTGTTTCTCTTTGGCCATGACTCGACTGTGTTGAACTGGGTTATTTTAAGCTGAGGGCCAGATTGCTGATTGACAGGTGTTATATATGTGCCTGAAAGTCATCAAGAAGTGCTATTTTTTTTGGTTTGTTTGTTTCACTGTGCAGAAACTAGTTCTGGGTGTCTTCTTTTTTTTCAGTGAATGAGTATTATTATTTTTAACTCTTTTTTATTATTAGTTTCAGGTGTACAAAACAATGTAATAGTTACACATTTATAATTTGTATGCCTCACATAATGATGACCCCTCTCCCCTCATCAACGACCCCTTTGACATCACATACAGCCATTACATTTCCACTGCCTCTATCCCTCAGGCTGTACTCTACTTCTTGTAAACATATATATACATACATGTATATGTGTGTGTGTGTATAACAATTGTAGTTAACATTAACATTCATTATTGTTCAGCTTCAGCTTCAGGTGTACAGTGCAGTTGTCAGGCATCTACATCATCTCTGAGGTGCTCTCCCTAATGAGACAAGTGTAATCAGATACCCTACAAAATCTTTACATTATTGATTACATTCACCAAATTGACTTTCGTATCCCCATGGCAATCTTGGGGTTATCGATTGTGCTTTGTAATCCCCTCACCTTCCCCCTTATTCCCACCCCCCTCCCATCTAGCAACCTTCAGTTTTTCCTCTGTGTCTCTGAGACTGTTTCTGATTAGTTCACTCATTTATTGTTTTCTTTAGATTCCACATATAAGTGAGATCATAAGGTATTTGTCTTTCTCTGTCTGACTTATTTCACTTAACGTAATGTTCTCTAGGTCCATACATATTGTTGCAAATGGTAAGATTTCCTTCTTCTTTATGGCTGCGTAATACTCCATTGTATAAATGTACCACAGTTTCTTAATCCAGTCGTCTACCGATGGGCATTTTGATTGTTTCCATGTCTTGGCTATTGTGTATAGAGCTGCAATAAACATAGGGGTGCATACATTTTTTTGAATTAGAGTTTTGGATTTCTCCGGATCGATGCCTAGGAGTGGAATTGCTGGGTCATAAGGTAGTTCCATTCTCAGATTTTTGAGATACCTCCATACTGTTTTCCATAGTGGCTGCACCAATCTGCAATCCCACCAACAGTGCACAAGGGTTC
Source organism: Rhinolophus hipposideros (assembly GCF_964194185.1). Taxonomy (NCBI): domain Eukaryota; kingdom Metazoa; phylum Chordata; class Mammalia; order Chiroptera; family Rhinolophidae; genus Rhinolophus; species Rhinolophus hipposideros. The sequence continues at coordinate 35,394 of NW_027669012.1, forward strand.
CCTTTTCTCCACATCCTCGCCAGCGCTTGTTGTTTGTTGATCTATTGATGATAACCATTTTGACTGGGGTGAGGTGGTATCTCATTGTGGTTTTTATTTGCATTTCTCTGATGGTTAGTGAGGTTGAGCATTTCTTCATATGTCTGTTTCCATCTGTATGTCCTCTTTAGAAAAATGTCTCTTCATGTCCTCTGCCCATTTTTTAATTGGGTTGATTGTTTTTTCGGAGCTGAGTTGAGTGAGTTTTTTAATAAAGTTTGGATATATCAATGGCAGATATCTTCTCCCATTCAGTAGGACCCTTTTTTGTTGTAATGATGGTTTCCTTTACTGTGAAAAAAATGTTTAGTTTGATGTAATCCCATATGTTTATTTTTTCTGTTACTTCCCTTGCCCAAGGGGATGTATCAGTAAAAATCTTACTCCGGGTAATGTATGTAAAGTTGCTTCCTATATTGTCTTCTAGGAGTTTTATGGTATCAGATGTTACATTTAAGTTTTTGACCCATTTTCAATTTATTCTTGTATATGGTGTAAGGAGGTGGTCCAGCTTCATCTTTTTGCATGTGTCTGTCCAGGTTTCCCAGCACCATTTATTGAAAAGACTGTCTTTACCTCACCGTAAATTCTTGCTTCCATTGTCGTAGATTAAATGGCCATATAGGCGTGGATTTATTTTTGGTCCGCTTGTGTGTTCACTGTTAACTTGTCTTCTGAGTCGCTGATTCGATTCTCTGACTCCTCTAACCCACTGGTAATTCCTTCAAGCGTGTGCTTTATTTCACTTGTTGTATTCTTTAGTTCTAACTGGTTGTTCATTATGATTTCTCTATCCTTCTTTATGTCGTCACTAAGCTCTTTAAACATTCTTATCGTCAGTGTTCTGAACTCTGTCTCTGATAGATTGGTTACCTCTATTTCATTTGGTTCCAATTCTGGAGGTTTCTTCTGTTCTTTTATTTGGGACATGTTTCTTTGTTTCCCCATTCTGGTTGACTCTCCGTGTTTGCTTCGATGTATTAGGTAGATCCCCTAGGATTCTCGGTCTTTGCTGGGTTATCTTATGTAGTGTGTGTCCTTTATATCTGACTTGCACCACTTCCCTATTCTCCTGTGCGTGTGCTCCAAAGGTGACCCTGGTGTTGTGTATATTGTCCTGTGTAAAGTTGAACTTTCATTGCTTTTGGCTGGTTAGTAGGTGGGGTTGATCCTAGGCTGCCTAGTTGTGAGACTTAGCTCTGCCCTCGGTGGATGATCTGCTGCGTGAGGGTTGACCACTCCAATTAGACTTGGCCTCTATGGGCTCTTGTGCCTGTAGAGAATTCCCTCTGGGTGTGTCACTTGTAGGTCAAACCCAATAATACTCTGGTTGGGTCTGGAGTTGGTGTCAGGAGGTGTTGAATCTTGTGACTCTTGGGCTGGGCCCTGGTGTAGGGCAATTTCAGAACAAAGCCAATCACCAAGCACAACAGCAACAACAAAGTCAAAACCAAATACACTCACGTGTGAAAACAACCAGTAACCCACACTCAACACAGGCAAAAATATCAAAGATACAAAAACAAAACAAAACAAAAAACGCAGCGCCAGTCTTGGCTTAAGCCCACCAAGTAATCTCCAGGCCGTCCTCTGCTGTACCAGAGAGTCCTCTGTGTATTGTTCAGGCAGAGCCGGTCACCTGGTGCCCAGAGTGACCCTGGGACGGCAGATGTAGATGAGTGGGGCTATCGGGTCTGGATGGTAGTTTCTACAAAGTCAGTGCAGTTTCTGCTCTTGCCTGCACATATGCGCACTGAGAGTAACACAACCAGCCCTGTGCCCAGGTCTCCTGAGTCTTAGGTCACTCCTTCCGTGTGTGTGTGTGCGTGCGTGCATGTGTGCGTGTGTGGTGGGAGATTTCTGAGCTGCTGAAAGCCCAGAGCTGCGACTGCTGCCTACTGCTAACCCCTGGGCATGTCTCCACAGTTGTAATTGCCCTGCCCTGGGCAGGTCAGAGAAGGTGGGGACTGGGGATGGAGGAGTCTTCTCTCTCTCAGCCCAGCAGTGTCACACACTTCCCAGCTTCTTCCCTGGGTCGCAGTAGCTACAAACCGGGTCCTCCCAGATCCTGAGCACTATGGGTCCTCTGTAATCTGACACTACTCCTCAGATCAGGGGCCAGCGTGAGTCTCTGGAAGGGTGGGGGTAGGATTGGGAGAGTCGGGGGAGGGGCCCAGGTATGGTGTTTACTTCCTTTGTCCTACCTAGGGCCCAGCTGGAGGTCTCAGCTGAGGTGACTGCCTCAAACTCTGATATGCTGCTCTCTGGGCAGGGAGATGAGCTGTGGGACACAGGGAAAGAGCCCACCTCCTGGCTCTTGTGGTCTCTGTTCTGTCCTGGGACCACCTGCACCTCCGCAGCCATGGATGCGGGCCACGTCTCCCTTCCCACTTCCCCTGCTCGCCCAGTTTGCCCACCTTCAAGTCATCCTCCTACAAGTCTCTTAGCTGTTCTGTGTGATGAGCAGAGAGCATGACTGCTGTTTTGAAATCTCGGTCACAGAGATCACAATCTTCCATAACTTTGACTTGGTTTCTGGAGAAGTGTCATCTTCTCTCAGTGTTAACCATGTCACCTTGCTTCTTCATGCTGCTGAGTGGCTTGTTCCTCTACAGGCACATTTGAAGTAGTGAATACTTTCTTATGTAGGTACATTTCGATTTGAACAATTAAACAGGTATATAGTTAGAGGTCTTTCTTTTGTTTTCAGTAGATGGTACAAGAGTGTAATTTCTGTTTTCTCCCACAGGTGCTCCTTGAGTATGGGGGATCCAGGGGCGGGGACTTAGCTGTGGGTGTGGGAGTCCAAGCCTGGGTGACCAGGGAGATGGGTGTTGCAACTGCATCCAGGTCTCCAGGGTCTCTGGTCACCACCACCAAGCAGGTGGGGGAAGTGGGTGGTTGAGGGGAGCGTGTTCTTGAGCCCGCTGAGCTGCTACCTGGTTCCCTATGTCTACTGGTAGCACTGTGTGTGGTCGTGAGACTGGAGAATTGTTTCTGCTGCTGCTACTGGTCCCTGGTGGTGCCAGCACTGCTACATCTGGAGAGGGGTGGGGGGATGCTGCTGCTGCCCCACTTAGCCTCCCCTGGGCAGTGATGTGGGAGCTGCACCCCGTCCCCTCCACCGCCACTGCCTTTGCTGGGGCTTCAGGCTCAGCCTTGTCCCCCTGGAACTGCAGCTGTGGGCTGTCCCTGTGCTTTCCTCCATCCTGCCTCCCTTTCACATCCAGTGCACCCTCCTTCCCTTTTACAGATGCGTGGTGTTTTAAGGAATCGTAGTGTGTTGAGCAGAAGATCCTTTCTTGGGCTATAGATGCCCGATGAGTTGTAGATATCGTGGAGATAGAAAGGGGTTGTCTCTCTTGACATGATGTTTACATCATTCCAAAGAATATCCATTTTGATCAATGCAGGGTGGTTTGTGGTTTTGATGGTGTTTTGTGGCCTCCTTTTTTTTTTTTTCAGTTTTATTTTATTTTTACATCCCTCACAACGTGAACCCCCCTCCCCCCATCCACCACCACCCCGACCTCACACCGAGCCATCACATTATACACATAAATTTATAGTTGGCATTCATTAATGTCCAGTCTCTGGTGTACAATGCCATGACCAAGCATCCACCGCATCCCTGAGGTGGTCTCCCAAACAGGACACATGTCCATCGGACACCCAACAAAATCCCCAAACACTATTGAGTAAGTTCCCCAAAGTAATTCTCAAAAGACCCTGAGGCCATCCTGTGGTCACCAACCGCCCCCCAATCCCTTCACCCTTCCCCCCATCTCCAACCCCCTCCCACATCTAACAACTGTGGCCTTCTTAATGCAGAGAAACATAGCACAGGCCTGTGCTAAATGGGGCTCCAACCTTGTGTTTTCATTTAGCTTCCCCTTAATAAATCATAGGAGAACAAAGCCAAGGATTTTCGGACAGCCCTTCGGCTAAATGGAGTCCAAGTCCTTCAAAGTGGTGAACCTGGAGGAAGGACTGGGTACAAAAAGAAAGTGAATGGCCAACGCTTCTGTAAATTCTTAAGCATGATGCACAATTAAAATGTTCTCAGTGGTTTCACCACAGAAATCAGAAGATGAAAGAGTGTAAAGGCAGAAGCAATGAGAGAGAATATGCTTGTGGACATTTTTCCTTTAATTATTTTTTGGTAGGAAAGAGGTGTTTAGTTTTCAGTATTTCCTCATAAATTGGAAAATTGTTTATGTTAAAGTCAATGCCCTCATTCAAAGGCCAACGTTGTTCCCTTGTGAGGCGTTGGGTTGCCCAATCATGCAAGGCTGAATAAGAGATGGAAAAGCCCCACTCTGTCAAGATCCAGAGATAAGTGTCCCAAATCACTAGGGAACACTGGAAAGACTGATGATGCAGTCGTGATGATGTGAGGTTGGACACAAGTGCACTAGATGGTAAAGAGAAATCTGTTTTGTGTTTCCCATTTCGCTATACTTAACCCCCACCATGAATATTACCTGTGTTGGTTTATATTGGTCAGCCAAATTTGATTCTGAGGAAAAGACAAGTCATTTTAAGGAAGAATTTCCTCAACTTGAGTTTGCTTTCTTTAACTCATGATTTTCTCCTTCAAGTTCCCTTTTCTGTGTTTAGAAATGTTTATGCTTTATAAATTGAGTGTGTTTGACTACTGCTAATAGGACTTGTGATGTTAATCTGTCTTTATTTTTAATAATGACTTTAAAGATAATACTTGAGTTAGAAAGCTACTATTTTGTTTCTCATGCTTTAACATTATTGAGCTACATGACAACGTTTTGCATATTCATTTTCTTTGAGTTGTACTCAGAAATTGATGGAATTTTCCGGAATATGAGGTAGTAGCTGGCATAGCAGGCTAGCCTCAATAGGGAGACTTATCCCATTCCTGGCCCGCAGCTCCTTGGTTTGGTGACCTCAGGTGACCTATGTAATCTCTGTGAGTCTTGGTTGCCTCTTATGCAAAATTAGGGACTTTCACTAAATCAGTGACTTTCAGACCTGAAAAATATTCTTTTTATCAAAGAATAGTACCGTTCTTTGAGAAAATTTTTTTTGTGTAATTACTGTGTTTACCCAAAAATAAGACCTAGCCGGACAATCAGCTCTAATGTGTCTTTTGGAACAAAAATTAATGTAAGATCCGGTCACATCACGTCACATCATATCATATGTCATACGCGGTCTTATATCATAGTAAAATAAGACCGGGTCTTAATTAATTTTTGTTCCAAAATGCATTAGAGCTGATTGTCTAGCTAGGTCTTATTTTCGGGGAAACACGGTATATAAAAACAGAGACCAAGGGTGGCCACATGCCTCAGTTGGTTAGAGTGCAAGTTCTTAACAACAAGGTTGTGGGTTCGATTCCCACATGAGCCAGTGAACTGCACCCTCCACCGCTAGATTGAAAACAATGGCTTGAACTTGGAGATGAACCATGGTGGGCAGCCGGTTGGCCCAGTGGTTGGAGCACTGTGCTCATAACACCAAGGTTGACAGTTCCATTCCCACATAGACCCGTGAGAAGCAATGGGTTGAGCTTGGAATTGGGCTGCTGGTGGGGAGCCTGTTGGCTCAGTGGTTGGAGCGAGGTGCCCATAACACCAAGGTAACCGGTTCAAGTCCCACATTGGCCAGTGAGATGCACCATCCACAACTAGATTGAAAAAAAGAACAATTTGACATCCGGGAAAAGCAAACTGTTCCTCAGTAGTCCCCAATTAACACAAAACAAACCAAAGCAGAGACGTGTAGAGCTACCTAGCTAAAGGAGGGATGCAGACTCCTAAGCTGTGCTATCCCGTGGGTGTCCCCAGTGGAACCTGAGCTTTCTCCGAGACGTAGTCTAGTAAGAACTGCCAGTAATGAGAAAATCCTTCTAGTTGAAATCCTTTGAATTAAAGTTTGCTGATACATTTTTTTGTGTATAATTTTCTCACCTTTCTATATATTTGATAAATGGAAAAGTATAATAAGACTGCAGATATGTTGTCCTTATTAATGTTGGACTTCAAGCTACTTCCACCATCTGAACACACTCCTCACCTAGAAATAAACATACCGTGTTTCCCAAAAATAAGACATAGCTGGACCATCATCTCTAATGTGTCTTTTGGAGCAAAAATTAGTATAAGACCTGGTCTGATATTATTTTATATTACATAAGACCCATTCTTATATTATGTTAAAATAAGACCGGGTCTTATATTAATTTTTGCTCCAAAAGTCGCATTAGAGCTGATGGTCCAGCTACATCTTATTTTCAGGGAAACACGACAGAAAGTGCTGAAGTAAATATTTAAGAAAAGAGCTGTTTTGGGGGAAAATAATAACGCTACATTGGTAGTTCCTTAATTCAAGTCGTGTAAAAATGTGATTTACATTTTATATTGTTGATTAACAATAACTTAAAACTGTTTCATGAAAGTCCTCTCCCTTTCTATGGTATTTAGTTATTGATTTTACACGGCCTGTCTGGTGATGTTGTTGTCACATTATTCACGTTATAAGCCCTTTCTATCAAGCCATTCACAAAAAAAAGTGTTATGCAAATATTGGAAAACAAATTTGTCTTCCCCTGTCGGTGCCTGCCGACGAGAAGAAGAGTCCCTGAAGTGGGGAGTGAGGATTGAGAAAAAATAGAAGAGAGACAAAGATGGGATCGGGAGGGCAGGCAATTCTAAGTAGACTGCCGCAGTTCTAAGTAGAATGCCTCAGATCTAAGTAGAATGCCTCAGCCCAAGTTTATTTTTGCAGCTTATATACTCTGGGCATCAAAAAGTAACAGAACTGTCTGCAATCTAGTAGTTACAATAAAGGTAATACACAAGGGCCTGTTTTTTGGCCAGCTCCACACTTCCTGACCTTGTCTAGTTCTGTGTTCTCAGAGTAGGAACTTCTGCCTTGCTGGGAGCACAGACCACTCAAGGAAGTCAAAGGTTCAACATTTCACAAAACAACACCTGCTAGCACTTAGCACGGTTTCCCACATTCCCCCTAAATTTGTACAAGGATTGGCTGTCACATTGTTGTCACCATAGTGTCTATTAGTTTCTGGATATTATTTTAAGCACTACTTTGGACATTTTGTGAGAGGATAGCTTTCAGAAGAAAGGTTTCAGTAAGACCACTCTAGACTGGGACACTTGTAATATAGTTTGAAATACTCCCACACATTTCATAATTAAATAGACTATAACTACAGCTATTTTAGTGTTTCGAAAATTGGACCTGATTTCTAAGGAACAAAGTCACATTTAAAAATTATATATTATTTTTTGTTTCTAACTCTACAAAGTCATAAATGAGAAAGTAAATTTGAAAACTGGCTCTAGGTCATACTTTATTCAAGCAGCTTTACGGAAATCTTTCTGTGCATACGAATACGGTAATGTTTCAGTCATAGACTGCAAAATCGTTTTGGTTATTGTTTCTGTCAGTAGAATTTTCACATGACGGCACAGTACCACTTTCATCATTTTATGTCTTTAAGGTTCTATGCTGAAAAATGAATAGCCTAGAATACAGCTTAAGATTACTTTTCTAGAAGTGCAAGAATGGAAAGCTCATTTTAAGTAAAAGTCCATTAAAGTAAAAACAAAGAACAAGAAACATTTATAAAGGACAATTTTTCTAAAAATTGCAAAGTAATGCATTCAGTGTAAAATATGACTTGACTTGTTTAAACTTCATTGTACCAATCAAATCAAACGTCACTCTTTTGAAATTATGTATCTTAGGTAGACCAATATCAATTGCACTGTTGGTCAGATTAATCTAAATAGCATCTCATATAGATGGTCTCTATTATGTACAATCAAAATAAGCAGTAATTTATGTTATTCATTTTTAAACTTTTTTGTATTTATATAAATCATACGTTAAGTCTATTCTCTAAAGGCATTATTTAAAGAGCACATTTCATAAGATATATCATTTCTACAATAAAGTCTCTTGTTTACCTTAAATGCTATAATAAGATTTGATTTATTTCAGTCGCTGCTGGAGTACCAGGAAAAAAAAACTAAAGAACTATACAAAGACGGTATGTTGCCAAAATGTATTAATTCAAGTTAGATATCATTGATTTCTGGAATAAAATGTAAATATTAAATGGCATCCCTTTCCATGTTCTGATAATAGATACTACATTAAATATTTTCTTGGCCTTAGCAAATAAAAAAGGTGAAAGCATAAACATTCATAGTGAAGACAAGGTCATATGAGTAATATCTCAAGAGTCTATGTATCTCTTTTTATTTCTGGCCTGTCCCCTTCCTTTCTTCTGCCATCCCTATGGAACTTTCCACCTGCACGTTGAAAACGGGGCTTCATCAACTTTTATGTTTTTGCCAGTGATATGAGGCCCAATAACCAGACTTATCTAGTGATACTTAAGCAATTACTGTTCATATATGGTGTTTCCCCGAAAATAAGACCTAACCGGAAAATAATACCTAATGTGTCTTTGGGAGCAAAAATGAATATAAGACCAGGTCTTATTTTTGGGGAAATACGGTACCTCCTAGAAGGGCCAAGCTACCATATTTCCCCGAAAATAAGACCAGGTCTTATATTAATTATAGCTCCAAAAGACGCATTAGGGCTTAATTTCTGGTTAGTCTTATTTTTGGAGGAAACACTGTAGCTGTCACCTGATGGGTGACATTTAAATCTCCAGTCATTTACTTTGTCATTAGTTTACCATGTACCCTCAGGAGAAACTCCACATTGCTTTGCATGGAATGAAAACACCCAAATCAATGTAGTTCTCACCAAACATCTCAGCCTATATCTTGCTACCAACCCTCGTTTGCCCCTTTGCTCTAGCATCTAGCTAAACCAGACTACTTCTCGTTCCGTAGTGTTCTCCCCCATGCTAGTCTTCGCATCTGCGTCTTCCCTCTCTCTGGCATCCTCTGTCCTTGTCCTTCAGGCATCAACATCCATGTCACCTCCACCAGAGAGCAGACAATCAATACTGGGATGTCCCTTTTGTGGGTCCCACTCGCGTCCTGTTGTGCATTTGTATGGTATAGGGGCCTCTGAATGGAAATTGCCTGTTCATCTGTTCCTTCAGCTTATAGTAGATGATGGGTCAGGGCTGGACCGTGTCATCTTCGTCTTGTAACTTCAGTGCTTGTCGTACGACCTTGTTTATAAATGAATGAAGGATGAGACAACCAGAAGCTCTGATACTTGGCCACAATAGCAGTCAAGTCAGTGTGCAGCCGTGGGCAAACTGTATTGAATATGATCTCCTGTTGTGAGCTGTGGCCTCATCTAGAGGTTTTCTCATTCTTCTTAACACTTATACTTAGTTGTATTTTAAAGAACATAATTCTGTCTTTTTCTTTCCAGCTCCTGCTGAATTTGAATCTGAATGCAACCGAAAATTTCCTCCATCACCCATTGATAATCTACTTGAGAATATAAAACCAGAAATCGTCTACAATTTGAAAAAAAAGTATAAGCTCTAAAATATAAATAGTACAAGTGTATTTACTGGGCTGTTTAAACAACATGTTAATTGTATCCCAAAATATATAGCATGTGAAATCCTTATTACAGGAAAATATTTTTGTATCATATGTTGTGGGGACAGAGCCCCAGAGAGCAGTTTCCAGGCTCTCGGCCTCACGTGGAGGGGTGCTGGCTCAGGTAGTAGATGGCCATCAACTGTGGTTGGATGGCCGTCAGCTGTGGCTAGTTGGCCGTCAGCTGTAACCAGTGAGCCACTGGCCACTAATATAACTGCTGTGGCTACACTAACTGTCGGTGCCTGCCGACGAGACGAACAGTCCCTGAAGTGGGGAGTGAGGATTGAGAAAAAAGAAGAGAGACAAAGATGGGATCGGGAGGGCAGGCAATTCTAAGTAGACTGCTGCAGTTCTAAGTAGAATGCCTCAGCCCAAGTTTATTTTTGCAGCTTATATACTCTGGGCATCAAAAAGTAACAGAACTGTCTGCAATCTAGTAGTTACAATAAAGGTAATACACAAGGGCCTGTTTTTTGGCCAGCTCCACACTTCCTGACCTTGTCTGGTTCTCTGTTCTCAGAGTAGCAAGTTTTGCCTTGCTGGGAGCACAAACCACTCAAGGAAGTCAAAGGTTCAACATTTCACAAAACAACACCTGCTAGCACTTCAGCACGGTTTCCCACAGGTCCCCCTTTTATATATAAAATTAACACAAGGGTTGCGCCTGGCTTAGGTGGTTGGTACAGATATGTCCATTTACCCGTCATAGGAGACCATCCCTCTAGCGAACGGTTCCTGTCTTAGGTTATGTACATTCTTACCAAATCCTTACCCATCTTTGGCTGCCGACCCATTGTAGGGGCTTTATACACGGGTGTCAGCGACACGGTGGACCTGGGCAGATAATCTCAACTCATGAACCTTTGTTTGGAGATCGATGTAGCCCTTGAGTATTACCTTTCTGAGCAACGGAGTAAAACACATGAATAGAAGAACACCAACAAACATTATTACAAAAGGCAGTAGCAAATGGAACAGAGCTAGAAAGGAGGGGAATTCTCCTCTGAGGTCCGAGTACCAAGGACCTGAAATGTTAACAGGTACCAAAATGAAAGAGGGTCGGTGGAGAACTACAGCTCTACTTTTGTCATTTGACCAATTGATGCTATTACTTAGGTACACTGTATACAAGATACATTAAACTGGACCCTGTCAATAGGGGTGATGTTAGAATTACCAATCATAAGCACATATGGAGCCTTGACACAAGCAGTGGCATTGCCTTCTACCTTGCCTCGTCCCTCGTCCATACTCATAGTCACTGTATCCACTGCTCCCACTAGTTTCCAAATATGTCTTTGGGGCCGGGAGGTATACCATAATCCCACAACCACTCCAGCCTTAGTCCCTTGTTGGACATCAGCACCTGTGTCATGGCCTCCGGACCATCTATAACAGCTTGATTAAACCCAGGGACACTATATTCCCCGGGTTCTTTATAACATTGTCTCCAAAGGATGGATCCGTTGTTTTTTCTGTTCTCCTCACCGCAAGGATCATGGGCTTGTGGTGGAGGGATAAAAACATTATCCCTGATGTTTTTCCATCCTGCTGGCTGATGGGATATGACAGTCTGTCCTTGGTTGTCTCAGTGAATTGTCTGGCTGCCCACATGGAAACATCCAGTAACGTTGACATTCTTCGCGAAGCATATGGGGAGTCCTATGCCCAAGCCGCTATGATTGAATCCAACAGCTTGTAGGACGGCAGGAGCGAATGGATGTCCTAACAGCCTAGTGTCATTTGTCCCAACAATGACTTCAGGCCCGTTCCACACAGTGGGGTGTAGCATGGGAGGGTCAGGAACATATGCCCAGTATGCTGAGGCATCTGCGCAACCAGCAGGATCTCGAAGACGCTCATCAGCAAGCCGCACCAACCTCTCAGGCAGCCACCGCGCACCTCCATTGTCCTGTGAATAAACACAAACATGCCCTCGTCCCCAGATTAGGACTGGCCCCGCCCAAGCCATTGGTTAGTAAGTGGATCTCGCCATCTCACTTGGGCATAATCTTGTTTAGTGTTAGGATGCCACAAGCGATCTGCGGCAGATCTGCCACGCGCATCCAGGTTTAAAAAATTTAGAACAAAGAGTGTGATTAAGGATTGTATGTGGGGAGACGGGGTAGACTCTAACGCTGCTGCCACACATTTTTGACATAGAGTAGGGCTATTAGCCATACCTTGAGGCAGCACCAGCCATTGATATCTCTTCATAGGTTCTTGTAAGTTAGTTGAAGGAACACTGAATGCAAACCTTTTACAGTCCTTGGGGCACAATGGTATTGTATAAAAACAATCCTTTAAAGCCAGGATTCTCTTATATGTGTTTTTGGGTATAGCAGAAGGATTAGGCAATCCTGGTTGTAAAGCCCCCGTGAGCTCCATAGTCTCATTTATTTTTCTCAAATCTTATAACAACCTCCATTTACCTGATTTTTTCTTAATTACAAATATGGAGAGTTCCATGGAGAGTTAGAAAGTGCTATATGTCCCTTATCAAGTTGCTCCTGTTCCAGCAACCTTCCAGCCTGTATCTTTTCTGATGATAGGGGCCACTGTTCTACCCAAACAGGTGTGTCGCTTTTCCAAGTGATAGCATCTGCATGGGGTACAGGAGGAGTAGTGACCCCCGTTAAAAATATCCCAAGCCAGCTCTTTGTGGTAAGGGCGAGGGAAAGATAGGCTCTTTTCTCCCTTGTCCAGAGGGACCTGAGCCATCTCTAGGCAGGAGTCCCTGATGGAACATCATCTTAGTGACCTGTTGATTAGGGCTGTACAGGTAACCTCCCATCTGACTCATGACATCTCTGCCCCATAGATTGACAGGCAATCCTGCCACTGTGTATGGTTGAAAGGATCCTTCATGTCCCTCTTGATCTTTCCACAACAATATATCACTGCTCTGTTCTGGTGACTGAGATTGTCCTATGCCTTGTAATTGGGTTACTGTTTGCTGCTTTGGCCAGTGGCTAGGCCACTGATCTGCAGTTAAAACAGAGACATCGGCCCCCGTGTCTAAAAGGCCCATGAAGGAACGGCCATTAATGGATAGTGGTAATTCTGGCCTGGTGGTGAATGGCCTGGACCCAATAAGCATCTGATGAACCCAGGCCCGCGTCGCCTCGGGATTTATGGCCTGCGGTTTTACCCGGTTTGACATGTGGAATTAACAATGATTGTGCTATGCGTTGGCCCTTATCGATCACTGAAATGCCTCCAGGCGAATGTGTCATAATCCTGATCTCTCCTGTATAATCCATATCCACAACTCCCGGAGCAACCAATATCCCTTTCATGGTAATACTACTCCTTCCTAGGATGAGTCCCACAGTCTGTGGAGGCAGAGGCCCAAAGACCCCTGTAGGAATAGCTCGCATTCCCATCTCAGGTGTTAGTACTGTGTAGGCGGCGCTACTGAGGTCCAATCCTGCGCTGCCTGGGGTTGGTCGGAAGAGTTCCTGAATGGATTTCCCTGGTGGGGGACCAACTGCGGCAGCGCCCCATAGCATTGTTGCGGGGCCTGGGGCTGGCCCCTCTTCCTGTTTCCTGGAAGAAGAGGATTACCGGAGGCATCCCTCTTAGATTTACATGCATTGGCCCAGTGTTTACCTCTCTTACATTTTGGGCATAATCCAGGTTGTTTTGGGCCCTCCTTCCTTTGAGGCTGACCTTGTTTATTAGGGAAGTTTTTGATCATATGGCCCGGCTGTCCACACCCAAAACAGTTGCCCTGTCCCTTTATTTTCTTTTGTTGTTGTTGTTGGAATAACATTTCTCTAACAGTCTTTCCTTGCAAAGCAGCGGCCATTGCAAGACCCTGTGTATAAGAAGGTCCTATTTTTGAGCACAACCAGACATAATCTGACAAGTCACTCTTATTTTTGTAAGGTCATAATGCAGCCTGGCATGCAGAATTAGCATTCTCAAAAGCGAGCTATTTAACTAACAGCATGCTGGCATCTGAGTCTCCCAGAATTCTTCCAGCCGCCTGCATTAATCGCGAAAGGAAGTCTTGGAAAGTCTCATCAGGCCCCTGGATAATTTTAGAGAGGTCCTCAGAACGTTTTCCAGGCATAGGAATCTTTTTCCATGCACGCCTGGCGGCAGCACTTGTTTGTGCATAAGCAGCCGGGTCAAAATTTAATTGTGTTTGCAAGTCTCTATAAGGTCCTTCACCTGCCAACATATCAAAGGAGATAGGAATGTTTTGTGTCTGATTTATCTCTGCAGTACTCTGACAGAATTCTGCAAAGTCAGACTGCCATAAGATATAGTCCCCTCCTGATAAGCAAGCCCTAGCAAGTTGCTTCCAATCACTAGGCGGCAGGGCTTCTGTAGCTAGTGATTCTAGCAGGGCCTGGGTGAACGGGGCATTAGGACCATATTGAGAACATGCCATTTTTAATTCTTTTAAACTTTTGAATGCAAAAGGCACATGGTCTCGGACAGGATTTCCTTGTGCGTCCTGTCTTTCTATCACTGGAAATGCCAACCCAGAATCTCCAGTATCTTCCCCTAACTTGCAGGCGGTTTGCAAAACCTTACGCAGAGGAGAATCACGAGGGCAAGTCTGTTCTGCCTGCCTCGATTGTACCATCTGCACCTGCACAGAGAGGGAGGCAATTGCTGACTGCAATACATCAATCTCTGCCTGGAGAGGATTCAGATGTCCTGTCTTAGCACCTGTTTCTGTCTGAACCACCCCATTATAATCTTCAGGGTCATGATATCGAGGAGCGGCTTCCTCTAGGCCTTCCTCATCTAGGCCCTCCTCATCTTGGGCGTCCAGTCCGTTTAGCACACTTTTTAACATTTGAGTAAAAGACATTCTGCTTTTACCCTGTCCCATGATTTTTTACTCCCGACTGTGGTATCTCACCGCACCCCTTACCTTATGTGACGCGTCTCAGCTCCTTGCGGTGTCCTTCACTTTATCCCCAGTATTCAGGTCCCTGTTCGGGCGCCACTTGTCGGTGCCTGCCGACGAGACTAACAGTCCCTGAAGTAGGGAGTGAGGATTGAGAAAAAAGAAGAGAGACAAAGATGGGATGGGGGGGAGGGGGGAAGGGGGGGCAGGCAATTCTAAGTAGACTGATGCAGTTCTAAGTAGAATGCCTCAGTTCTAAGTAGAATGACTCACCCCAAGTTTATTTTTGCAGCTTATATACTCTGGGCCTCAAAAAACTAACAGAACTGTCTGCAATCTAATAGTTACAATGTTGGGATACACAAGGGCTTGTTTTTTGGCCAGCTCCACACTTCCTGACCTTGTCTGGTTCTGTGTTCTCAGAGTAGCAAGTTTTGCCTTGCTGGGAGCACAAACCACTCAAGGAAGTCAAACGTTCAACATTTCACAAAATAACATCTGCTAGCACGTCAGCACGGTTTCCCACATTAGTGTATTCAAAGCTTTATGCAGTCATCATCACAATCAGTTTTACAACATTTTCATCACCCTGGAAAGTATCTGTGTACTGTTAGCCTTCACCGTGTGCCAGTCTGCCCTTCTCACTCTTCCTAGCCCTAGGGAACCACTAGTGAACTCTCTGCTCCATATTGTGGTTTTGATGTATTTTCTGATGACTAATGATGCTGAGCTATCTTTTCACATGCTTATTGTCCATTTGTATAACTTCTTTGAAGAACTGATTATTCAATTCCATTGCCCATTAAAATTGGTTTGTCTTTGTCTTGTTGAATTGTAAGAATTCTTTATATATCCTAGATACAAATCGCTTATCAGATATAGGATTTTCAAATATTTCTCCCTTTCATTAGCTTGCCTTTTTAGTTTTTCAATGGTGTCCTTTAAAGCATAGAGTTTTTTTTTTTTATTTTAATGAAGTCCAGTTATCTACTTTTGTTTGGTACTGTCATATCTAAGACACAATTGCCAACTCCAGTCGTGAAGACATGAAGCTTCTTCAAAGCTTTTATAGTTTTAGCTTTTACCTTTTGAAATAATTTTATATATGGTATGATGTAGAGGTTTAATTTTTCTTTTGCATGTGGATATCCAGTAGACCCAGTATCGTTAGTTCAAAAGACTGTTCATGCCCAACTGGATTTTTCGGCACCCTTGTCAAAAATCGCTTGACTGTATATATGAGGGTTAATTTTTGGATCATCTTTTCCAATTTATTGGTCTATAGATCTGTCCTTACGCCATTACCAAATCAAATGTTATGAGAACGCTTCCCCAGTCATCTTACATATTACCAAATGCCTTATGTAATAATAAAATGTCAATGTAGGGGAATATCTTTAATTCCACTTCTATGGAGATGTTTTGCTTCTGGATGGAGCCTGTGGCCCGCAGACCTTGGTGACCTTATGACATGATGGGATATTAGGCTTACAAAGTCGACTCATTCCTTTTGTTTTCTTCATTCAAAACATTAATCTTTAACCCAGTGCCTCCCTTTCACTCCCATTTCCATCAAATGTCGGTAATAGGATCTGATACTTGGTGGACAACTTTCTTCATTTTGTCTATCTCCTAATCCATAGCCTCTTCCATAGATTTCACTGTCTAGGAAGGAGAAGATGAAACCTGGACCATCTGCTTTCCTCTTTAGAAATCTCTCTAATCCATCATCTTGCAATTGAAAAGTAGATTCTGTTTGACCCGGTTCTTTTCTGAAACACTGGTGCCAATCTTGTTCTTGGCATAGATCCTACATTCTCAGAAACACATTGAGATGCATAGTTGTACCTTTAGCTTCATATATAATTAATGGAATAAATATTTCATCCCATCCAAAGAAAACATTTCAAGAGTACAGCTGTTAAAATTCAGGAAGTAATTAATCAATCAGAAACAAGTAAAAGATTTGTTTGAGGCAGACAGCAGGAAGACCTACACCTGAACACCCGGCTCGCATTGTGGCCCGAGCCTCCCCACAACACGGGGCTGGATTCCAAGGTTCAGATCCTCAGAGACATAACCAACAGGAGCTGTGTTGCCCTTTGTGAAGGAGTCTTGGAATTCACAGGGAATGTCTTTCAACATATTCTGTTCATTAGGAGCCAGTCACTAATGTTGACCCATATTGTAGTGGTTTTATGCAATGAATATTTCAAAATTTAAGGACACATTTAAAAACCACCTTGATCTGTCCACTGGCCACAATTCTTTACGTTCCCCCCACATGGAAAATACACTCATCCCTACACAATACTCGCCACAAGTCTCAATTTAATGGCATCAGGCTCAGGTTCGAATCTAAGATTTTACCATCTTAGTCTGGTGCAAATGGGGATGAAGGGCCTGGGTTTTGGTTTCTAGGATAAAGCCCCTTGAGGACAATTCCTTTCAATATGAAAACATGAGAAAGGAAGAGACAAGTTATCTACCACCCACACACCCAACATTCTGCTCGACTGCTGAAGTTTCCCCTGCAGAAATAGAAAGTGGAAGGCACGTTAGTCCATAGCAATTCTGAAATACAGCCTGATGTGTGCTGTCCGTTCTTTGATTAGGACTTAGTCCTAATCATGCCAATGCTTCTCCATGGCCCTTTGCTGTCCCCTGTGAGCTCTTTGTTCTGTCCTTTTCATAAGAAATGACCTGTGCTTGCAGCTCATCCCTCAGCGTCATTCCTCCACCCAAATGTCTAAGACCTACAGGCCTCCTCTATTTTTCACTCTCTTGGTTTTTATTAGTCCAAGGTAACAAGGTGGTTTTTTGCTACTTGATTATCCTAAAAACTTGGAGTTGCGTGAGAGTTTATTGGGGTTCGTGCCATTAGAAAAGCCACCATCATACATCGTTTTGAGATAAGCTCTTGGGCTTCCTGTAGCTGTTGTAGGACCATGCCTATAAAATTCTTTTCCTCGGAAGAGCCTTCCAGGAATTTAAGGCCCCACCTTAACTCTTTGGAAGTCTTGAGGAAGGCTTTACAGTCTTGTCCTCATCCGTAGATCATGTCTTCCTGGGAGCACCGCGAATTTGATCTTCACTCAGAAGCCATTTCTTCATTTTAGCATGATTTGACAACAGGGCATGTGGGAGAGGCTGTAAATGGGAAACACATTTGAACACAATAAGTCCTGGTTCCTTTACAGTTCACAGTCTTTCGTTAGCTCATGTATCTCATGGATTTTACTTGGTTACTTCACAGCAAGAGTCCCCTTTTATCCAGATTTCAGACTCATTTTCTTCACTAGCTGAGAAGTCTTTGTGGCCATCCTCTTTAGGGGCCCGCAAGCCCCCAATAACCGTCTCTTGGAGGCTATTGTGGGTGTCGTTCTCATTCTTCTCCACATCCTTTCGGGTTCCACCTACCTCCTGGAGGAAAGGCACTCCTACAGGTTTTAGATTGCTTTTCTTTGTGGCCTCACACCATTTTGAATATCAGTATCAATGCCAGTTGTTCATTGCTGCTCAAGAAACCAACTCAAAAGCTAGTGGCTCACAACAGCATCTGTTTTGTTCACCAGTAATGCAGTTGAGTGAAGCTCAGTGAGACTAGCTCATTTCTGTTCCACCTGGCATCAGCTGCGTTGCCATGAAGCTGCGAATGAGAATCATCTAAAGGCTGTTACACACACGTGTAGCAGTTGAAGCGGGGTTTTGGCCGGGACGCCCACTGGGGCCGTCTCAGCGCGAACATCTGTAGGAGGCCTCGCTGTGTGTCCTGGGCTTCTTCATCTGCACAACATGGTGGCTGGGTTTTCAGGGCGAGCTTCCCGAGAGAAAGTCAGATGGAAGCTGTATCACATTTTCTGCCGCAGGCATAGCATTCTCACAGCAGTTCTGCCCTATTCCATGCACTAGAATCCAGTTACATCCTAAGGCCAGCACATATTAAAAGGGAGGGAATTTCATGGAGAAATGTCAAGAATTTGTAGCCATGTTTTAAAAACACTACATCCATCCACTCACCTCATCTTACCAAATAAGCATTGTATCTACAGGAAAGCAGTTCTACCCAACTCAGTATCACTGAAATTCCAGCAGATTTGTTGTTATTATTGCTGTTTAGGATGTTCTTGTATATTGTGGAAAGAGAGGATTACAAGATAGCATTACCGAATTAAGACACTTTTTTGTTGTTGAAAAAATGTATCGATCATCTCACTAAACATTCACAGTGTGAGATGTGATTTCTCCTTAACCTTGGGAATCATTTCTTCTTGAAAGCAATTCAAATTACCATGAAACATTTGTAGCTGACGGAGGCCTAACTATCTCAAGATGAGTTACTTGTAACTCCCTACAACTTTGTAAGAAATTACGGAGAGTTAAAATGGGGAACAGGTGAGAGACTATCAACTCAGAGGTGACTTACAGTCATTTTATAGAAGAAAAATATGAACCAATCATTCAGGAAATCGTAGAAAATCAAGTACAGATGTTGTGTGGCAAAGTCGATGACAATAAAGGATACATTTTTGAGTCTCCTGGTGCTTTTCTCTTTGTTCTTCATTCTGAGTAATTCAAGTTTCCACATTCTAAGACTCTACTACAGTATGGATGACATTTTATGGCAACTGAGTTTATTTCACAAGTTGATACTGGTTTGGGGTTAGACTATTCTCAGTCAACTTCCTTCGTAACCAAATCATACTATCTTACTCATTCAGAATGATGCTCTCAAAGCAAAACTGGAAACTGCATCTTGAGAATGTCTCCATCTGTGGGGTGGCCAGTTGGCTTAATGGTTAGAGCATCGTGCTGGTTCCAATCCTTGGTAACCAAGGTCGCTGGTTCGATTCCCACATGGACCAGTTAGCTACACCCTCCACAACTAGGTTGAAAACAATGGCTGGAGCTTGGAGCTGAGCCCCCAGTGGGCAGCCGGCCAGTTGGTTCAGTGGTTAGAGCGCAGTGCTCATAACACCAAGGTTGCCGGTTCGAATCCCGCATGGGTCAGTGAGCTGTACCCCCCATAACTAGTAGATAGAAGAGAACAATTTGACTTGGAGCTGAGCTGCGCATCCCACAACTAGATTGGAAACTGTTACTTGACAGGGAGCTGATGGGTTCTGGCAAAAACAGTGTTCCCCAATTATAAAAAATAAATTTGTTTTAAAAAGTTTTTTTAAAAAAAGATATCTATACCTTGTTGAAGAAAATCAATCTTAAACAGGAGTTATTATCTATGAAAGGAGTACAAATATCATGTGAAAAAGTAGAGAATAAAAAGAGTGGAGATAAAAATTATTAAACCTCAAAATTCATATAGTCACGAATGTGGTAAAAAAGAGTGAAGCAGAACACAGTAAATTCTGGGATATTGAAGACTGAGCAAGACAGGATGTAGTAGAAAAAGCTTTTTAAATCTATTTTTACAGGTTAATTCATTGATTTTTAACACGCCTTAATTCATTTTGCTGCAAATTACGTTTTCGATATGCATAGTGTATGTGATTCTTCTACTCCCCTTAACGGCAGTTGTTTTTATTTTATTTTTTTTAGATTTCTGGAACTAAGGTGGTATCTGCTTCTCCTTTTTAATATTTCAGTTCCCATCATTATTGTCACTCAGTTGATCTTTGAGATTTGTTCTTTCTGAAAAATCATTTGATTTTTAAGACCAATTGATATAAAACGAGACTATTAGGAAATAAAGAAAATAAAATGCACCATATTCTTAGATTATTAAGTCATATTGTTCAATTTTTAAAATTTAAAATTGATTCTCTTATTGGAATAGTTAGATGAGATGATTCAAAATATTTTCATGATTCAGATCTATTTCATTCCGTATTGATGGTAAATATTTTAAACTTCAGCTTTTTTTTTTCATTTAAATTGCCCTCCAAATCATTGACTTAAAACTAAAGAATACAAATAGACTGTAATTATTCAGTTTATATTTATTTTTAAAATGTATCCTTTCTGTTGGCTTTAGGAACAAACAGCATCTCAAAAAAACGTACACCCGTTAAATGACCATGATGGCGCTTCCGTAAGTGACATGGACATACTCAGAATTAAATATCTGGAATCTGAACTCTCCAAAATGAAAACTTCTCATGAAATAGAATTGGAAGAATATGAACACCTCTACCTAGAGGAATTAAAACTTATCACATCATTGCAAAACAAACTAAACAAGTAAGTCCAAACAAAGTCAGAGAAAATCAATCGAGCTCATTAATTTGCCTCTAAAGTATAATTTTTATCAAGGCAGATTCCCGAGATTGATAGGAAATGAAAGCTTACTAAATAGTATAATTTTGGAAAATGATGTTAGTGAATAAATTACTTTTAAAATGTTAGTTAGTTCAGGACATTTGCATGTCTCCCCATTTTTGGTTTTACATGATTGTATTTTTCCTCCCGCGGTTTTCAAAGAGTTAATCTGATCTACCAGTCTTTAAGCAAAGTGTTTTTGAAGCTTTATGATTTAGACAACGCTATTTATTATAAAATTTCTTGTCAGAATTCCCCTAAATAGTTTTTAATGAGGTAACTATTTATTATAAGATAACAACTTAAACCCAAAGGGTTAAGTACTCTGCATGTTCTGGCACTTGGTACATGTACTGTCTCCATTGTGCTCTGTGTTATTATCTCTGGAGGTCGCTTTCAGACAAGCTCTTCTTTCTAGTCTTTCTGATGTCCACAAAGGCATACATGTGAAATATAGCAGAGGGTTAACAACGTAGGGGTGAGGGTAGTATAACCCAAGAAGTGGCTAAAAAGATAAGGTGGTGAGCCTGAGGGGGTGTGTGGAAGACAGAAAGCGCAGAGCCCACGCCCAGCGCCTTGGTCACAGTGTTATATTATAAGCTACACGCCTGCGGAGCGGTTTCAGTTCAGTAGGGTCACCCACCAGGCTCCCTCCTTCTCCCCCAGAGGCTGTTGTTCTACATGACACTTCAGTCCTCAGGGTAATGAGGGCGCTACCCAAGGGCGGTGACTGCAAAGGCTTGAAAATATCTTGGTGGGATTTTTAAAAAATTCTAAACTCGTTTGCTATGTACGTCTCATGGCAATCCTCAAGAATCTTATTGGTTCAGCCATTGCAGAAGGCAGCAAGTATTATCTGTGAAGCCGTGGATGTCACTGATAGCCCGTTTCCTCCCCTCCCTACTTTGAATTTCTTCTTAGTCTGGCGTCCCCATAGAAACATATGTGCTTGTTTAGGATAATTTGAAACCTATCCTTGTGCATGCTAGGTCTGCCCTGACGCATTTTCAATGTTAAAATGCTGTTTAATGGGAAATTTCTTTTACTATTTATTATGGCAGCTTGAAAAAAATGCAAGTCATTCAGGAAAAATAAAATTCAAAGCTTTGTGTTTTACAATCTTCACAGTGCTAATGAAAGACTGGCAGAGGCTAGAACCGATCTTCAGGCAAAGGAACAGCCCAAGGAGTTTCTCAGCACTGCTCTTAGGAGGGGAGTCCTTGAGCCACCATGTGTTGGAAGTTTGAATACTGAGTTACTCCTCAGTGGAAATCCTGCTCCAAGAGAAAATTTGGTGATTCCTAAGTCAACCGCACGGGCTTCAAATGACATCATGGGGTATTACTGTCCCAAGGTTAGTTATATTAGCTTCTTTCCCTTGCGTTTCAGATTTCTTTCTTTTTTATTTCTTTGATATAATATTGTTTTGTTTTGTCTTATATATTCAT
Organism: Rhinolophus hipposideros; assembly: GCF_964194185.1. NCBI lineage: Eukaryota > Metazoa > Chordata > Mammalia > Chiroptera > Rhinolophidae > Rhinolophus > Rhinolophus hipposideros. Next base: position 57,575 of record NW_027669012.1, read on the forward strand.
TAGGGTGATATTGGTTAGTGAAATCATATGGGTTTCAAGTGTACATTTCCATAATACATCATGTATATATTTCACTGTGTGTTCACCATCCCGAGTCAGTTCTCCTTCCATCGCCATGTATTTGACCCCCTTTTCCCTCTTCTACCTCTCTCTCTCCCCCCTCACCCATTAAGTGTTGTCTGTGTCTAGAGTTTTTGTTTCTTTGTTTGTCGTTGATGAAATTTTGAGTTGTTTCATTGACTAATGCACACGAGGTAAAAGGCATAATTATGTGTGCTAATATGCATAGAAAGGAGACAGAAATTTTACAATCTTTTTTTAAGTCCCTAGAGCTCTCATGTGTTAAGAGTTATTTATTATTATTTAATAAATGTAACTAAAGTGATACATTTAAAATGCTTGAAAATTTGCCTTTAAATTTTATTACAGATGTTAAATATCATTGCCTAATAACCAATGGTATGCTTTGAGATGCTTTGGCTTCTTAATTGGTTTTAGTTGGAGATGATTCATAAAAATTTTAAAGTTTTGTGCATCCCAGTTTTTCTTCCCCTAAGTGTAAGTGAATGATGGCCGGCCAAACACCTAACCACAAATGGATGTTTATTATTAAATGAAACAGATATAATCCTTTTTATTAATTCGGCAAACTTATAATACTGCAGAAAGATTAGTCTCTGTTTTTATGGTTAATGTTATCTTCTAACAAGAGAGTATATCCTTAATTTTTATTTTATTCGTAGCACTATCTATTTCAGTGTTTTAAAATGAGTTGCTTCACAGTTGTACATATTCTAAATAGGGACATTAAGCAAATAATTGAATTTTTAAAATGAAGTTCACTTATGTCTATATGTCTTGACAGCATTTGGGTAATTGATGAGTAAGGTGGCAGTGCTAGGGAGTCTTTAAATCACAACTCGTTTTCTTCGTGTGACGTGGTTGTTAAAAATACTCATTCTTGAGTTCTTGACCAGCAGGAGTTCTGTTCGGTTCTGTTTCATAGTTTCCATCTCTTTGATAAAGTTCTCCTCCGGGTCATTAATTTTACTCCTGAACTCATTGAACTGCCTGTGAGTGTTGTTATATCTCAGTGACATTCTTCATGCTGTGACTTTGTTTTGTTTTACCCTCCAAAATGTTTGTTACATTTAAGCAACATGGAGAATACAGGAAGGAAAGCACAAATCATCTGCTCGGAACAATTGGTCTAATTTATATGCAGCATACAATATAGAAAATTAGTTTAAACCGGTTAGTAGAGGTCAAATTGAGGAGGGCTTTAAGTGAGTTTGATTTTTTTTTCTCTAGGCAGCAGTAGGCATAAAAAGGATAATGAAATAATAATTCTTTCATGGGGGAGTATATAATATGTGGCAGAGAGTCTGTTATCTCCTTTGTATTTGAAAAATTAAGTGAAGTATAATGTATGTCGTTAGTTTCAGGTGAACAAGCTTTTCCTGGTTCGTGCTACTCTTTGGCCCTAGAAGTAAATACTGTATGTCTTTTGACTATTGACATATAGTATTTTATATAATATAGTATATAATATACTCAGCTTCTTGCTGGGGCTACAGCTGAAAATAGTTCAGCCCTGTTTCTCTTTGGCCATGACTCGACTGTGTTGAACTGGGTTATTTTAAGCTGAGGGCCAGATTGCTGATTGACAGGTGTTATATATGTGCCTGAAAGTCATCAAGAAGTGCTATTTTTTTTGGTTTGTTTGTTTCACTGTGCAGAAACTAGTTCTGGGTGTCTTCTTTTTTTTCAGTGAATGAGTATTATTATTTTTAACTCTTTTTTATTATTAGTTTCAGGTGTACAAAACAATGTAATAGTTACACATTTATAATTTGTATGCCTCACATAATGATGACCCCTCTCCCCTCATCAACGACCCCTTTGACATCACATACAGCCATTACATTTCCACTGCCTCTATCCCTCAGGCTGTACTCTACTTCTTGTAAACATATATATACATACATGTATATGTGTGTGTGTGTATAACAATTGTAGTTAACATTAACATTCATTATTGTTCAGCTTCAGCTTCAGGTGTACAGTGCAGTTGTCAGGCATCTACATCATCTCTGAGGTGCTCTCCCTAATGAGACAAGTGTAATCAGATACCCTACAAAATCTTTACATTATTGATTACATTCACCAAATTGACTTTCGTATCCCCATGGCAATCTTGGGGTTATCGATTGTGCTTTGTAATCCCCTCACCTTCCCCCTTATTCCCACCCCCCTCCCATCTAGCAACCTTCAGTTTTTCCTCTGTGTCTCTGAGACTGTTTCTGATTAGTTCACTCATTTATTGTTTTCTTTAGATTCCACATATAAGTGAGATCATAAGGTATTTGTCTTTCTCTGTCTGACTTATTTCACTTAACGTAATGTTCTCTAGGTCCATACATATTGTTGCAAATGGTAAGATTTCCTTCTTCTTTATGGCTGCGTAATACTCCATTGTATAAATGTACCACAGTTTCTTAATCCAGTCGTCTACCGATGGGCATTTTGATTGTTTCCATGTCTTGGCTATTGTGTATAGAGCTGCAATAAACATAGGGGTGCATACATTTTTTTGAATTAGAGTTTTGGATTTCTCCGGATCGATGCCTAGGAGTGGAATTGCTGGGTCATAAGGTAGTTCCATTCTCAGATTTTTGAGATACCTCCATACTGTTTTCCATAGTGGCTGCACCAATCTGCAATCCCACCAACAGTGCACAAGGGTTCCCTTTTCTCCACATCCTCGCCAGCGCTTGTTGTTTGTTGATCTATTGATGATAACCATTTTGACTGGGGTGAGGTGGTATCTCATTGTGGTTTTTATTTGCATTTCTCTGATGGTTAGTGAGGTTGAGCATTTCTTCATATGTCTGTTTGCCATCTGTATGTCCTCTTTAGATAAATGTCTCTTCATGTCCTCTGCCCATTTTTTAATTGGGTTGATTGTTTTTTCGGAGCTGAGTTGAGTGAGTTTTTTAATAAAGTTTGGATATATCAATGGCAGATATCTTCTCCCATTCAGTAGGACCCTTTTTTGTTGTAATGATGGTTTCCTTTACTGTGAAAAAAATGTTTAGTTTGATGTAATCCCATATGTTTATTTTTTCTGTTACTTCCCTTGCCCAAGGGGATGTATCAGTAAAAATCTTACTCCGGGTAATATATGTAAAGTTGCTTCCTATATTGTCTTCTAGGAGTTTTATGGTATCAGATGTTACATTTAAGTTTTTGACCCATTTTCAATTTATTCTTGTATATGGTGTAAGGAGGTGGTCCAGCTTCATCTTTTTGCATGTGTCTGTCCAGGTTTCCCAGCACCATTTATTGAAAAGACTGTCTTTACCTCACCGTAAATTCTTGCTTCCATTGTCGTAGATTAAATGGCCATATAGGCGTGGATTTATTTTTGGTCCGCTTGTGTGTTCACTGTTAACTTGTCTTCTGAGTCGCTGATTCGATTCTCTGACTCCTCTAACCCACTGGTAATTCCTTCAAGCGTGTGCTTTATTTCACTTGTTGTATTCTTTAGTTCTAACTGGTTGTTCATTATGATTTCTCTATCCTTCTTTATGTCGTCACTAAGCTCTTTAAACATTCTTATCGTCAGTGTTCTGAACTCTGTCTCTGATAGATTGGTTACCTCTATTTCATTTGGTTCCAATTCTGGAGGTTTCTTCTGTTCTTTTATTTGGGACATGTTTCTTTGTTTCCCCATTCTGGTTGACTCTCCGTGTTTGCTTCGATGTATTAGGTAGATCCCCTAGGATTCTCGGTCTTTGCTGGGTTATCTTATGTAGTGTGTGTCCTTTATATCTGACTTGCACCACTTCCCTATTCTCCTGTGCGTGTGCTCCAAAGGTGACCCTGGTGTTGTGTATATTGTCCTGTGTAAAGTTGAACTTTCATTGCTTTTGGCTGGTTAGTAGGTGGGGTTGATCCTAGGCTGCCTAGTTGTGAGACTTAGCTCTGCCCTCGGTGGATGATCTGCTGCGTGAGGGTTGACCACTCCAATTAGACTTGGCCTCTATGGGCTCTTGTGCCTGTAGAGAATTCCCTCTGGGTGTGTCACTTGTAGGTCAAACCCAATAATACTCTGGTTGGGTCTGGAGTTGGTGTCAGGAGGTGTTGAATCTTGTGACTCTTGGGCTGGGCCCTGGTGTAGGGCAATTTCAGAACAAAGCCAATCACCAAGCACAACAGCAACAACAAAGTCAAAACCAAATACACTCACGTGTGAAAACAACCAGTAACCCACACTCAACACAGGCAAAAATATCAAAGATACAAAAACAAAACAAAACAAAAAACGCAGCGCCAGTCTTGGCTTAAGCCCACCAAGTAATCTCCAGGCCGTCCTCTGCTGTACCAGAGAGTCCTCTGTGTATTGTTCAGGCAGAGCCGGTCACCTGGTGCCCAGAGTGACCCTGGGACGGCAGATGTAGATGAGTGGGGCTATCGGGTCTGGATGGTAGTTTCTACAAAGTCAGTGCAGTTTCTGCTCTTGCCTGCACATATGCGCACTGAGAGTAACACAACCAGCCCTGTGCCCAGGTCTCCTGAGTCTTAGGTCACTCCTTCCGTGTGTGTGTGTGCGTGCGTGCATGTGTGCGTGTGTGGTGGGAGATTTCTGAGCTGCTGAAAGCCCAGAGCTGCGACTGCTGCCTACTGCTAACCCCTGGGCATGTCTCCACAGTTGTAATTGCCCTGCCCTGGGCAGGTCAGAGAAGGTGGGGACTGGGGATGGAGGAGTCTTCTCTCTCTCAGCCCAGCAGTGTCACACACTTCCCAGCTTCTTCCCTGGGTCGCAGTAGCTACAAACCGGGTCCTCCCAGATCCTGAGCACTATGGGTCCTCTGTAATCTGACACTACTCCTCAGATCAGGGGCCAGCGTGAGTCTCTGGAAGGGTGGGGGTAGGATTGGGAGAGTCGGGGGAGGGGCCCAGGTATGGTGTTTACTTCCTTTGTCCTACCTAGGGCCCAGCTGGAGGTCTCAGCTGAGGTGACTGCCTCAAACTCTGATATGCTGCTCTCTGGGCAGGGAGATGAGCTGTGGGACACAGGGAAAGAGCCCACCTCCTGGCTCTTGTGGTCTCTGTTCTGTCCTGGGACCACCTGCACCTCCGCAGCCATGGATGCGGGCCACGTCTCCCTTCCCACTTCCCCTGCTCGCCCAGTTTGCCCACCTTCAAGTCATCCTCCTACAAGTCTCTTAGCTGTTCTGTGTGATGAGCAGAGAGCATGACTGCTGTTTTGAAATCTCGGTCACAGAGATCACAATCTTCCATAACTTTGACTTGGTTTCTGGAGAAGTGTCATCTTCTCTCAGTGTTAACCATGTCACCTTGCTTCTTCATGCTGCTGAGTGGCTTGTTCCTCTACAGGCACATTTGAAGTAGTGAATACTTTCTTATGTAGGTACATTTCGATTTGAACAATTAAACAGGTATATAGTTAGAGGTCTTTCTTTTGTTTTCAGTAGATGGTACAAGAGTGTAATTTCTGTTTTCTCCCACAGGTGCTCCTTGAGTATGGGGGATCCAGGGGCGGGGGCTTAGCTGTGGGTGTGGGAGTCCAAGCCTGGGTGACCAGGGAGATGGGTGTTGCAACTGCATCCAGGTCTCCAGGGTCTCTGGTCACCACCACCAAGCAGGTGGGGGAAGTGGGTGGTTGAGGGGAGCGTGTTCTTGAGCCCGCTGAGCTGCTACCTGGTTCCCTATGTCTACTGGTAGCACTGTGTGTGGTCGTGAGACTGGAGAATTGTTTCTGCTGCTGCTACTGGTCCCTGGTGGTGCCAGCACTGCTGCATCTGGAGAGGGGTGGGGGGATGCTGCTGCTGCCCCACTTAGCCTCCCCTGGGCAGTGATGTGGGAGCTGCACCCCGTCCCCTCCACCACCACTGCCTTTGCTGGGGCTTCAGGCTCAGCCTTGTCCCCCTGGAACTGCAGCTGTGGGCTGTCCCTGTGCTTTCCTCCATCCTGCCTCCCTTTCACATCCAGTGCACCCTCCTTCCCTTTTACAGATGCGTGGTGTTTTAAGGAATCGTAGTGTGTTGAGCAGAAGATCCTTTCTTGGGCTATAGATGCCCGATGAGTTGTAGATATCGTGGAGATAGAAAGGGGTTGTCTCTCTTGACATGATGTTTACATCATTCCAAAGAATATCCATTTTGATCAATGCAGGGTGGTTTGTGGTTTTGATGGTGTTTTGTGGCCTCCTTTTTTTTTTTTTCAGTTTTATTTTATTTTTACATCCCTCACAACGTGAACCCCCCTCCCCCCATCCACCACCACCCCGACCTCACACCGAGCCATCACATTATACACATAAATTTATAGTTGGCATTCATTAATGTCCAGTCTCTGGTGTACAATGCCATGACCAAGCATCCACCGCATCCCTGAGGTGGTCTCCCAAACAGGACACATGTCCATCGGACACCCAACAAAATCCCCAAACACTATTGAGTAAGTTCCCCAAAGTAATTCTCAAAAGACCCTGAGGCCATCCTGTGGTCACCAACCGCCCCCCAATCCCTTCACCCTTCCCCCCATCTCCAACCCCCTCCCACATCTAACAACTGTGGCCTTCTTAATGCAGAGAAACATAGCACAGGCCTGTGCTAAATGGGGCTCCAACCTTGTGTTTTCATTTAGCTTCCCCTTAATAAATCATAGGAGAACAAAGCCAAGGATTTTCGGACAGCCCTTCGGCTAAATGGAGTCCAAGTCCTTCAAAGTGGTGAACCTGGAGGAAGGACTGGGTACAAAAAGAAAGTGAATGGCCAACGCTTCTGTAAATTCTTAAGCATGATGCACAATTAAAATGTTCACAGTGGTTTCACCACAGAAATCAGAAGATGAAAGAGTGTAAAGGCAGAAGCAATGAGAGAGAATATGCTTGTGGACATTTTTCCTTTAATTATTTTTTGGTAGGAAAGAGGTGTTTAGTTTTCAGTATTTCCTCATAAATTGGAAAATTGTTTATGTTAAAGTCAATGCCCTCATTCCAAGGCCAACGTTGTTCCCTTGTGAGGCGTTGGGTTGCCCAATCATGCAAGGCTGAATAAGAGATGGAAAAGCCCCACTCTGTCAAGATCCAGAGATAAGTGTCCCAAATCACTAGGGAACACTGGAAAGACTGATGATGCAGTTGTGATGATGTGAGGTTGGACACAAGTGCACTAGATGGTAAAGAGAAATCTGTTTTGTGTTTCCCATTTCGCTATACTTAACCCCCACCATGAATATTACCTGTGTTGGTTTATATTGGTCAGCCAAATTTGATTCTGAGGAAAAGACAAGTCATTTTAAGGAAGAATTTCCTCAACTTGAGTTTGCTTTCTTTAACTCATGATTTTCTCCTTCAAGTTCCCTTTTCTGTGTTTAGAAATGTTTATGCTTTATAAATTGAGTGTGTTTGACTACTGCTAATAGGACTTGTGATGTTAATCTGTCTTTATTTTTAATAATGACTTTAAAGATAATACTTGAGTTAGAAAGCTACTATTTTGTTTCTCATGCTTTAACATTATTGAGCTACATGACAAAGTTTTGCATATTCATTTTCTTTGAGTTGTACTCAGAAATTGATGGAATTTTCCGGAATATGAGGTAGTAGCTGGCATAGCAGGCTAGCCTCAATAGGGAGACTTATCCCATTCCTGGCCCGCAGCTCCTTGGTTTGGTGACCTCAGGTGACCTATGTAATCTCTGTGAGTCTTGGTTGCCTCTTATGCAAAATTAGGGACTTTCACTAAATCAGTGACTTTCAGACCTGAAAAATATTCTTTTTATCAAAGAATAGTACCGTTCTTTGAGAAAATTTTTTTTGTGTAATTACTGTGTTTACCCAAAAATAAGACCTAGCCGGACAATCAGCTCTAATGTGTCTTTTGGAACAAAAATTAATGTAAGATCCGGTCACATCACGTCACATCATATCATATGTCATACGCGGTCTTATATCATAGTAAAATAAGACCGGGTCTTAATTAATTTTTGTTCCAAAATGCATTAGAGCTGATTGTCTAGCTAGGTCTTATTTTCGGGGAAACACGGTATATAAAAACAGAGACCAAGGGTGGCCACATGCCTCAGTTGGTTAGAGTGCAAGTTCTTAACAACAAGGTTGTGGGTTCGATTCCCACATGAGCCAGTGAACTGCACCCTCCACCGCTAGATTGAAAACAATGGCTTGAACTTGGAGATGAACCATGGTGGGCAGCCGGTTGGCCCAGTGGTTGGAGCACTGTGCTCATAACACCAAGGTTGACAGTTCCATTCCCACATAGACCCGTGAGAAGCAATGGGTTGAGCTTGGAATTGGGCTGCTGGTGGGGAGCCTGTTGGCTCAGTGGTTGGAGCGAGGTGCCCATAACACCAAGGTAACCGGTTCAAGTCCCACATTGGCCAGTGAGATGCACCATCCACAACTAGATTGAAAAAAAGAACAATTTGACATCCGGGAAAAGCAAACTGTTCCTCAGTAGTCCCCAATTAACACAAAACAAACCAAAGCAGAGACGTGTAGAGCTACCTAGCTAAAGGAGGGATGCAGACTCCTAAGCTGTGCTATCCCGTGGGTGTCCCCAGTGGAACCTGAGCTTTCTCCGAGACGTAGTCTAGTGAGAACTGCCAGTAATGAGAAAATCCTTCTAGTTGAAATCCTTTGAATTAAAGTTTGCTGATACATTTTTTTGTGTATAATTTTCTCACCTTTCTATATATTTGATAAATGGAAAAGTATAATAAGACTGCAGATATGTTGTCCTTATTAATGTTGGACTTCAAGCTACTTCCACCATCTGAACACACTCCTCACCTAGAAATAAACATACCGTGTTTCCCAAAAATAAGACATAGCTGGACCATCATCTCTAATGTGTCTTTTGGAGCAAAAATTAGTATAAGACCTGGTCTGATATTATTTTATATTACATAAGACCCATTCTTATATTATGTTAAAATAAGACCGGGTCTTATATTAATTTTTGCTCCAAAAGTCGCATTAGAGCTGATGGTCCAGCTACATCTTATTTTCAGGGAAACACGACAGAAAGTGCTGAAGTAAATATTTAAGAAAAGAGCTGTTTTGGGGGAAAATAATAACGCTACATTGGTAGTTCCTTAATTCAAGTCGTGTAAAAATGTGATTTACATTTTATATTGTTGATTAACAATAACTTAAAACTGTTTCATGAAAGTCCTCTCCCTTTCTATGGTATTTAGTTATTGATTTTACACGGCCTGTCTGGTGATGTTGTTGTCACATTATTCACGTTATAAGCCCTTTCTATCAAGCCATTCACAAAAAAAAGTGTTATGCAAATATTGGAAAACAAATTTGTCTTCCCCTGTCGGTGCCTGCCGACGAGAAGAAGAGTCCCTGAAGTGGGGAGTGAGGATTGAGAAAAAATAGAAGAGAGACAAAGATGGGATCGGGAGGGCAGGCAATTCTAAGTAGACTGCCGCAGTTCTAAGTAGAATGCCTCAGATCTAAGTAGAATGCCTCAGCCCAAGTTTATTTTTGCAGCTTATATACTCTGGGCATCAAAAAGTAACAGAACTGTCTGCAATCTAGTAGTTACAATAAAGGTAATACACAAGGGCCTGTTTTTTGGCCAGCTCCACACTTCCTGACCTTGTCTAGTTCTGTGTTCTCAGAGTAGGAACTTCTGCCTTGCTGGGAGCACAGACCACTCAAGGAAGTCAAAGGTTCAACATTTCACAAAACAACACCTGCTAGCACTTTAGCACGGTTTCCCACATTCCCCCTAAATTTGTACAAGGATTGGCTGTCACATTGTTGTCACCATAGTGTCTATTAGTTTCTGGATATTATTTTAAGCACTACTTTGGACATTTTGTGAGAGGATAGCTTTCAGAAGAAAGGTTTCAGTAAGACCACTCTAGACTGGGACACTTGTAATATAGTTTGAAATACTCCCACACATTTCATAATTAAATAGACTATAACTACAGCTATTTTAGTGTTTCGAAAATTGGACCTGATTTCTAAGGAACAAAGTCACATTTAAAAATTATATATTATTTTTTGTTTCTAACTCTACAAAGTCATAAATGAGAAAGTAAATTTGAAAACTGGCTCTAGGTCATACTTTATTCAAGCAGCTTTACGGAAATCTTTCTGTGCATACGAATACGGTAATGTTTCAGTCATAGACTGCAAAATCGTTTTGGTTATTGTTTCTGTCAGTAGAATTTTCACATGACCGCACAGTACCACTTTCATCATTTTATGTCTTTAAGGTTCTATGCTGAAAAATGAATAGCCTAGAATACACCTTAAGATTACTTTTCTAGAAGTGCAAGAATGGAAAGCTCATTTTAAGTAAAAGTCCATTAAAGTAAAAACAAAGAACAAGAAACATTTATAAAGGACAATTTTTCTAAAAATTGCAAAGTAATGCATTCAGTGTAAAATATGACTTGACTTGTTTAAACTTCATTGTACCAATCAAATCAAACGTCACTCTTTTGAAATTATGTATCTTAGGTAGACCAATATCAATTGCACTGTTGGTCAGATTAATCTAAATAGCATCTCATATAGATGGTCTCTATTATGTACAATCAAAATAAGCAGTAATTTATGTTATTCATTTTTAAACTTTTTTGTATTTATATAAATCATACATTAAGTCTATTCTCTAAAGGCATTATTTAAAGAGCACATTTCATAAGATATATCATTTCTACAATAAAGTCTCTTGTTTACCTTAAATGCTATAATAAGATTTGATTTATTTCAGTCGCTGCTGGAGTACCAGGAAAAAAAAACTAAAGAACTATACAAAGACGGTATGTTGCCAAAATGTATTAATTCAAGTTAGATATCATTGATTTCTGGAATAAAATGTAAATATTAAATGGCATCCCTTTCCATGTTCTGATAATAGATACTACATTAAATATTTTCTTGGCCTTAGCAAATAAAAAAGGTGAAAGCATAAACATTCATAGTGAAGACAAGGTCATATGAGTAATATCTCAAGAGTCTATGTATCTCTTTTTATTTCTGGCCTGTCCCCTTCCTTTCTTCTGCCATCCCTATGGAACTTTCCACCTGACCGTTGAAAACGGGGCTTCATCAACTTTTATGTTTTTGCCAGTGATATGAGGCCCAATAACCAGACTTATCTAGTGATACTTAAGCAATTACTGTTCATATATGGTGTTTCCCCGAAAATAAGACCTAACCGGAAAATAATACCTAATGTGTCTTTGGGAGCAAAAATGAATATAAGACCAGGTCTTATTTTTGGGGAAATACGGTACCTCCTAGAAGGGCCAAGCTACCATATTTCCCCGAAAATAAGACCAGGTCTTATATTAATTATAGCTCCAAAAGACGCATTAGGGCTTAATTTCTGGTTAGTCTTATTTTTGGAGGAAACACTGTAGCTGTCACCTGATGGGTGACATTTAAATCTCCAGTCATTTACTTTGTCATTAGTTTACCATGTACCCTCAGGAGAAACTCCACATTGCTTTGCATGGAATGAAAACACCCAAATCAATGTAGTTCTCACCAAACATCTCAGCCTATATCTTGCTACCAACCCTCGTTTGCCCCTTTGCTCTAGCATCTAGCTAAACCAGACTACTTCTCGTTCCGTAGTGTTCTCCCCCACACTAGTCTTCGCATCTGCGTCTTCCCTCTCTCTGGCATCCTCTGTCCTTGTCCTTCAGGCATCAACATCCATGTCACCTCCACCAGAGAGCAGACAATCAATACTGGGATGTCCCTTTTGTGGGTCCCACTGGCGTCCTGTTGTGCATTTGTATGGTATAGGGGCCTCTGAATGGAAATTGCCTGTTCATCTGTTCCTTCAGCTTATAGTAGATGATGGGTCAGGGCTGGACCGTGTCATCTTCGTCTTGTAACTTCAGTGCTTGTCGTACGACCTTGTTTATAAATGAATGAAGGATGAGACAACCAGAAGCTCTGATACTTGGCCACAATAGCAGTCAAGTCAGTGTGCAGCCGTGGGCAAACTGTATTGAATATGATCTCCTGTTGTGAGCTGTGGCCTCATCTAGAGGTTTTCTCATTCTTCTTAACACTTATACTTAGTTGTATTTTAAAGAACATAATTCTGTCTTTTTCTTTCCAGCTCCTGCTGAATTTGAATCTAAATTCAATCGAAAAGTTCCTCTATCACCTATTGATAATCTACTTGAGAATATAAAACTAGAAATCGTCTACAATTTGAAAAAAAAGTATAAGCTCTAAAATATAAATAGTACAAGTGTATTTACTGGGCTGTTTAAACAACATGTTAATTGTATCCCAAAATATATGGCATGTGAAATCCTTATTACAGGAAAATATTTTTGTATCATATGTTGTGGGGACAGAGCCTGTGGGGACAAAACCCCAAAAAACAGTTTCCAGGCTCTCGGCCTCACATAGAAAGGTGCTGGCTCGGGTAGTAAATGGCCATAAACTGTGATCAGATGCCAGCAGTTGTGGCTAGTTGGCCGTCAGCTGTAACCCGTAAGCCATTGGCCACTAATATAACGGCTGTGGCTATGCTAGCAAAAAGGAATGGGGGCTAGCAAGAAGATGGTGGCTGGCAAGCGCGGACTGCTGTTAGGCAGATTATGTAGATCCTACTTCCTGTGTCTCCAGCCCAGCCGCCAGCGAGAATATATTGGTTTGACTCCCCTATCTATGGCTCCGTGGGTGTTCCTTTTTGGCCTTACCGTGTCCTGCGTTCTTGGGCGGGGAGCGGGAGCTGAGACCCTGCACGACAAATGGCGCAGCGAGCAGGGTCCACCGCGTGACACATGGCGTAGTCGGCAGGATACGGTGCTGGCCAAAGCTCTCCGAAGGGCAGTGGAGCAGTTTGTGCGTATGAAAGCTCAGTCTGAGGAAGACCAGGAGGAGCAGCTGCCGGAGAGCTCGATTTCCGTGGAGCGGTGGGAAGATGTGGATGGTTCCCCAACCAGCAGAGGCCGGAGAAAGCGGAGAAAGCGAAGGTTGTTGCGGCCCTGTGGGCTGGGAACTGCTTGCTGACGCAGCCTGGATGCGGGACTTGTCCCAGGAGGAAACGCTTGCTGAGTCCTCATTGTGAGATGAGGGTGAGGTCAAGGTCATCCCTCACCCCCAGGACAGCCCTGGCGAATGACTATGGACTATGAGGAATTGCCTTCTATCCCTGATTTAATGGACGCTTGACTGTTTGGGAACATACCATCATGTAGTGGGACTGGCGGATGTTTGCTTTTGTGTCTTGACTGGCCACCATTGATAATATGTAAGCACCTTGATGTGAGCCACTGTTGTTCCAGCACGGTACCCCGAGAGGCCCAGAGAGAGAGTGGCAGTGCCCTGAGAGCCCTGGCTGTGTCCAGGAAGTCTGGCTGTGCCCAGAGAGAGTGGCAGTGCCCTGAGGCCCTGGCTGTGTCCAGGAAGTCTGGCTGTGTCCAGGAAGTCTGGCTGTGTCCAGAGAGTGGCAGTGTCCTGAGAGGCCCTGGCTGAGTCCAGGAAGTCTGGCTGTGCCCAGAGAGAGTGGCAGTGCCCTGTGAGCCCTGGCTGTGTCCAGGAAGTCTGGCTGTGCCCAGAGAGTGGCAGTGCCCTGAGAGGCCCTGGCTGTGTCCAGGAAGTCTGGCTGTGCCCAGAGAGAGTGGCAGTGCCCTGAGAAAAGCTGGCTGTGCCCGGGGAAACAGGTGGTACCCTAAGAAGCCCAGGATGTCTGGCTGTGCCCAGAAGTACTGGGGTGGTGCCCTGAGAAACCCTGGCTGTGCCCGGGGAGACTGGTGGTACCTTAAGAAGCCCAGGAAGTCTGGCTGTGCCCAGAAGTACTGGTGGTGCCCTGAGAAACCCTGGCTGTGCTCAGAGAGCCTGGCTGTGTCCAGGATATTGCATTCACCTCCAGGCTCCTCGCACAGGGACCCTCGCGGAAGACACTTGTCGCGTAGATTGTGAGGCGAGAACCTGTAGGGGTGGAGTGTGGGGACAAAACCCCAAAAAACAGTTTCCAGGCTCTCGGCCTCACATAGAAAGGTGCTGGCTCGGGTAGTAAATGGCCATAAACTGTGATCAGATGCCAGCAGCTGTGGCTAGTTGGCCGTCAGCTGTAACCCGTAAGCCATTGGCCACTAATATAACGGCTGTGGCTATGCTAGCAAAAAGGAATAGGGGCTAGCAAGAAGATGGTGGCTGGCAAGCGCGGACTGCTGTTAGGCAGATTATGTAGATCCTACTTCCTGTGTCTCCAGCCCAGCCGCCAGCGAGAATATATTGGTTTGACTCCCCTATCTATGGCTCCGTGGGTGTTCCTTTTTGGCCTTACCGTGTCCTGCGTTCTTGGGCGGGGAGCGGGAGCTGAGACCCTGCACGACAAATGGCGCAGCGAGCAGGGTACCCCGCACGACAGAGCCCCAGAGAGCAGTTTCCAGGCTCTCGGCCTCACGTGGAGGGGTGCTGGCTCAGGTAGTAGATGGCCATCAACTGTGGTTGGATGGCCGTCAGCTGTGACTAGTTGGCCGTCAGCTGTAACCAGTGAGCCACTGGCCACTAATATAACTGCTGTGGCTACACTAACTGTCGGTGCCTGCCGACGAGACGAACAGTCCCTGAAGTGGGGAGTGAGGATTGAGAAAAAAGAAGAGAGACAAAGATGGGATCGGGAGGGCAGGCAATTCTAAGTAGACTGCCGCAGTTCTAAGTAGAATGCCTCAGCCCAAGTTTATTTTTGCAGCTTATATACTCTGGGCATCAAAAAGTAACAGAACTGTCTGCAATCTAGTAGTTACAATAAAGGTAATACACAAGGGCCTGTTTTTTGGCCAGCTCCACACTTCCTGACCTAGTCTGGTTCTGTGTTCTCAGAGTAGCAAGTTTTGCCTCGCTGGGAGCACAAACCACTCAAGGAAGTCAAAGGTTCAACATTTCACAAAACAACACCTGCTAGCACTTCAGCACGGTTTCCCACAGGTACCCCTTTTTTATATAAAATTAACACAAGGGTTGCGCCTGGCTTAGGTGGTTGGTACAGATATGTCCATTTACCCGTCATAGGAGACCATCCCTCTAGCGAACGGTTCCTGTCTTAGGTTATGTACATTCTTACCAAATCCTTACCCATCTTTGGCTGCCGACCCATTGTAGGGGCTTTATACACGGGTGTCAGCGACACGGTGGACCTGGGCAGATAATCTCAACTCATGAACCTTTGTTTGGAGATCGATGAAGCCCTTGAGTATTACCTTTCTGAGCAACGGAGTAAACCACATGAATAGAGGAACACCAACAAAGATTATTACAAAAGGCAGTAGCAAATGGAAAAGAGCTAGAAAGGAGGGGAATTCTCCTCTGAGGTCCGAGTACCAAGGACCTGAAATGTTAACAGGTACCATAATGAAAGAGGGTCGGTGGAGAACTACAGCTCTACTTTTGTCATTTGACCAATTGATGCTATTACTTAGGTACACTGTATACAAGATACATTAAACTGGACCCCGTCAATAGGGGTGATGTTAGAATTACCAATCATAAGCACATATGGAGCCTTGACACAAGCAGTGGTATTGCCTTCTACCTTGCCTCGTCCCTCGTCCATACTCATAGTCACTGTATCCACTGCTCCCACTAGTTTCCAAATATGTCTTTGGGGCCGGGAGGTATACCATAATCCCACAACCACTCCAGTCTTAGTCCCGTGTTGGACATCAGCACCTGTGTCATGGCCTCCGGACCATCTATAACAGCTTGATTAAACCCAGGGACACTATATTCCCCGGGTTCTTTATAACATTGTCTCCAAAGGATGGATCTGCTATTTTTTCTGTTCTCCTCACTGCAAGGATCATGGGCTTGTGGTGGAGGTGGGTTTTTATCCCTGATGTTTTTCCATCCTGCTGGCTGATGGAATGTGACACTCTGTCCTAGGTTGTCTCCGTGAATTGTCTGGCTGCCCACACGGAAACATCCAGTAACGCTGACATTATCGCGAAGCATATGAGGAGTCCTATGCCCAAGCCGCTATGATTGAATCCAACAGCTTGTAGGACGGCAGGAGCGAATGGATGTCCTAACAGCCTAGTGTCATTTGTCCCACCAATGACTTCAGGCCCGTTCCACACAGTGGGGTGTAGCATGGGAGGGTCAGGAACATATGCCCAGTATGCTGAGGCATCTGCGCAACCAGCAGGATCTCGAAGACGCTCATCAGCAAGCCACACCAACCTCTCAGGCAGCCACCGCGCACCTCCATTGTCCTGTGAATAAACACAAACATGCCCTTGTCCCCAAATTAGGACTGGGTCTGGCCCATGCCACTGGTTAGTAACTGGATCCTGCCATCTCACTTGGGCATAATCTTGTTGAGTGTTAGGATGCCAGAAGCGATCTGCGGCAGATCTGCCACGCGCATCCAGGTTTAAAAAATTTAGAACAAAGAGTGTGATTAAGGATTGTATGTGGGGAGACGGGGTAGACTCTAACGCCGCTGCCACACATTCTTGACATAGAGTAGGGCTATTAGCCATACCTTGAGGCAGCACCAGCCATTGATATCTCTTCATAGGTTCTTGTAAGTTACTTAAAGCAAACCTTTTACAATCCTTGGGGCACAATGGTATGGTATAAAAACAATCCTTTAAAGCCAGGATTCTCTTATATGTGTTTTGGGGTATAGCAGAAGGATTAGGCAATCCCGGTTGTAAAGCCCCCATGAGCTCCATAGTCTCATTTATTTTTCTCAAATCTTGTAACAACCTCCATTTACCTGATTTTTTCTTAATTACAAATATGGGAGAGTTCCATGGAGAGTTAGAAAGTGCTGTATGTCCCTTATCGAGTTGCTCCTGTTCCAGCAACCTTCCAGCCTGTATCTTTTCTGATGATAGGGGCCACTGTTCTACCCAAACAGGTGTGTCGCTTTTCCAAGTGATAGCATCTGCATGGGGTACAGGAGGAGTAGTGACCCCCGTTAAAAATATCCCAAGCCAGCTCTTTGTGGTAAGGGCGAGGGAAAGATAGGCTCTTTTCTCCCTTGTCCAGAAGGACCTCAGCCATCTCTAGGCAGAAGTCCCTGATCGAACATCATCATAGTGACCTGTTGATTAGGGCTGTACAGGTAAACTCCCATCTGACTCATGACACGTCTGCCCCATAGATTGACAGGCAATCCTGCCACTATGTATGGTTGAAAGGATCCTTCATGTCCCTCTTGATCTTTCCACAACAATATATCACTGCTCTGTTCTGGTGACTGAGATTGTCCTATGCCTTTTAACTGGGTTACTGTTTGCTGCTTTGGCCAGTGGCTAGGCCACTGATCTGCAGTTAAAACAGAGACATCGGCCCCCGTGTCTAAAAGGCCCATGAAGGAACGGCCATTAATGGATAGTGGTAATTCTGGCCTGGTGGTGAATGGCCTGGACCCAATAAGCATCCTATGAACCAAGGCCCGCGTCGCCTCGGGATTTACGGCCTGCGGTTTTACCCGCTTTGACATATGGAATTAACAATGATTGTGCTATGCGTTGGCCCTTATCGATCACTGAAATGCCTCCAGGCGAATGTGTCATAATCTTGATCTCTCCTGTATAATCCATATCCACAACTCCCGGAGCAGCCAATATCCCTTTCATGGTAATACTACTCCTTCCTAGGATTAGTCCCACAGTCTGTGGAGGCAGAGGCCCAAAGACCCCTGTAGGAATAGCTCGCATTCCCATCTCAGGTGTTAGTACTGTGTAGGCGGCGCTACTGAGGTCCAATCCTGCGCTGCCTGGGGTTGGTCGGAAGAGTTCCTGAATGGATTTCCCTGGTGGGGGACCAACTGCGGCAGCGCCCCATAGCATTGTTGCGGGGCCACAGTAAGCTGGGAAGGCGGCCAGGCCGCTGTGCCAGGTGAGTGGCCGCAATAAGACTGCCACAACCACGCGTGCACCTGCCGGGAGTCCTCGCGGGCGCTCAGCTGCGCGGGTTTCTCCCGTGACGCCGTGGCCTCTGGCCTCCAGCGTCTCGCAGCCCGCCGGCTCGGGCAGCCCTGCCCCGGAGCTGTATATCGCATCCCCGCGCTTCACAGGCTCGCACTGTGGCTCCCACTCCTCGGCGGTGGCCGTAGTGGAGGCGAGGCCCGCGGCTCGTCCCAGGGATGCGGGGTGGCGGCAGGAGGGCCCGTCAGAGAAGTGACGGGCTCTTGGTCTCCTCCACCTTCGCCCCGCCCGGGACGGTGGCCTTGGGCCTCTTCCGGCCCCTCTGCCATGTCTCAGCCCCACTCTGCTGTCTTGTCACTGCACCGTCTACCACCCTCACTGGCCCCTCCCCATCTAGGCCCTCCTCATCCTGGGGGTCCAGTCTGTTTAGCACACTTTTTAACATTTGAGTAAAAGACATTCTGCGGTTACCCTGTCCCATGATTTTTTACTCCTGACCGTGGTATCTCACCGCACCCCTTACCTTATGCGACGCGTCTCAGCTCCGTGCGGTGTCCTTCACTTTATCCCCAGTATTCAGGTCCCTGTTCGGGCGCCACTTGTCGGTGCCTGCCCACGAGAGGAACAGTCCCTGAAGTGGGGAGTGAGGATTGAGAGAAAAGAAGAGAGACAAAGATGGGATCGGGAGGGCAGGCAATTCTAAGTAGACTGCCGCAGTTCTAAGTAGACTGCTGGAGTTCTAAGTAGAATGCCTCAGCCCAAGTTTATTTTTGCAGCTTGTATCCTCTGGGCATCAAAAAGTAACAGAACTGTCTGCAATCTAGTAGTTACAATAAAGGTAATACACAAGGGCCTGTTTTTTGTCCAGCTCCACACTTCCTGACCTAGTCTGGTTCTGTGTTCTCAGAGTAGCAAGTTTTGCCTTGTTGGGGGCACAGACCACTCAAGGAAGTCAAAGGTTCAACATTTCACAAAGCAATACCTGCTAGCACTTCAGCACGGTTTCCTACAGGTTCGGATTGTCCGCGTTTGAGTTCGAGTTCGGGTTCGAGTTCAGAGATCAAAAATTCACGACCAAAACCATTGTCATCCTATGGTGACTGTAGTTACATGCAAAGCTGCACCTCCTTGGGGAGTAACAATAGAGGCTTAACAGTGGGGGAGGAAAAATAGGCTTCAGGAAAGTAATGCAAACATGTACTGAACATGCAAATAAGCCAATAACCATAACAATACATCAATAGCAGGTTAGACATTCATTTCAGGTACCCAAGGAACATTCTCTAGGATAGACATTGTGCTAGGCCATAAAAAAATTAAAATAAATTTAAAAGAAAAGAAATAACACAAATTATGTTTTCTGACAATATGGAATAAAAGCAGAACTAGCAGCAGAACAACACACTAATATATACTAATCGGTCAAAATATAAATCACAAAGGAAATCCTAAAAATAAAAAATATTTTGAAGTGAATAAAAATAAAGACAAAATAAATAAAGTTTTCTGATGCATCTAAAACAGTACTTAGAGGAAAATATACAGCTATAAAATATGTATATTAAGAAAAAGAAATATCTCAAGTCAATAATCTAACCTTTCATCCTCAAATGCTGAAAAGAGAGGAACAAACTAAACCTAAAGAAATTGTGAAGGAAATAATATATATTAGGGCAGAAATTAGTGTAAGAGAGAAGAGAAAAATAATAGAGAAAAATCAATAAAAATGTCAGCAAAATTGATAAACATTTAGCTATATTGATCAAGAGAAAAAGAGAGAAGACTCAATTCTAGAATCATAATCAAAAAAGGGGGCATTACCTTACAGAAATAAAAAGATAATAAAGGAATACTATGAAAAACTGTACACCAACAAATAAGATAACTTGATGAAATAATAATTCCTAGACAGACACAAACTAACAAAGTTGACTCAAGAAGAAATAAACCGATTAAGTAAAGATATGAATAGGTAACGAAAAATGAGTCATAAAGAAATGCCCAGAAGTTCTCACTACTGAATTCTACCAAAGGTTAAAGAATTAATGCCAATTCTTCACAAACTATTCCAAAAGGTAGACGAGGGAACGTATCTCAACTCATTTTATGAGACCAGTGTTACACTGATTCCAAACCAAACACATCAAAAGAAAATATACCTAAAGGCTAATATTTCTTATGAAAGTGGATGTAAAAATCCTCAGCAAAATACTAGCAAATCATATTCAGCAAAATACAGAAAAAAAGCATATTCCATGACCATGTGAGATATCCCTGAAATACAAAGTTGATTTAAAACTCAAACATCACTTAATGTAACACATCATATTAATTAAACAAAAAACACTATCATGATCATTGCTACAACTTCAGTAAAAGCATTTAACAAAATTCAATGCCTTTTCATGAAAAACAAAACAAACAAAAAACAAAAACAATCAACAACAACAACAACAAAAATACCTCAACCAACTAAGCATGTGAGATAATTCTCTAAACCTGAAAAGAGCATCTATAGAACAGCTATAACTTGCATAATATTTAAGAGTGAAAGCCTGGATGCTTTCTTCCTAAGACAGTGAACTCGAAAGGATGACAACTGTGGCCAGTTCCATTCAATATTGTACTGAATATTTTATCCAGAGCAATTAGGTAAGACATGGAAATAAAAGCCATTCATATTGGAAAGACAGAAGCAAAATGCTCTCTATTCACAGATTACATAACCTGTAGTATACGACATTATGAGAATTCCGCTTAAGAACTACAGTAAGTCCTCACTTAACATCATGGGTAAGTTTTACGCTTTAAGTGAAACCACATATAAGGAAACCAATTTTACCATAGGCTGACTGCTATAAACAAGAGGTGCATTCCTGCCACAACTCATGCAAGTTATAAGGAAACAACTCTGAACAAGGCCCAGCTGTATTTGCATGTATAAGTCAGCAGATTTGCAGGATTCAAGATCAATATATAAAAACCAGTTGCATTTCTGTATACTTCAACTCAATTTGTAACAGCATCAAAAATAATAGAATACTTAGGAATATATTTAACAAAATAAGAGCCAAACTTATTCTCTAAAAACTGCAAAACTGATGGAAATAAATTAAAGACAACCTAATTGCGAAAATATTCCACGATTTTGGTCTGAACACTGTTAACATGGCCATATTCCTCAACCTATTAGGTCAGATACGGGCATGGTCAAAGAGGCCGGGAGCAAAGTCATACCCCTCTGCCAAGTCAGACCCCTCCTCGCATGATGGAAACTGGGGCCCCTGGCATTTCCCAGAAGAGGCAGCAGACCTTGGTGCAATAAACAACTCCAGACACAGCCACTGGGGCCCTATCTGCACTGGGGGTGCGGGCTTGCTCATCTGCCACCTCACTCAGCCAACCCCCTCCCCCAAATCGCATATCTGCCTCCCTCCTCTGCCCTGGGAGCGACTTCACCAGCCCCGTCTGCGGACCGCTGAACCTTGCCTGGGAGCGCAGAATAAAGCCCTCACTTTTCTCAAGCTGCCTGACTCTCTTAGCTTCACTATCTCGCCTCAAGCCTTACACAACCTAATCAACAAATTCAACAGGAATCTTTCTAAGAATCCCAGCTAATTCTTTGTGCAGCAATTGACAAGCTGATTCTAAAATCCATTCGGAATTGCAAGGGACCCAGCATAGCCAAATCAATCCTGAAAAAGAAGAATAAAGTAGGAGGACTCAAACTTCCCAATTTCAAAATTTACTATGAAACAATGGTAGCAACCCCCCCCCCCCACACACACACACACAAAGTTTCACTTTCCACAGGTTCAGTTACCTGCAGTAAGCCCTGGTAGAAAAATATTAAATGGAAAATTCCAGAAATTAACAATTCATAAGTTAAATTACAGGCCATTCTGAGTAGTGTGATTAAATCTCATGCTGTCCCACTCCAACACATGCTGCCCAGGATGTGAACCACCCCTTTGTTCATCACACTGTATACAATACCCCCCATCACTCACTTAGCCACCTCAATTATTAGATGGACCATCATGGTATGGCAGTGCTTGTGTTCAAGTCACCCTTGTTTTACTGAATGCCCCCAAAGTGCAAGATTAGTAATGCTGGCAATTCAGATAGGCCAAAGAAAAGTTGTAAAGTGCTCCCTTTAAGTGAAAAGGTGCAAGCTCTTGATTTAATAAGGGGAAAAAAAGCCATATACCCAGGTTAGTAAGATCTACGGTATTAAAAAAATATATTTGTGAAGCAAGATAATTTGAGATAGAAACCACATTCACGTAACTTTTATTACAGTATATTGTTATAATTGTAATTTATTATCAGTTCTTGTTGATCCCTCACTGTGCCTACTTTTTAAATTAAATTTTATCATCGGTATATATAATATGTATAAGAAAAATCATTCTATATTTAAGGTTTGGCATTATCCGAAGTTTCAGGCATCAACTTGGAGTCCATTAAATTTATTGTGTGAATTATGTTCTTTGATTGTAAATGCTGCTTATGGATGTTTTTGTGCATATGCTAATATGTATGTCCGAGGAGTTAATTAGGTATGAAAGTTATCTTCAAATCGCTCGATATATTTATATATTTCTTAATTTATTCATGTATTTCTATCAACTTTTGATTTATATATATTGAATATATGTTACAGCATAAAGGATCAGCTATAAGAATTTTCATTTGGTTGGTGTTTATGTGACATATTTTGCTCATATTTTAGTGACACATATTTTAAATTATATTTAGTTTTTTTTTTGTAAACAGCATGTAGTTGGATTTTCCTTAGTCTATTCTGTTAATGTAAATTTAGTAAATCTAGAATTCTGTGTATTTACCATTATTTTAAATAGTATTGCATTTAGACCTTTCTGTATACTCAAATTTTGAACTTCCTATTTGTACCGTTTCTTATATTTCCTTTCTTTTCTTGTCTTCTTTTCAATTGAGCAGTTTGTCATTTTGTTTTCTCACATTCATTGCCTCGAAAAATATACATTCTGTTTACATTCTGCAGTTGTTTTGACCATAATGTCAACACACATACTTAAACTGGATCCGTCAGGATTCAGTGACTGAAACCTAAACCATCCAAAGAATATTAAGGAGCAAAAGACATCTAATATGAGAACTCAGTGGTTATAAAATTATTGAAAGCCTTGGAGGAATATTCCCCAGAGGCTGTCACTAGAACTCTTGTGAAAAAAATTCATACCATTGTGCAGTTGCTCTCCAAAGATGAGGATGTCATGGTATAACACGTCACCACCACCACGACTGCAATTATCCCTGGACATGTATGAATAGGGAATAAGTGAATCCATCCAATGTCCTGCAGACATAGGAAAAAGCAACAGAAAATTGACAGTTCTGTCATCTCAAACTTTAGTCGCTGCTTCTTAGTGATAAAACCCAATTTAGTACCAAGCATGCCAATTACAAACAACCCAAGATAAGAAGTTTTCAGATTTTCATCCTCTATGTGACGGGGAGTTCACTAGATGCAAGATGGATAGGGGACAGAGTACCAATCAATCATAGCCACTCTAGCCAATTAAACTATTCAGGAACTCAAATCTTTAAAAATGTACAGCAATAACATCATCCTGCGTAATACAATTTAAATCTTGCTATTCCAAAAGAAAACATGCTTAATCTCTCTCTCAAAAAAAAAAAAGAGAGAGAGAGAGACTAAATCATCCTCAGTCACTCTGTCTTGTTGAACTTCAGTCACATTCTAAACTTGAAATATTGATGGGTTGTCTGCCTCATGGGGACTTAGTGCCCCATGACACCACTTTCTTCCTGGACCCAATAATATGCCAAAAATAAATTCTCAATTTTTCTCCTTTGCCAAAGAAGGTCGGAGCTTTATTTGAACATCTTTTGTCTCTCATCGAGGTTCTCCTCAGGGCTAATGTCTGAGATTTTTCTAGGGATGTGATAGAACCTAGATATTCCTTACAGGAAAGTATTGTACAAGATATTGGGACTAGAAAACAGTGCCTTCTTTCTATCACGCAAGGTGAACCACTGATGACATTTGCATTAGTACGAATTGCTTAATATGTCAAAAAGTCACTTTTTTGAATTACAGATTTTTTTGTTTGTTTGTTTTTATTCTTTACTTCATTTTGTATTGAAATAAATTTGTTTTAAATATTGGAGAATGAGTTAGTGAAATCAACACTTTCACTGAATACTGATCTCTACGGTGATGAAGGTGGCCATTTGCCACTTCAGTTCAGTGAGTCTAGTGACCATGTGACTCACTCTGGCCCCTGAGACATACCTGTTTTCAGTGAGAGCTTTTTAGAAAGTGTGTCTTTCTTTTGCTTGTCCTCCAAAAACAAGGCAGACATACATGGCACTGCCCTCTTTTCTCTGTCATTCTGTCTTGAAAATGAATGTATATTTTGCAGCAGAAAAGTTGTCTTGTGAACAAAAGTAACAAGCGTGCAGAATAAAGCCATTTATTCCTAAAAGCTTTGTATGGGACAATGCCGTGCGAGACCCAGTCTGGCATCTTTGATAGGCTGAATTTATGCAAATTATGTTAACTCCTAGATTTTGTGTTATGTGAGGAAAAAGAATACTTGTTTTTTAAGCTATTGCAGGTTAGATTTTCTGTTACCTAAATCAGAACACAGTCTTAGCTGAAACAAAACCTAAATAAATTGGCTTACTGCATATGTAAACGTTTATTTCTATCTTTTAAAAGCTTCTTTCTCAATAAAAGTCAAGTGTGAATTTGTGTATAAGAATTAACATCCACTTTCTCTCAGTCAACTATGAATGTGTTTATGTTAGTATTCCTCCCTTCTATTATGGATTGCCAGATATTGATATAGGGTACATCTACATGTAAGTTTCAGGAACTCTTCTGGAATGTATTTGTCATTGATTGGCGTTACATTATTAGTTTGTTCATAAGTTATACATTTATTATATATTTCCTTATTTTTATCCGTTGGATTTAGTAAAATGTGTTAATTTACATAAAACAAATGTAAAAAAGCTTTTAAAATAAGAAAACTGTTTTTCATAATATTAAAGTATATTTGGATATCTTATTGGTTGAAGGTATTTCCTAGAGATATGTTGTACCCGTAGTACCTCAGAATGTGATCTTATTATAAACGTAATGAGTTAAGATGAGGTTAGACTGGGACAGGGTGGGCACCTGATCCAGTCTGAGTGGCGTCTTTATAAGAAGAAAAGAAACACGGAGAGGAAAATGCATGTGAAAACAAGGAGACACACAAAGAGAAGACAGCCATGGGGGCAGTAAGAGTTATGCTGTCGTAAACCAGAAACATCTCAGGCTACCGGAAAGTAGGAGAGGAAAGGAGGGATATTCCTCTAGAAGCATTAGAGGGAACATGGCCCTGCCAACACCTTGACTCAGACTTCTTGTCTGCCTAACTACAAAATAATGCATTTATGTTGTTTTAAGACGTCCATTTTGTAGTATTTTGTTACAGCAGCCATAGGAAACTAGCCCAGAAACCTTAGAAGGGAGAGAGTATATTTTGCCTGTAGGAGAGACGTGAATCATTGGGAACCGGGGAGGTGACTGTGGTAAGTAGCCACTGACATGGCCCCCAGTGATCCTAACCTCCTAATATACACAGTTCCCGCCATGTGAGTGTGAGCTGGATTTAGCAACTTGCTTCTTACAAATATACTGTATAGATGATAGGATGTCACTTCTGAGGTTCGATTTTAAAGGACTTCACCTTCAATCTCGGATTTTTCCCCCTCTCTCTTGTTCTCTCAGATTTCTTGCCCTAGGAGAACCAGGTTGCCCTTACGTGAGGCAGCCCTGTGGAGGGAGAGGCACTGAGAGACGTGCTGCGGGGGATAAAGCCAGTCCCTAGCCGTGTGAGAGGATTTGGAAGTGGATCCACCCATGCTGAACCTCAGACGAGTCCTCAGTCCTGGACAGTAGTTTGACTACAAACTTTTGAAAAATCTTCAACCAGAGTTACATAACTAATGCACACCCAGGTTCCTGAGCACAGACCCTGGGAGTTAAAAAACATTTGTTGTTTCAAACCACTAGATTTGGAGCTAATTTGTTAGACTGCAATAGAAAACTAACACGGTCAGTGACTAGAAGCTAAGCTGAAAGATGATTTCTGTTGTACACCAAAAGCAGGCAGTTGTGCTTGGCACTTCTTCGCTCCATTCGTGAGGGAGAGATTTCTAGACTAACGTTATAAGCATGAATGAGCGCATGACAGTGGACACTAGAAACATGAGATAACAACAGTTTAAGAGTCGCATGCACAGCTGGGTAGAAGATATTGCGTGCCATGCAGGTCCCACAGGAATTGTACTTGGGAACGGAGTGAACAGGGGCTGTGGAGGGCAGGCTTTGCAGTACTAGAGGAAGAACGCTCCCTGGTTCCTGCAGGAAGATGTGATTGGCTTGTGTGAATAAGTCCACAGACTGGCAGGGAAATCTACTCAGGGATAAGCAGGAACGGTGTCCGGCCCCGTGCTTTGGCGGGGTTGTTTGGGACCTTATCCATTGGAGCAGAATAGGGAAGAGAACTCATTTAAGTTAAAACAATTGAGTCCCTCCCAGTTTTACTAGATATCAAGGCAGCACATAACATTAAAACGTAACTTCAGGATTTAACACCATGTAATTTAACTATGTAATTTATAGGATCCAGAACAAATATAAATTGTGGAGTTACTTCTCTAAAACCCATAAAAACATAGTGTCATTAAAGGTATGCATGAATCTTTGTCTTTCTTCTATGGCCTCGCTATCTTGACGTATAGTGTTTTATGTTTGCTATTTAATGTTGTTCTAAGTAAATAAAGATTCACATTTTAAACTACTAGGATGAATTTTTATTGCTCCTGGTTCACCTAAAATCATGCCGGTTTTAAATGCAAATATCAGAGCATTTAACTTTGATGCAGAACCAGCAAAATTAAACAATGTATATCTTGTGTCTGATCTTGGAGGGTGCACCTAGCAGGACAGAAGAGAAAAATCACAGGTCAGAATCAAGAGCATTGGAAGGAGAACAAAGGATCCCTGCAGGCAAGTAGTGGACTGAAAGATCCAGGTAGAGAGGTCATTTCAAGGCCAGTGCAAACCCTCACAAACGCAATAGTCTGCCAGCCACCAAAATGACGTTCCACACCCCAGCTGGGGAGGAGTGTGAGGAATGTGAGCCAGGAGTTTTCTCATGAGCCCATTGTCACTACCCTTGGTGGATGGATGGTTCCTAAGGATTTCAACCTCTGCACCGGGGCACACTAGTTATTTGAGTGGGGGTGGGTGAGAGGCTCATGGCATTCAAGAAGCTACCTCTGGATGGTTGCCCACCAGATGCAGGGTGGTGCTTCCAGCCTATGTGGAGGGAACACCAGTCCTTGCAGTGAGATGCTGTGTAATGCTGGTACCTAACTCAGCCCTCCCCACACTCATATCCAGGACTCTGTCAGGGGTGGAGAGCAGCAGCCATCATTGTGTGTGTAAAGAAGCGAGAGAGAAGGCCAAGCAGGGTGCGGGCCCCAGGGAATGGGAGTCGGGCTGCTGCGAAGGTACTCTGGAGTCATGGCAGAAAGAGAGACGGCCTGTCAGCCAAGTGTCCACATTTCCAGTTCATGTACCATTGTCCCATCTGGCTTCCGCCTGACTTCACTTGGCAAACACGAATTCAAATTTCAAGATGTCAAGGGCAGAGCATTAAAGCTCAAGCATGGGGCCCTAGGAAACGGAACTGGGAGCAGGGATGGAGTTAGCCCTGACTAAATGTCAACACGAAGGATCTGAGTCACAGGAATGCACAGCGCAGGTGAAGGACAAGGAGCAATCGGGTTGTCAAGCAGGTAAGGTGACGGCTCTGGGAAAATCAAGTATGAGAGTGGGAGGTGCAGTTAGGTAATTGGCCAAAGATTAATTCCTTTATATGTTTTGATCCTGCTGATGCCAGGTTTGATATATTGACCCAGCAAGTCATCAAAGACCACTTCCGGTAGGAGGAGGGAGACTCTGCATGTGAAAACCTAAACTGGTTGTTCATTGTGGGCTAGGTTCATTGTAACTGTATGTGCAAATAAACATGAGGCCAACCAGTGGGGACCTCTGAGCCTCTGTAAAGCCCTGTGGAGAGCCAGGGTCACCTCATTGCACCATTTTTCAGGTTGAGTGTCTATTGGATTTTCACATATATGTAACAAATCAATCAAAATACAAAAATATTGAAAACTCAGGGCAGTGCTCTGTTAGGATATGGTAAGGTTTGATTACAATCTGCCTATGTTCTTTTTTTCTTTTCCAATTTTTAAGTCTGTATAAGAAGTATAATTGGTTTCATTACATTTAAAACAGCTGTGTCATCTGTGATCTTTTCACTCCAGACTACACTAAGCCAAAATTTCTTTTATAATAAAATAATTATTAATATTATGATTACCACAACATCATTGTGTTTAAATTGCAAGGCACAGAGAAAGCTTCAGGATGTTAAAAGAAACAAAAAAAGATTCCCATTCCCACCAACAGTGTATGAGGGTTCCTTTTGCTCCACAGCCTCTCTAACACTTGTTAATATTTGCCTTGCTGATGATAGCCAGTCTAAAAAGACTGAAATTTAAAAAAGGAAAAGGGAAGAATTCCAGGAGCCTGTCCACATTTACTGTGCTGCTCTCATGCTGGGTGGCTTTGAGTGTGGGTGGAGGGGCAGGGTCACCACTCTCACCTGTCATCGCGCCTCCTGCTCTTCACAGAGCACGGGAGGGGCCGTACTTGGTGTTTCCTTCCTAAACCTGGAGTCCCCCTCTTTCTTCTTCATCAGTCTCGCTGAGCAGGGGACCAGTCACCTGAAGCCGGCCTGGCTAAATGTCCAGGTTCAGTTGACTCCTGTCAGACATTTATAGACAGTCCAGGCCAGAGACCTCACCCTTAGCCGAGAGCAGCACACAGGCCTCAGTGCCCCGTGAACCTGACCCCTGGGGAAATCAGGGCCCATGGGCACTTCTGCAGGGTGTGAGGAGCCTCCTGGGTCCCACACACCCTCACCAGGTTCCCTCCACCGTCTCTGTGACTCCCCAGCAGTCCAGCAGCCATGTTCTCCTTGCACAGCTGGTACCAATACCTGTGCAGGCCGAGACCTGGGGCCTCGGCCTGAGTCTCAGAGGGGTGGAGTTGGCACAACGTCAGGGGATTCCATGAGGCCAAGGAACAGGAGCCCCCTTCCTGTTCCTCCTCTCCCAGCCCAGCACATATAGTGGTGGTTAATTCATCCCTGAATGTATAGATTTAGGTCTATGTTTTATGTTTACATCTAGAGACTTTTACATGAATGTATTTATTTACTACTGATTTCCTTTTAAATGTTTTATGTAAATAAAACACATCCATAGAAAAGCATACCAAACCTGTTAGAACTTAATGAATTATTACACCCGGTCACTTCAGTGACCCTAAGCAAGTCACGCCATCTCTCCCATCAGCCTCACTTAGTATTCCTTCAAAAAAGTAACCTCAAATTTAATACTTACCACATGTCCTTATGCCATTATCTTTCTAGGAATTTTATTTTCTGACGTTTTTCATTCTCCTGGAAGGGGGTTCCGGCAAACAATAATATTATCTGGGGTCGTTCATGCAGGCGTGGCCGTCAGTGCCTTCCATACCCATGTGCTCCTCTAACTGAGTACAAGATCGTGGCTCACTGTTCTTCACTAACTATAACGTTCCATTGTCTTCTTGTATCAATTAGTACAAGAAGGTGGATGAGATTCTAATTTTATTTCCCTTACAGGTCACTGGCTTTTTTCCCGCTAGATGACCAACGAACATTTCTGTCTTGAAAGCCCAATAATTGCAGGGGCATATACCCCGTCATCAGCAAGTCCAAGTCTTCGTTTCCTCCTCCGGTTTCTGTCTGTGGGTGCGCATATACACAGGCACACTTTGTTTTCAAGTAGAGACCATCAAAATTCTTCCTTTAGAACAACACAATATTACTTTCTTCCCACTTCTGCTCATTTGGGTAATCCCTAGAGAAACTATGGCACCGTGTATGTTAATGCAGGTTTTATAACTTATTAGTGACCCGTTGCCACCCAATTTTATTTTTTACTTCTAGAAATTAGCCCTGAATCAGCAATGATTTGGACTATGGCCTTTCACACCGTGAAGGGTATCCACTTTGTTTGAAATATGCAATACTTTCATCTTTATCCTAAAATTGTCACTTGTTCCAAATTTTGGGGTCTGATACATACCTTGCTGTAGCAAGTGTGCATGGCCACATTGTAAGATTGTGATTGGGTGTTGCATTAAGAGACAAAACACAACTTGACTCCTAGAGTTTTGACTTAGGCAAAATTCATTTAGAAAGGCATTGATTATATATATTTACCCAACCCACTGGTAAAATATAGTGATTCGTTTTTCTGAATTACTCTGTGAAGAGCCACTCTTGAAAATATAGAATGTCAGGAAACTGTTCAGAGAATTGGCAGAGATGGAGACATGAATAAGTATATAGATTTCATTGCATGCAGAGAAAAATAAGTAATATGCATAAAGAATGAGGCAAGGATTATATAATTTGATAATTATATGCTTAGACAGAAATATGACTTTAAAACTGAGTTTCTATCACTTCTGCTTTTTATGTGGAACTGATTTCAAGCTGTTCTTTCTAGAAAGTCTGGAGTCTCAGGAATAGTGAACATGGTTAGGAGTCATATATCAAACATGAATGGAATTAATTGTGATTATCAACATGTTGGCCTTGTTCGTGTTCACCCTGTAATTTCCTCTATCAAATATTTTAGGTGGGCAGGTCACTTTTCTCGTGTAACCTATTTCCATGACATGCATAATAATGAGGGGATTCAGTGTTTGAAACCAAACACGCACTCTTAAATGCCACATGTGTCCATGTAAACACACACTAGTCTAGAAAGCAGAAGTTGGGCCCCTGTGGTAGTGTAGACAGTGGTCTCCCTGAAAGTTCTATGAGGACGGGTCACATGATGATGCCCAACTGCCTTCCCTTCCAACTGTCACTCTGTGTACTGAGAGGAAAGAGGTGAGACCTTCTTAGGCTCTCACACCTCAGATCCTAGCGATGGGAAATCTCAACTGCTGTGGAGGTACGTTCCCACTGATCGCCTGAATGCTGCTCCTTCAGCAGGCTGCTCACCTTTGACTGCAAATATTTTCCTCATTTTTTAAAGTCCTTTCCACCATTCCCAATTTGACTGTGGAGTGATCAATTCATCTGTAGTTTAGTTGTATCACTTAATTGACATTTCTGATTCCTCCAACCAGAGGGCTGACATTTATTTCCCTAAACTTAGAAAAGTGGAGCATTTCCTAGTGCCAGTTTTGCACTCATTCTTCAAGAGAATAGATCAAGCGCAGGCACAGACACGCCGCTTTCACTGGGTCGGGGTCAGGGCAACTCCTCTGACTGCAGTTGTAAAATCCGACAGCTGACATCAGCAGTCTTAGTCCAGAGGTTTTAAGAATAGATGGACACAACATGGTGGGAATCCATGGGTTGAAGTGCACAGGGGACGTGACTGTGTGGGTTCTTCCTGGGAGGTCAGTGCGACATGCCCTTGCCTCGAGTGGGTGCAAAGAACTCGGATTACGAGGGTCTGGGTAGTTCTCAGGGAGGGTCACTGGCTATGACTAAGTAAGGGACCCTCTCAGAGGAACGGGACTCTGCCCCCTGCTTCTTCCGGGTCGGGTGGGATGAGGCAGTTTTAGAGGCTGTGACGTAGTGAGGAGGTCCCTGGGCAGGGAAGGGGACACTCAGAGCTGGTGCTGCCACTTCCCCTCTAAGTCAGGCCTGAGTTCAGGCTTCCCAGATGAGTGCTCACATCAGTAGTCTGCACACAGGGAGGTCTGAGCCATAATTCATTGAACTATCTACCAAAGCACCAGCACAGACGGCTACTTTCCTGGGTCATGTGCATGAACTGCTCATCCAGAGTAAGTCACTTAAAGGGAAGCTTGTTTTTGGCCAAGTGGTCACATGGCCGTCGACCCAGAATGTTCTGAGCTGGCTTGGGAGGCGCACAGACCTCTGGCCCCTCAGCTTGGTCACCTGATCATGGGGAAAGCTTAGTGTGGAACACTGATAGTGTGAACACACTGAGGAAGGATGGCCCAACGTGCGGACTTTCCCTGGTCCTTCAGAGGGGCTTTGTTTCAAGGAAACTGCTGTATCTGTGTCACAGCTCAAATAGGGAAGGCAGGGCTGTGTGATGAATGTGGCCTGTGCGTATTTCTGTCACCTCGTCCAGGGCATCACCAGCTGGGATTCTACTTCTTTGACTCTCAATCATGGAACTTGTCAAAGATCCGGGGATTCCAAATTTGGTGATAAAAGGCCATTTGCCACGCACTCAATGAGAAAACCTCTGTCAGCATCCACAGAGTTTGGACAGATGGCCGTAATAGACAAACGAAAGACTCAGATTGTAGGTGTGTTTCTCTTACATAATTCTTCGCTCCGTGAATTGTGTGAATCACAGCTACAAGAAAACAGAGAAAGCAAAGAAGGAAATAAAAAAAACAGAAAGAGTTCAACCCTAGCCCACCTCTCTGTAGGTTGATCGTAGTTATGAATTTCCTACAGTCATTTTGTAGCAAAATCTGCTTTATGTTTACGCAACTCACAGCCAAATAAAATAACTTTTAGCAAGACATTGGCATTCTTCCTCAATCAGAGTAACATAAGGAAATAAGAAAGGGAATAAGGAGAAAGTGTGATTCCATTTAGACTAGTATTTAGCGTACACTGGGGAGTATATATGCATACATGCACACATATATAGGTACATATGTATATATTTATATATATATTTGGTATATGTGTATGTATATATATATTAATATATAAATATAAATACACACACACACACACACACACACAGACATAGAGCAGAGGAAGTAAAAGTTCTTCATGTATTAATTGCCCACCAGTTGTATGAGTAACATTCACTCTACTATAGTCTTCAGGGGTGTTCCCAAAGAAATATTTTTACATCACTTCAATCTGACGCTTTCAAAGTTCTGTGTTTTTCTATTGTGTATTTACAATGTATTTGACTTTTTTCTTTTAACAGTGGATGAGTGTTCTCAATGCGACCCTGCAAGCAGGTAGGATTTTATGGATTTCTAAAATTGCATGTTAACTAAGAGACTGCGGAGAGAAGCCAGTAAGCTTTAATGAGTGTTCTGCTCTGGGCTAGACCCTATACTATGTGCCTAACATTGGTTATCCCAGGTCGTCGGCACAGTAGATTTGCAAAGTAGCTGTGCTGTTCGGCCGTTTTTATTCATTAGAGGAGTGTGGTTCCAGGAGGTGGATTAATTGACCCTTGGTTCCATAGTTACCAAGTGGCTGACCCGTGATGTGACCTTCAGCCTGCTTGGCTTCCCAAGTCCGTTCTCTTGTCCCTCAGCCTGTACTGAGAAGTGCCTGGACAGGTCTGGATTCAAGATTCAGGTGCACGTCAGGTGGCCTCAGAGAGTCCCGTTTAGTGATGCCTTAATGCTGATTTAGAAGTTTCCTATCAAGCCCAGGTAGCCCAAGCTCTGTCTAAATGTACTTGACAGTTGCAGCAGTCACGAGAACCTTGTTTTCACCATCAGTGTTGAGGGCAGATGTCAGTTCGCTATGGCCACAGAACCACAGGTTTACATAAGCAAGACCTAATCAGATAAATGTTTTCAGGTATAATGCGACGTACACTTCTTGGGACGAATCGTCGTTCTGTAAGTGAAGATCATCTCTGTATAGACTGTTGTGCTAATTCAGCACAAATTGAGAGGATATTTCTAATTGATTTCTCTACTTACTGACTCCTCAGCCTGTGTTTTCCTTCTGGCTAATACCTTTACCTTGTTCTAGGAAGTTTTTTCTCTTTTTCCAGAGTCTTTCTTCCTTCTTCCATGACTTTTCTTGATTTTTTACCTTTTTCTCTGCTTTACTCGGGGTAGTTTTGTTGCTGTTGTTGTGTTATTTTTTTCCACTTCTGCCAGCTAAGTATTCTCCATTTTTCTTGACAGAATCAAAGGTACATAGAATTCCAGGTGTTGAAGGAATGTCATCAATTAATTATTGCAAACACCCCTAGTACTTCATGCTGCCATTAATGTTTTGGTCAAGTGGTTGATCACATGAGGAGTTTGAACTCCAAGAGATTGAAGTGACTTCTTTGACTACAGTGAGTGATGAAATGAGATTAAGTGTAGGTTTCTAAGCCCAGTACACTTCCTTCTTTATCATCCTTTGGGTGAGTGTTTTAATTATGGAAAGGTCTAGTGAATGCAATGGAAGAGGCTAAGAATGGAATTAGCAGGGGAATCCACGTTTCAAAGGAACAACACAGGTTGGGATAGGAATAAGGCTCTTAGAGCAGAGATTAGGGATCAGATGAGGGAAAAGAGATCAGAATGGTAGGGTATGACAAGGTAAAGAGAAATTACAGGAAGGAAGGACACAGGATGTTGGTAGTTGTCTAAAAAAGCAGATTAAAATAAGGGGCTCAAGGGCATCCTGCCTGAACAGGTTGCTGCTGTTTTGTTTGTTGAATTGGAGGAACCAGCAAAATTTAAGGTTTGTATGAAAACATATTAAACAGTTGAGCCTCTGGAAACATTCTCTTTATAGCAAGTAGGAATGTGGTATCTTCCACCTGCACCCGGAATTACAGAGGGGGTCCCCTTGAGTCCAAAGGCACTGGAGATTGCTGAACTACATAGATCTATGGCCCACGGCAGGTGTCTCGTCACCTCCACCTCTTTGCCCAACGCGCTGATGTCCTTCCCATGGAGATGGAGGGTTGGGCAGAGGGAGGACTGATTGTGAAAACAGTAATGGAGTTGGGTAGGTGGTAACATGCCTGTGCTGGGAGTGGATGACTGAGGCTCCATTTAGCTTGTTTTCCAGGAACAGCGAAATAAAGAAGTCCTACTGTGGGTCATTTGAGCCCAACCTTGTTTCAGGGGTCTATGCCTCCGTAGGCTGAAGTTTTCAAGGTTGGAGATTGCCAGGAAGCTGTGCGGACAAGTGATCTGGGAGTGGGGAGGCTAACAACGTACATATTTGTTCTTTGACTTTTGTACATGTAAGTTGCAAACATTTCATGCATTTCAGGGACCTCACTGTAGTGTTTTTGAGTGAAAACAAGGAATGGGGTAAGTTTAGTAACTGCTTTCTATGTTAAAGAAGCAAGACTGCCGTTTTTGACCCACACAGATTAATCTTTCAACCAGGGACAGACCGTGGAGAAGGCTCAGTGTATCATTCTACCTTGATTTAGCTCATTGCTTTTGTCCCAGTTCAGGTTCCTATTGTCAGCTATTAATTGCATTTTCATTTCAGCCTTCAGGACTTTTGGTGAAAACAAGGTACTCTCAGGTGTTGCCAACATGTTTGCTGTCATTCTTTGTTATGGAAACTTAGAGTGTATCTTCATTAAATATTGCACGAGTTGGGAGTGGTGGAGGCAGCAATAGATAACTGATAGCTTTTCTAGAACATCGTCTAAATTTTAATCATATCAAGAAACTTCATTTCATATGCAGATAGCTGAATTGCACTCCTTTTGTTGTTGTTGTTGCTGCCTTTGTAAAGAAATGAACTCACTTGTGTCTGTTGTGTATCTTTCCCCGGAAGTCTTTCCTGGAAACCTGGCAGTGATGATTTATGTTGTACGTCAGACGATGGACTCTTCGATGTTGGTACCAAGGTAAAAGGCTCCTGTGTGAAATTAACTGTTGTGCTCTTAATTTAGTTTTGTGTAGCACCGAGTTGTAAAATTTAGTAGTGCTCCACCTATCATTGTTTTATGTTTGTTATGGAAAATTGGTCAGCGTGAACCATTTTATAACATATGACCATTTGACACTTCATTGTTTTGTTGTTGTTCTTTTAACTTTAGTAAGTATCGAAAATGGGAGCTGAGAAAAGAAGGGTCTGGGAAATGTATAGTGATAGTAAAATTCTATAGGGAGTTTTCCCACAGTGACGGAGATATGCAATTTGGTTAAAGGTAAGGATTCTTAATGTGACTTTTACGTTATACCAGCATGACTTTTATCATACTCGTGCCGAAATGAAATCTTTAATGGATTCAGGTACTCATTGTAACAGTCATGAATTCTTCCTGATACCTTTCAGTTTTAAAACTATATAGCATATGACATATAGTTTTATTTTTTTAAGCTTTGTATGTTGGTATGGTATACTTGTTAGGAGGGAGTGTTTTCTCCATTATTTTTTCACTTACATCCCGTGGACATTCCATATTATTTTATATTAGTTTCCGGTATACCAGGTTCATCATTTAGACTTAAAATACTAGTAGAAGTTTTGAAAGTTTAGAATTCATGTTCTCCATCTCAAAACCCATATTACAAAGGGATTCCACTATGTTCTAAATCATTGCATTGTGAATATATTTAAATGTCTTTATCTAATTGAAGAGTATATGTTTTGTATAAAATAATAACCAATTTGAAAAGCAGAGGTTCTTTTTTTTTTCAAGTTTAGTGTTTTAATGGCGTGTTTGATTACATGGTTTTTGATGCGTGGGCCCCTGCGTCCGTATAAGCAAGAGCGACACAGATTTTCATTTAACTGATATGCTGAAATACTCCATAGTCAAATCAACACTTGTTCTGTACCTATTCTGTAACAAGCATGATCTGATTTAATCCTCAGAATAGCCTTGTCAAGAAAGGGAATCCTCATGTTCAGAGATAAGGAAATGGAGTCCAAGGCAATCTAGGCAGCATGTCTTGCAGTAGCCAGGGAGAAGTTTGAGGGTTTGATGCAAAATCCACTTGGCTCCAAAGCTGATGATGCTCTTAGCTGCTCCCTATAAAAACATGTCCATGAGATTTTATGCCCATTGACCATGATGCATTGACCAAAGTAAAGAAAGGATCTGTGTCTGCAGAAGACAGGATCCTTTCTTTACTCTGGTGAAAAGCAGAGATTCTTAAAAACTACATAATAAAGTATCAAATTTCAGAAAGTTTTTAGTTTTAAATGTAAAATTTTTCATTTCTGTTACAGTTGACATTCAATGATGTCAGCCTCAGGTGTACAGCATAGTGGTTAGGCATTTATATAATGTGTAAAGTGGTACCCTGATTAGTGTGGTATACCTGACACCATACTTAGTTATTACAGTGTTATTTACTATATCTTCGTGCTATACTTGACATCTACATGACTATTTTATAACTGCCAATTTGTACTTCTTAACCCTTTAACCTTTTCAATTTGTTCCCCAATACTCTTCCCTCTGGGCAACGATCAGTTAGTTCTCTGCACCTATGAGTTTGTTTCTTTTTACTGTGTTCATTTATTTTTTTTTACATATCACCAATAGGTGAAATCATGTGGTATTTGCCTTTCTCTATCTGACTTTTTTCACTTCGAATAATACCCTCTAGGTCCACGCACATTGTCGCAAATGGTAAGATTTTGTTCTTTGTTTACAGCCAAGTAGTATGTTGTTGTGTATATGTACCACTTCTTCTTTATCCACTACGATGGATACTTCAGTTATTTCTTTATCTGGAGTATTGTAAATAATGTCAATAGAACCATACAGATGCATACATGTTTCAAATCAGTGTTTGGGATTTCTGCGGAGAAAAACCCAGAAGTGGGATTGCTATGCCACCTGGTAGTTCTATTTTCAAATTTTTGAGGAGCTTCCATATTGTTTTCCCTATAGAAAAGGTGTGGGCATCCTTATCAGTTGCTGCTGAGACGTACCTTGGATACTAATCTCTGGTTTATAGCTGATATTTAATATGTTTGATACTAACAATCTTAAGTGGATATTAATAATACTTTAATTATAAGAACCTTACATTGTTACAATATGAAGTCTGTATCATATGTATCATAATTGTTTTATGTTACTTACCTAAGATTATAATTTAATTAGTATGTTTTCAAACTCTTATACTGGAACAAATAGGAGAGGATCATAATTTATAGGTTTGTTTCAGTGGCTTTACCCTGCCTCTCACGGTCATATAAATTGTATGCTCAATCCAGGAGGTGGTATTTGCATTGTAGTCCATACTCATTATGGACTACACTGAGTGTACATAGGAACGTATACATGATTACAAGCAGATAAAATGTACTGTTGGCTCTTGGAATTGGTAAAAGGATTTTAGTACTGGGGTTCTATTCTGGGCTTAATGCTCCCCATTTTTTGACATTGCTGATAGTTTGATGAATGATTTCAGTGTAACTGGTGTAAGAGACCACTTCCATTGGCATCCCATCTGTGTAAAATATCAAATTTTATTAGAACCTAAAATACAGCAACAATAATAAGGCTAACTGCAAACCCTTTGGTTTTACTGTGTGTCATGTCCTTTTCTATTACATATGTTCCCTAATTTAATCTTCCCAATATCCCAGTGAGGTAGATGCCACTATTGTCTCATTTTATACATGAAGAAGCTGAGACCCCAAAAATTTAAGTATTTTGCTCAAGGTCACCCAGCTAATAACTGGTGGACTTGGGATAAAAACCCAGGCATTTTGGCTCTTATTTAGTTACTGCCCCTCAAACTATTCCATGACTATCTGACTGCCCCCAAGAGTAGCCTGTTAACTTTCATAATCACTGGACTAGCCTGGTAATTCACGTATGTGAATATTTAAAATTAGAGTTGATGGGATGCTTGGAATACAGTATGTTTGATTTCTTGGGTCATTTGTACCACAAGTATGATAATTGTGAGAACTCATTCAAGAAAAAGTGCTCCATACCTCGTTGCTGAATATCACTGCGGTCACAAAGCTCCCTTTGGGAAACTCTGCACCAATGCCACCGCCTAGTTCACAGTTCAAAGCACATTGGAACTCTTCTTCTGGAATGGCCATCATTGCTGTCATCATATTACCCTTGATGTCCTGAATGTCATCAAATAGTCTTCCTTTCCATATTTTCTTTATCTTTGGATAATGACATATTTAGTCACTGGGGACCAGATCAGGTGAGTAGGGAGGGTGTTGCAATACAGTTATTTGTTTACAGGCTAAAAACTCCCTCAGACACAGTGCCCTGTGAGCTGGTGCATTGTCGTGATGCAAGAGCAATGAGTCGTTGGCTAAAAGTTCAGGTCATCTTAACTTTTTCACACAATCTTTTAAGCAATTCCAAAGAGTAAACTTGGTTAACTGTGGGTCCAGTTGGTACAAATTCATAATGAACAGTCCCTCACATATATATAAAAAAAGGGGAGCAACATCATTGCAACAAGTTTGCGAACTTAATTGTCAGATGTCATAGATCATCAGTAAACATAACTTTTTCTTTATTTTAGCTGCAAGAAGCAGGAGCTCAACATCCAGAGGATGCACGATGCACTGAGAAGATGCAAGATCACGTGCAAAAGTATAAGTTAAAGCAGCACAGAAAATAACTTGAGTATTTATAAAGCAGATGTGTAGTGTAGTATGACCATTAGATCAGTTATAACAATAAACACGTGAGTGTGAAGCTGGGTCAAAATGGCAGCTTTGAGCTACCTTGAAAAGAATAATTTGTGTACATTATCTCTAATTTTGCATATTATGCAAAATTCACAACTAGAAAAATAGCACAATTGCCAAATCATGCGCTTTTCAAATTGTAAGATTTTATGTAGTTGCACAATAGATATTTGTTCAGTGATTATGTGGTATGCTTTAAAGTCAATGTGTGAGAATAATTATGTCAAAATATTCACTTTAGGCTTGAAGCTGAAAATATTGACCTAATACCGACAATTCAAAAGCTAGTGGGCATAATCGAACAGCTTCTCAGGCACCTGTCAGGTACAAGTTTGGTAAGTGAATCTCTTCATTTCTGTCATACTGCAAAGGAATTTCTATGTCTGTCATAGTACCATATAAGGATATTTTAGACAATAAGAACAGTCTCATTAATAAAAGTACTGTATTCATGTTGATACTACTTGCTGGGAGTAACGTAATTCCTCTCCACAGAGAAAGAAATCTCAGTTCATAAAATTAATGATTTTTGTAGTAAGATTTTTATAGAAAAAGATTGTGATAGTCTAAAGGCAACATTTGATATACACCATGTTTCATTTATCCTTTCGTGTGTCCAACATTTGGGTTTTTCCAACTGTTGGCTGTTGCTATTTATGCTGCCACAAACATTGGACTACAAATATCTGTTTGAGTCCAGGCATTTGAGTAATGATTTGATCCAGAATTCTAAATTTCCCTTGAAATCTAAACCCTTTAGTGAGATTTGGAGAATGAATTACTTTTAATGTTCTAATTTGTTTTCTTCATCATTAACGCATACTGGGTCATTAGGCAAATGTTTCCTGAAAAGAATATACTTTTCTCTTTGTTGGATTTTGAAAAAGAAAAGAGATGCCAGTGTAAAAGTAGAAATGAATGCCCAATCAAGTCCTTACATAGTAACATAGTGCTTCTAGCTTTGCAAGTTTAGAAACTAATCTTTTTCCATTCACTTGAGTTAATCATACGCCTTTAAAGATTTAACAGTTTGATGTCAGAAAAGATTGATGTGTCATCCAGGATGACAATTTCCTGATGGACAGTGAAAACCGTGTCACTATCTTTCCTAAGCAGAACAACATTCCTCTGCCATCCTCCTGTCCTATGTAGGAGAGGCTCCCTAGGATTTCCCATCATAAGATCGCATTGTGACCCCTGAGGTGGACCAATGACATAGATGTACCTTCCAGCTGGTGTCTTTCAGTCACAGTAGCCAGGTCTAAGCAATTTCATTAGACAGTCATGCCCATCAAGGGAAACAGAAGATTGTTCTGATGGTCCTTCTTGTGGCCAAAGAAACTTTGAAAAAAAATTTTTGTCTAGACTTCTTGTCAATTAAGTCACATTATGTTGCTAACATACTTTTCATATGAGTGACATGATAATGTGTTGATAAGGAGTCTTACATGAATGTGAGTTCCATGAGTTGTCACATCACAGCTTTATAGAGAAATCTATTATATTAAGGTATCAAAAATTGAAAAATTGGGGATTTGTGGTCAAGATAGCAGAGTAGGTAAATGCCATGCTTGCCTCCTCTCACGACCACATCAAAATTACAACTAAACTACAGAACAATCATCACTGAGCATCACCTGAAGTCTAGCTCAACCAAAGTCGTCCTACCTCTAGGGACATACAGAAGAAGTCACCTCGAGACTGGTAGGAGGAGCAGAAAAAACAGAACGAGCTGATGCCAGACCCTTGTGCGACTGTCAGAAGTCTAGAGGGATAGCTTGCTTGTCGAGGTCCACTAGGGGTGTGAGAGGTCCCAGCTCCACACCAGGCATCCTAGCCCAGGATTCCAATGCTAGAGAGAGATGTCCCCATAGCTTCTGGCTGTGGAAACCACTGGTCATTCTGGTTGGGTGAGATGAAAAGGGTGGCTAGAGTCCCAGTTGATTCTTTTATAGGGCTTGGAATGGGCTTACTAACTGACAGATTCATTTGCCCTGAACTCTAACACTGGGCAGTAGTTCAGGGATATAAGGGGAGGAACTAAGCTTTTTGCCTTTAGGGTGATGGCTGGAGGGGAGCTTCTTCCCACACAGAGGTGCTTGTGGAATCCATTGTTTCTGTACTGATCCATCACCTGTTGCAGTGTGAGACATAGACGGCCTCCATCTCTTGAGTCTACATCAACCTGGCTAACACTGTCCACCCACCCTGGTGATTCCCTGAGAACCTGCCCCACCTAACTTGAGAGCCAACCCAAGCTTCTTCCAGTGACTTTTCCAAAAAAAAAACATCCTGTCTTGGCTCATGCTGCAGACTTGCCTAAAATCTCTCAAAGGTTCACAAAACCTAAACAAGCGTTATGTGGCCTCAGCTGTCCTTTACTTCTTGCTGTGTAGACCCAAGATGGCACTAATGGAAGCTGGCTGTGGTTCATAACTGGAACTCTTGAGGCACCTCCAAAGCCGGTGCAGGTGGCGCCATCTGCATCCTGCTTTGTGGTCAAGCTAGGTTGCCCTCTGCAGGACATAGGCTGCGGCTGAACTAGGCCTGTGGCCGGGCCACTTCTAGGAGTCCCTAGGGCTGACATACCTGGTGGCCATCTTTGGACAGAGCAGGAGCATCACCGCTCTGGTGCCTCCCAGAAAGACACAACCAAAGTGTACACAGGGCAGACACCAGTGCCCTGCTAAAGCAAATCCTGCTCTATAGGGGCAGCCCCTGCAAAAACAGCTCCTCCACTGTAGTCCTGGTCAGTCCTCACAACCACACAGTCTGACCATCAATCCCTCCCATTGACATGCAAACAGCAGCCAAGGCTGCACTACAACAGGAGAGCACAGAGAACTCACACAAGGGGCAGAGCTGCCGCGCCCGGCTCTGGGTAACAAGTAGGCTGTGCCACACGGCCCCACAGGACACCTACTATATAAGGCCACTCAAATAGGCCTGGGAGACACAGCAGTCCTACCTCATACACAGAAACATTCAGAAGGAGGGAGCCAACATGGGG
This sequence comes from Rhinolophus hipposideros, assembly GCF_964194185.1. Taxonomy (NCBI): domain Eukaryota; kingdom Metazoa; phylum Chordata; class Mammalia; order Chiroptera; family Rhinolophidae; genus Rhinolophus; species Rhinolophus hipposideros. Next base: position 100,076 of record NW_027669012.1, read on the forward strand.
AGTCAAAGAAACATGCCAACTAAAAGAACAGAAGAAACCGCCAGAAAAATACTGAGCAAGATAGAGACAAGCAATCTATCCGATGCAGAGTTCAAAACACTGGTTATTAGGATGCTCAGGGACCTCAAGAAGAACTTCCACTAAGACATAGGAAACATAAAAATGAAGATAGAAAACATAAAAATGAACCAGTCATAAGTAAAGAATAAAATAACTGAAAAAGCGAAAGTCTTAGAGGGAATGAAAACTGACTAGATGAAGCAGAGAATCGAATGAGTGATTTAGAAGATACGGTAGCAGAGAATACCCAGTCAGAACAGCAAAAAGAATCCAAAATATGAGGACAGTTTAAGGGACCTCTGAGAATGTCAAGCATACCAACATTATCATATGGGGTACTACGAGAAGAAGAAATGAAGGAATTCGAAATGTACTTGATAATGACTGAGAACTTCCCTAACTTGGTAAAGGAAATGGACATATAAGCCCAGAATTTCAAAGAAGATGAGCCCAAACAGGCCCATACCAAGATACGTCATAATTAAATGCCAAAGTTTATAGGCAAATAAAGACTTTTTAAAACAGCAAGCAAAAAGCGGTTAGTAACCTGTAAAGGAGCACCCATAAGACTAGCAGGTGATTTCTCAAGAGCAACTTTGTAGGCCAGAAGGGATTGGCACAAAATATTCAAAGTGATGAAAGACATGCCTACAACTAAGATTTCTTTACCCAGCAAAGCTATAATTTAGTATCATAGGACAGATCAAGAGCTTTCTGGAGGAAAAAAAAAACAAAAACTGAAGGAGTTCATCAGTACCAAACCAGTATTACAAGGAATATTAGAGGGACTTCTTTAAAAGGAACAAAAAAGGAAGAACAAAAATATCAATCATAAAATAGCAGTAACTACATATCTATGCACAATTACTTTATGTGTAAATAGATTAAATTCTCCAATCAAAACACAGGGTGGCTGAAAGGATAAGAAAATAAGATCCTTACATATGCTCCCTACAACAGACTTGCTTCAGATCAAAAGACACAGAGACTGAAATTAAAGGGATATTTCATGAAAACAAAATAAAATTTAAAAAGCTGTGGGAGCAATACTTGTATCACACAATATAGACTTTTAAACAAAGGCTATCACAAGAGTTGAAGAATGACCCAGATATCCCACTTCAGAGAATTTATCCAAAGAAACCGAAAAATGCCAATTCGAAGCGATGTGTACGTCAATATGTTCACTGCAGGATTCTTTACAATGGCCAAGATGTGCATGCAGCCTATCAATGGATGAATGGATAAAGAAGAGATGATACATGTATGCAATGGAATATTGCTTGGCCACAGAAGGAAATGGGCTCTGGCCATCTGTGGCAGTGTGGATGGACCTGGAGGGTACAGTGCTGAGTGGAGTGTGTCAGACCGAGAAAGATGCACTGTGATTGTGCTTCTAAGTGGAATTGAAGAAGAGAACAAACAAACAGAAAAAAGTTCATACATACAAAGGACATTTTGTTGGTTGCCAGCTGGGGGTTAAAAGGGGAGAGATTAAAAAGTACAAATTGGTCGTTACAAAGTAGTCATGGGGATCCAGGGTTTAGTATAAGGCATGTATTAATGATATTGCAATAACAACACATGGCATCAGATGAGTACTAGGTAATTTAGGGTGATAGGTGGGAGAGGAGTTAGGAGCAGGGTGGAAAAGGTGAAGGGGTTAAAAAGTACAAATTGGTAGTTACTAAATAGTCACGGGGATGTAATGTAAAGCATGGGGAATATAGTTAATACTATGACAATAACTATGTATAGTGCCAGGTGGGTACTGGATGAGTCAGGGGAATCACTTTGTTAAATTACTTAAATTCTAACCACTATGCTGTACACCTAAAATTAATATAAAATAATATTGAATGTCAAAAAATTGAAAAATTTGTAAAAACACCCAAAACTGATTAAGCTTATACCAAAATAATGAGGGACGATAGGTTCCTAGGGGAAGTAATTAGGATCTCAACAAAATTATCAGCCACCATAAGGTCTACCCTGTAAATCAAAAGTTTAATTACGACAGGTTTCAACGAATTCGATCAATAGCCCCCCAGGTGAGAGAGTACCTGGAGTAAGACATTTGATTCACACAATGTGAGAGGAAGCATCTGGACTGGGAAGAAAGGATAGCTCCAACTGACTTAAGCTGTCAAACAAGATGGTGGAGTGTACTTGCGAAAGGAATTTCAGAACACTTCCATAGGTCAGGTCAGGTCCCAAGGAATAGGAAGTTATTCAATAGAGCAAACAAAAATGGAAAGGCGAATAGTAGATAATGTGAACCTTATGAAAAAACTTATGCATTCTGAGAGAAAAATAGGACAAAGTATGCTGGTCAACATCCTAAGGGTGAGGAGCTGCCAAGAACTGAAAATAACGCTATGTTCACAGTAACAGTGATAAGAATCCCCATGAAATGTACCAGATGAGCTGATCCACAGCAAGTCATGGTGTATGAGTGTGTGGTTGAGGGACACTGTCTATGAGGAGCTCCAGGGGAAAAAGGAAAGTACAGATGACCTCAGTAAAGGGGTCAAGGCTGCCACTGTAGATGAGGGAATGTGGTTTGAAGCACTGGGATGTAAGGAACTGAGAGCATTTAAAAAGAGGAATAGAAAAGGGTCAAGGCCTGACCACCAGGACTGCTGTTCAGAGATGAGTTGGGCTAGGAAGACTATAGAAAGGGTGTGGGCATCCTTATCAGTTGCTGCTGAGAAGTAAAGCAGGACAAGGACTAAAAGAGATGACCCTGAAAAATGTTTTCGCGCAATTATAAGGACAGAAAGTCAGGCTCTCATGTAAAAGAAGAGAATAAGTGGCGAAAATATGGACCTGGGGATGAGACCACACATTAAAGAGGGTTAGAGTCCAAGGAGAAAAACAAGATGACAGAAAAAGTTACAGGAATCAAGAAAAAGTTATGTGTTTATATAATATAGAGAAGATAAACTTTAGTTAAAGAGAAAAATATTTACTAGAAAAGCAGAAATTGAAACCTATGGAAGAACGCTTAACAGAGAATGAGTGTCTTCCTCTGATGCTCATATCAGATTATCACAATAATGTAAGGTGGACTGCACGGGAAGTTTTCAAAGATTATCGTAGAAAAATGTGATTCCATAAGCCCTGTAAAATTTTGAACTGTTGATGAAAATGTCTCTGGAGGCATTTCTACAAACTGAAATGTAAATAGAGCCACTATTTAAATCAGGTCTTTAACACTTAGTAGTTTTACATGTAAAAACGTCTGTTTTTAAGAAAGTTTGGCAATTTAAATTCCAGGAAACCAATGATGACACTGTAAAATCAATTTCAGCTGTTTTAAGAAAAGTCATTGTTTTTGAAATCTGCCCTTACTGGCATCAGGTTTATAAACTACATTTTATACACCTGTCTACATATATTCCTCATGAACTCATGAGGAATAATGTTTTAAAGAAAGAAGAGTGAGTCTCTAGAATTTTAAAATTAACTTTCTTTAAAAATGTTTTTCAAAGTCTGAGGATGAAAAGGAACAATTAAAGTACTATGAGAAGTTAGAATCTCTGCAATATAATTTGAATCAACAAAAGAAGAAAAATGATGAATTAGAGACCGAGGTTACCAGGTAAGGTTTTAATATTTCAGATCATGTCAACCATTAATTACTATTTAATTATAATTCTTACTTTATGAAAACCTAAGTACAAATGTATTTCATACCTGTAATTTTCATAATTAAACAAGTTATCCTACTTACGAATTTACATCAGAAACTCACAGCATAGTCAAACTTGTGTGAATGCCAAAATATTATACCTACTCTTGAATGATTCCTAAAACTATAATGACCGTGTCTTTTGCATATACTGTCAACTGCACTCTTCCTGGTCTCCATTGAATCTTTATTTCTGCAGGATGTCTGTGCTCTCTTTGGTAATCTTTCCTTCTTTTTGTAGTGTTCTTCCCTTCAGCATTCTAACAGTTTAATGTCTAAAAACCTATCTGTGGTATTGTTTAACAACATCAGAATTGTTATTGATTTGGCTTCTATGTTCTTTCTACTTTTTTGTCAGTTATAAAATATGTCATACATACCAAACCATATGTATAACTTAAAAAAGAATGAGATGAGTAATCATCTCACTCAGATAATAATGGAATCTTTCCCAACGTCTGGGAATCCCGCACGTGGCTTGCTTTCTGTTTACTTGCTGCTTACTGAATGAAGTTTTTTCTCTGATTCTCCTCAGTGTTTTTTCTCCCATGTCACTGTCTTTCTCTGCATTGTTTTGTATTCTTCTCATTTTGTTAACTTTGTGCTAGCAAAGATCTCTTCGTAAAACAGACTCGAAGAGACTGTGACACATTATCTCTCCAATTTCCTTTCTTCTAAAGCCCTGCCCCTTTCCTTTCCCCTCCACTCAGACTTCAGATTTTTCTTTCCGGTTTCTCTTTCTATTTTGAATGATCTCTTGTTGGTACCTACTTTCTTTTCTTCTGGCAGACTGCGGTCAGTAGGCACCGAATGGTATTTTGGTGTCTTTTCAAAACATCCACATATATTATACTTTTCTTCTTCACCTAGGATACTAATCTCTGGTTTATAGCTGATATTTAATATGTTTGATACTAACAATCTTAAGTGGATATTAATAATACTTTAATTATAAGAACCTTACATTGTTACAATATGAAGTCTGTATCATATGTATCACAATTGTTTTATGTTACTTACCTAAGGTTATAATTTTATTAGTATGCTTTCAAACTCTTATACTGGAACAAATAGGAGAGGATCATAATTTATAGATTTGTTTATTTTGTATGATAGACATATCATCTCTTTAAATAATTACTAAACATTTACTCTTAAAGAATTTGACTTACTCGTTTTCTACAATTCTGCAGACTGAAGACCCTCTTTCAGAATACAAGGATGCTACATGACAGTCAAAATGGAGAGGTTAGTTTCCTTGGAGATTTAGAACCCAATCAATCTGAAATGGATATTCAGATGGCTAGGTTAAAACAGAAGGTACTTTGTAATCCGTTTGGGACCCAGAAATCACTTAATTTGGGGAAATAGAAACCACTCAATGCTTTGAGCAGTACAATATTGATTTCTCTCTTAATTTTACAGACTCAAGCAGTGAAAAAGATAGCTTATTTTCTATATCATTTTTCTATAAAAGGGCATACTGTTACCTCTCCTTTGTCTCAACCCTGGCTAGTGATCTAAAGCCAAGAAGGACACCGTTGCATGACCCCAAAGCACTGGCTCCAATCTTCATTGAGATGTAATGAACATAGCATGCAGTTCCATCATTTAAAGTATGCAGTGCAGTGGCTTTTAGTGTATTCAAAGCTTTATGCAGTCATCATCACAATCAGTTTTACACCATTTTCATCACCCTGGAAAGTATCTGTGTACTGTTAGCCTTCACCGTGTGCCAGTCTGCCCTTCCCACTCTTCCTAGCCCTAGGGAACCACTAGTGAACTCTCTGCTCCATATTGTGGTTTTGATGTAGTTTTTTCTGATGACTAATGATGCTGAGCAATCTTTTCCCATGCTTATTATCCATTTGTATAACTTCTTTGAAAAACTGTTGTTTCAATTCCTTCGCCCTTTTAAAATTGCACTGTCTCTTTCTTGTTGAATTGTAAGAGTTCTTTATATATCCTGGATACAAATCGCTTATCAGATATAGGATTTTCAAATATTTCTCCCTTTCATTAGCTTGCCTTTTTAGTCTTTCAATGGTATCCTTTAAAGCACAGAAGCATTTTATTTTAATGGAGTCCAGTTAATCTATTTTTTTAAACACTCAATTACGAACTCTTTCATGAAGACGTATAACTATGCTTTCTTCTAAGCTTTTATAATTTTAGCTTTTACATTTTGAGATAATTTTTATATCTGGTATGATGTAGAGCTCTAATTTTTTCTTTTGCATGTGGATATCCAGTTGATCCAGTATCATTGGCTCAAAAGACTATTCACCTCCAATTGGATTTTTTAGCACCCTTGTCAAAAATCACTCGGCTCTACATATGAGGTTAATTTCCGGATCCTTAATTTTGATTCATTGATCTATAGATCTGTCCTTACGCCATTACCAAATCAAATGTTATGAGAACGCTTCCCCAGTCATCTTGCATATTACCAGATGCCTTATGGAATAATAAAATGTCAATGTAGGGGAATATCTTTAATTCCACTTCTGTGGAGATGTTTTGCTTCTGGATGGAGACTGTGGCCTGCAGACCTTGGTGACCTTATGACATGATGGGATATTAGGCTTACAAAGTCGACTCATTCCTTTTGTTTTCTTCATTCAAAACATTAATCTTTAACCCAGTGCCTCCCTTTCCCTCCCATTTCCATCAAATGTCGGTAATAGGATCTGACACTTGGTGACAACTTTCTTCATTTTGTCTATCTCCTAATCCATAGCCTCTTCCATAGATTTCACTGTCTAGGAAGGAGAAGATGAAACCAGGACCATCTGCTTTCCTCTTTAGAAATCTCTCTAATCCATCATCTTGCAATTGAAAAGTAGATTCTGTTTGACCCGGTTCTTTTCTGAAACACTGGTGCCAATCTTGTTCTTGGCATAGATCCTACATTCTCAGAAACACATTGAGATGCATAGTTGTACCTTTAGCTTCATATATAATTAATGGAATAAATATTTCATCCCATCCAAAGAAAACATTTCAAGAGTACAGCTGTTAAAATTCAGGAAGTAATTAATCAATCAGAAAGAAATAATAGATTCGTGATGTGAATTATAAAATGTCAAAGCCTTTTTTGTGATACGGAGAAGCATTTTGGTATAAGATACAGAAGACATGGTCTTCCCTTCCCATACAAACAAGCTTGAAGTACGGTAAAGGAGAGATTGTATTTAAATAGTGCCAGAGGACACTATGATTGTTTTACTACTGAGATTAAAAATGATTCCATAATGCTCTCTATTTCCTCACCGAGGAAAAGGAAGTGAAGATTGAGTACTAGATTGATGAATAAATATTGAAAGCTGCCTATCTCTTTTAGAATTTTAGGGAATGGAAATCAGGAAAAAGGTTTGATTTTGGTTATTAACTGGCTATTTCTAGTTTTACAACTATCGTACTAGAAATCATATGTCTCCTTGCCAGCCTTCCTTATCCTGTACGTTGAGGGAAGCTTCTAAAGATGCCTACCTGCCTAGCTGTCGTTGAAGGGAACCCTTGAGATACTTCTTATGCTTTTCTTGTATTCACTGCTTCTTCTCATTAGCATTGTGTGTCATTAATAAGTCAATCTCCACATTACTTAGATTACACTATAAAGGAGACTAAAGGCATACCTCGGAGATATTGCAGATTTGGTTCCAACCACAGCAATACACTAGTAACCCAATGAAGTGAATCACAAGAATTGTGCATATAAATTTATTTTACACTAGTCTGTAGTCTATTAAGTGTGTGGTAACATTATGTCTAAATAGACAGTGTACATACCTTAATTAAAAAGTACTTCATTGCTAAACTGCCAAACATAATCCAACTGGGTCGGAAAAGTGCTGTTCATACACTTGGTGAATGCATGATTGTCAAATGCTTTCAATTTGTAAAACATAGTTGCAAAACACAATACAGCAAAGTGCAATAAAAGAAGATATCTGTAATTAATAACTTATCAGTTACGTTTCCTATTATCTCTTTTTTTAATCCAGAAGGTGTGGCTATTTTTTCCTTAATCTCTAATGGAGTGGTTGAAATAAACAACAGTTATTTGACTCACAGATCCATACTTAAGAAGAGTGTGGCCAGAACCATCTGTCTCCGTTCCCCTCAGCTTCAATTGGGGCGGCTCGATGGCTGGAGGCTGGAATCATTTGAAAGTTTGCTCAGCAACGTGTCCGGTAGTTGGTGCCTACTGTTGGTCGGCTCTCTAGCTGGAGCAGACGGCAGGAAAACCTACACCTGAACACCCGGCTCGCATTGTGGCCCGAGCCTTCCCACAACACGGGGCTGGATTCCAAGGTTCAGATCCTCAGAGACATAACCAACAGGAGTTGTGTTGCCCTTTGTGAAGTAGTCTTGGAATTCACACAGAATGTCTTTCAACATATTCTGTTCATTAGGAGCAAGTCACTAATGTTGACCCATATTCTAGTGGTTTTATGCAATGAATATTTCAAATTTACGGACACATTTAAAAACCACCTTGATCTGTCCACTGGCCACAATTCTTTACATTCCCCCCACATGGAAAATACACTCATCCCTACACAATACTCGCCACAAGTCTCAATTTAATGGCATTAGGCTCAGGTTCGAATCTAAGATTTTACCATCTTAGTCTGGTGCAAATGGGGATGAAGGGCCTGGGTTTTGGTTTCTAGGATAAAGCCCCTTGAGGACAATTCCTTTCAATATGAAAACATGAGAAAGGAAGAGAGAAGTTATCTACCACCCACACACCCAACATTCTGCTCGACTGCTGAAGTTTCCCCTGCAGAAATAGAAACTGGAAGGCACGTTAGTCCATAGCAATTCTGAAATACAGCCTGATGTGTGCTGTCCGTTCTTTGATTAGGACTTAGTCCTAATCATGCCAATGCTTCTCCATGGCCCTTTGCTGTCCCCTGTGAGCTCTTTGTTCTGTCCTTTTCATAAGAAATGACCTGTGCTTGCAGCTCTTCCCTCAGCGTCATTCCTCCACCCAAATGTCTAAGACCCACAGGCCTCCTCTTATTTTTCACTCTCTTGGTTTTTATTAGTCCAAGGTAACAAGGTGGTTTTCTGCTACTTGATTATCCTAAAAACTTGGAGTTGCGTGAGAGTTTATTGGGGTTCGTGCCATTAGAAAAGCCACCGTCATACATCGTTTTGAGATAAGCTCTTGGGCTTCCTGTAGCTGTTGTAGGACCATGCCTTTAAAATTCTTTTCCTCTGAAGAGACTTCCAGGAATTTAAGTCCCCACCTTAACTCTTTCGAAGTCTTGAGGAAGGCTTTACAGTCTTGTCTTCATCCGTAGATCATGTCTTCCTGGGAGCACCGCGAATTTGATCTTCACTCAGAAGCCATTTCTTTATCTTAGCATGATTTGACAACAGGGCAATGTGGGAGAGGCTGTAAATGGGAAACACATTTGAACACAATAAGTCCTGGTTCCTTTACAGTTCACAGTCTTTCGTTAGCTCATGTATCTCATGGATTTTACTTGGTTACTTCACAGCAAGAGTCCCCTTTCATCCGGATGTCAGACCCATTTTCTTCACTAGCTGAGAAGTCTTTGTGGCCAGCCCCTTTAAGGGCCCGCAAGCCCCCAATAACCGTCTCTTGGAGGCTCTTGTGGGTGTCGTTCTCATTCTTCTCCACATCCTTTCGGGTTCCACCTACCTCCTGGTGGAAAGGCACTCCTACAGGTTTTAGATTGCTTTTCTTTGTGGCCTCACACCATTTTGAATATCAGTATCGATGCCAGTTGTTCATTGCTGCTCAAGAAACCAACTCAAAAGCTAGTGGCTCAAAACAGCATCTGTTTTGTTCACCAGTAATGCAGTTGAGTGAAGCTCAGTGAGACTAGCTCATTTCTGTTCCACTTGGCATCAGCTGCGTTGCCATGAAGCTGCGAATGAGAATCATCTAAAGGCTGTTACACACCCGTGTAGCAGTTGAAGCGGGGTTTTGGCCGGGACGCCCACTGGGGCTGTCTCAGCGCGAACATCTGTAGGAGGCCTCACTGTGTGTCCTGGGCTTCTTCATCTGCACAACATGGTGGCTGGGTTCTCAGGGCGAGCTTCCCGAGAGAAAGTCAGATGGAAGCTGTATCACATTTTCTGCCGCAGGCATAGCATTCTCACAGCAGTTCTGCCCTATTCCATGCACTAGAATCCAGTTACTTCCTAAGGCCAGCACATATTAAAAGGGAGGGAATTTCATGGAGAAATGTCAAGAATTTGTAGCCATGTTTTAAAAACACTACATCCATCCACTCACCTCATCTTACCAAATAAGCATTGTATCTACAGGAAAGTAGTTCTACCCAACTCAGTATCACTGAAATTCCAGCAGATTTGTTGATGTTTTTATTGCTGTTTAGGATGTTCTTGTATATTGTGGAAAGAGAGGATTACAAGATAGCATTATCGAATTAAGACACTTTTTTGTTGTTGAAAAAAATGTAGCGATCATCTCACTAAACATTCACAGTGTGAGATGTGATTTCTCCTTAACCTTGGGAATCATTTCTTCTTGAAAGCAATTCAAATTACCATGAAACATTTGTAGCTGACGGAGGCCTAACTAACTCAAGATGAGTTACTTGTAACTTTCTACAACTTCGTAAGAAATTATGGAGAGTTAAAATGGGGAACAGGTGAGAGACTATCAACTCAGAGGTGACTTACAGTCATTTTATACAAGAAAAACATGAACCAATCATTCAGGAAATCGTAGAAAATCAAGTACAGATGTTGTGTGGCAAAGTCGATGACAATAAAGGATACATTTTTGAGTCTCCTGGTGCTTTTCTCTTTGTTCTACATTCTGAGTAATTCAAGTTTCCACATTCTAAGACTCTACTACAGTATCGATGACATTTTATGGCAACTGAGTTTATTTCACAAGTTGATACTGGTTTGGGGTTAGACTATTCTCAGTCAACTTCCTTCGTAACCAAATCATACTATCTTACTCATTCAGAATGATGCTCTCAAAGCAAAACTGGAAACTGCATCTTCAGAATGTCTCCATCTGTGGGGTGGCCAGTTGGCTTAATGGTTAGAGCATCGTGCTGGTTCTAATCCTTGGTAACCAAGGTCGCTGGTTCGATTCCCACATGGACCAGTTAGCTACACCCTCCACAACTAGGTTGAAAACAATGGCTGGAGCTTGGAGCTGAGCCCCCAGTGGGCGGCCGGCCAGTTGGTTCAGTGGTTAGAGCACAGTGCTCATAACACCAAGGTTGCCGGTTCGATTCCTGCATGGGTCAGTGAGCTGTACCTTCCATAACTAGTAGATTGAAGAGAACAATTTGACTTGGAGCTGAGCTGCGCATCCCACAACTAGATTGGAAACTGTTACTTGACAGGGAGCTGATGGGTCCTGGAAAAAACACTGTTCCCCAATTATAAAAAAAAAATTTCTTGTTTTAAAAAGTTTTTTTAAAAAAGGATATCTATACCTTGTTGAAGAAAATCAATCTTAAACAGGAGTTATTATCTATGAAAGGAGTACAAAAGTCATGTGAAAAAGTAGAGAATAAAAAGAGTGGAGACAAAAATTATTAAACCTCAAAATTCATATAGTCACGAATGTGGTAGAAAAGAGTGAAGCAGACCACAGTAAATTCTGGGATATTGAAGACTGAGCAAGACAGGATGTAGTAGAAAAAGCTTTTTAAATCTATTTTTACAGGTTAATTCATTGATTTTTAACACGCCTTAATTCATTTTGCTGCAAATTACGTTTTCCATATGCATAGTGTATGTGATTCTTCTACTCCCCTTAACGGCAGTTGTTTTTATTTTTTATTTTTTTTAGATTTCTGGAACTAAGGTGCTATTTGCTTCTCCTTTTAAATATTTCAGTTCCCATCATTATTATCACTCAATTGATCTTTGAGATTTGTTCTTTCTGGATAATCATTTGATTTTTAAGACCAATTGATATAAAACGAGACTATTAGGAAATAAAGAAAATAAAATGCACCATATTCTTAGATTATTAAGTCATATTGTTCAATTTTTAAAATTTAAAATTGATTCTCTTATTGGAATAGTTAGATGAGATGATTCAAAATATTTTCATGATTCAGATTTATTTTATTCCGTATTGATCATAAATATTTTAAACTTCAGCTTTTTTCACATTTAAATTGCCGTCCAAATCATTGAGTTAAAACTAAAGAATACAAATAGACTGTAATTATTCAGTTTATAATTATTTTTAAAATGTATCCTTTCCGTTGGCCTTAGGAACAAGCAGCATCTCAAAAAAACGTACACCCGTTAAATGACCATGTTGGCGCTTCCATAAGTGTCATGGAACTCAGAATTAAACGTCTGGAATCTGAACTCTTCAAAGTGAAAACTTCTTGTAAAACAGAATTGGAAGAATGTAAACACCTCTACCTAGAGGAAGTAAAACTTACAACATTGTTGGAAAAGAAACTAAACAAGTAAGTCCAAAGTCAGAGAAAATCAATCGAGCTCATTAATTTGCCTCTAAAGTATAATTTTTATCCAGGCAGATTCCCGAGATTGATAGGAAATGAAAGCTTACTAAATAGTATAATTTTGGAAAATGATGTTAGTGAATAAATTACTTTTAAAATGTTAGTTAGTTCAGGACATTTGCATCTCTCTCCATTTTTGGTTTTACATGATTGTATTTTTCCTTCTCGCGGTTTTCATAGAGTTAATCTGATCTACCAGTCTTTAAGCAAAGTGTTTCTGAAGCTTTATGATTTAGACAACGCTATTTATTATAAAATTGCTTGTCAGAATTCCCCTAAATAGTTTTTAGTGAGGTAACTATTTATTATAAGATAACAACTTAAACCCAAAGGGTTAAGTACTCTGCATGTTCTGGCACTTGGTACATGTACTGTCTCCATTGTGCTCTGTGTTATTATCTCTAGAGGTCGCTTTCAGACAAGCTCTTCTTTCTAGTCTTTCTGATGTCCACAAAGGCATATGTGTGAAATACAGCAGAGGGTTAACAACGTAGGGGTGAGGGTAGTATAACCCAAGAAGTGGCTAAAAAGATAAGGTGGTGAGCCTGAGGGGGTGTGTGGAAGACAGAAAGCGCAGAGCCCACGCCCAGCGCCTTGGTCACAGTGTTATATTATAAGCTACACGCCTGCGGAGCGGTTTCAGTTCAGTGGGGTCACCCACCAGGCTCCCTCCTTCTCCCCCAGAGGCTGTTGTTCTAAATGACACCTCAGTCCTCAGGGTAATGAGGGCGTTACCCAAGGGCGGTGACTGCAAAGGCTTGAAAATATCTTGGTGGGATTTTTAAAAAATTCTAAACTCGTTTGCTATGTACGTCTCATGGCAATCCTCAAGAATCTTATTGGTTCAGCCATTGCAGAAGGCAGCAAGTATTATCTGTGAAGCCGTGGATGTCACTGATAGCCCTTTTCCTCCCCTCCCTACTTTGAATTTCTTCTTAGTCTGGCATCCCCATAGAAACATATGTGCTTGTTTAGGATAATTTGAAACCTATCCTTGTGCATGGTAGGTCTGCCCTGACGCATTTTTAATGTTAAAATGCTGTTTAATGGGAAATTTCTTTTACTATTTATTATGGCAGCTTGAAAAAAATGCAAGTCATTCAGGAAAAATAAAATACTAAGCCTTTGTTCTTACAATCTTCACAGTGCTAATGATACGCTGGCAGAGATGAGAGCCCAGCTTCTCATGAAGACACCACGGAACAGTTTACTCAGCCGCGCTCCTGGGAGGCCTGTCCTGCTGCCACCTTGTATTGGAAGGATAAGTGATGGGTTCCTACCTCGAGGAAATGTCGCTCCAAGAGAACAGTCTGTGATTCCTAGGTCAACCCCACAGACTTCTAATAATAATGACACGTTCACCTACTTCATGAAGGTTAGTTATATTATCTTCTTTCCTTTGGGTTTCAGATGTCCGATATAATTCTTGTTCTTAACTTGGTGAGATTCTGAGTTGTTTCATTGACTAATGCACACAATGTGAAAGGCATAATTATGTGTGCTAATGTAGGAAGGAGACAGAAATTTTACAATCTTTTGTAAGTCCCTGCATCTCCCATGTTTTTTTTTTTTTATTAATTTTATGGGGTGACAATTGTTAGTAGATTTACATAGATTTCAGGTGTACAATTCTGTATTACATCGTCTATAAATCCCATTGTGTGTTCATCACCCAGAGTCAGTTCTCCTTCCATCACCATATATTTGATCCCCTTTACCCTCATCACCCACCCCCCACCCTTTTACCCTCTGGTAACCACTAAATTATTGTCTGTGTCTATGAGTTTTTGTTTCTCATTTGTTTGTCTTGTTGTTTTTGGTTTATATACCACATATCAGTGAAATCATAGGGTTCTCTGCTTTTTCTGTCTGACTTATTTCACTTAGCATTATTCTCTCAAGATCCATCCATGTTGTCACAAATGCTCCTATATCATCTTTCCTTAACGCCGAATAGTATTCCATTGTGTATATGTACCACAACTTCTTTATCCATTCATCTATCGAAGGACATTTTGGTTGTTTCCATGTCTTGGCCACCGTAAACAAAGCTGCAATGAACATTGGCGTACACGTGTCTCTATAGAGAAATGCTTTTATATTTTTGGGGTAGAAACCCAGGAGAGCGATTGCTGGGTCATATGGTAATTCTATTCGTAATTTCTTGAGGAACCTCCACACTGCCTTCCATAGCGGCTGCACCAGTCTGCATTCCCACCAACAGTGTATGAGAGTTCCTTTTTCTCCACAGCCTCTCCAACACTTGTTACTATTTGTTTTGTTGATGAAAGCCATTCTGACTGGGGTGAGGTGATATCTCATTGTGGTTTTCATTTGCATTTCTCTGATGATTAGCGATGTTGAGCATTCTTTCATATGTCTATTTGCCATTTGTATATCCTCTTTGGAGAAATGTCTCTTCAGGTCCTCTGTCCATTTTTCAATTGGGTTGTTTGTTTTTTTGTTGTTGAGTTTCATGAGTTCCTTGTATATTTTGGATATTAGCCCCTTATCAGACGAACTGTTTGCGAAAATCTTCTCCCATTCAGTTGGTTGCCTCATTATTTTGTCAATAGTTTCTTTTGCTGTGCAGAAGCTTTTCAGTTTCATATAATCCCATTTGTTTATTTTAGTTTTTACTTCCATTGCCTTTGGAGTCAAATTCATAAAATGCTCTTTGAACCCAAGGTCCATAAGTTTAGTACCTATGTTTTCTTCAATGCAGTTTATTGTGTCAGGTCTTATGCTTAAGTCTTTGATCCATTTTGAATTAATTTTGGTACATGGTGACAGATAGCAGTCCAGTTTCATTCTTTTGCACGTAGCTATCCAAGTCTGCCAGCATCATTTATTGAAGAGGCTGTCTTTCCTCCATTGTATGTTTTTAGCTTCTTTGTCAAAAATTATCTGTCCATATTTATGTGGTTTTATTTCTGGGTTCTCAATTCTATTCCATTGGTCTATGTGTCTGTTTTTCCGCCAATACCAAGCTGTTTTGATTATTGTAGCCCTGTAGTACAAGGAAAAATCAGGGAGTGTGATACCTCCAGTATTGTTCTTTTTTTTAATATTGCTTTGGCTATTCGGGGTCTTTTGTGGTTCCAAACAAATCTGATGATTTTTTGTTCTATTTCTTTAAAAAATGCCATTGGGATTTTAATGGGGATTGCATTAAATCTGTATATGGCTTTGGGTAATATGGCCATTTTAACTATGTTGATTCTTCCAAGCCATGAGCACGGAATGTCTCTCCATTTCTTTGTGTCTTCTTCAATTTCTTTCAAAAATGTCTTATAGTTTTCAGCATATAAATCCTTCACATCCTTGGTTAAGTTTATTCCTACGTATTTTATTCTTTTTGCTGCAATTGCAAAAGGAATTGTTTTTTCTATCTCTTTTTCTGAGATTTCATTGTTGGTATATAGGAAAGCAATGGACTTTTGTACGTTGATTTTGTAGCCAGCAACTTTACTATATTCATTGATTGTTTCTAATAGCTTTTTGGTGGAGTCTTTAGGGTTTTCTATATATAGCATCATGTCATCTGCAAAGAGTGACAATTTAACTTCTTCATTCCCAATTTGGATGCCTTTTATTTCTTTCTCTTGCCTGATAGCTCTGGCGAGGACTTCCAACACTATGTTGAAAAGCAGAGGTGATAGGGGACAACCTTGTCGTGTTCCTGAACGTAGAGCAAAGGGCTTCAGCTTTTCACCGTTAATTATGAGATTAGCTGAGGGCTTGTCGTATATGGCCTTTATTATGTTGAGGTATTTTCCTTCTATACCAATTTTAGTAAGTGTTTTAATCATAAATGGATGTTGTATCTTATCAAATGCTTTTTCTGCATCAATTGATAGGATCATATGATTTTTGTCCTTTATTTTGTTTATGTGATGTATCACATTGATGGATTTGCGAATGTTGAACCATCCTTGTGCCCCGGGGATGAACCCCACTTGGTCGTGATGAATAATCTTTTTAATGCATTGTTGTATTCGATTTGCTAGAATTTTGTTTAGGATTTTAGCGTCTGTATTCATCAGAGATATAGGTCTGTAGTTTTCTTTTTTTTGTGTTGTCCTTACCAGGTTTTGGTATCAGGGTAATGTTGGCCTCATAAAATGAGTTAGGGAACACTGACTCTTCTTCAATTTTTTGGAAGAGTTTGAGCAGGATTGGCATTAGATCCTGTGTGAAGGTTTGGTAGAATTCACCAGTGAAGCCATCTGGTCCTGGACTTTTGATTTTGGGAAGGTTTTGGATGACTGATTCAATTTTGTTACTGGTGATCGGTCTGTTTAGATTTTCCAGTTCTTCATGGTTCATCCTTGGAAGGCTATATGTTTCTAAGATCTTGTCCATTTCTTCTAGGTTATTGAATTTGGTGGCATATAGTCCTTCATAGTATTCTTGCATGATCCTTTGTATTTCTGTGGTGTCCGTGATAACTTCCCCTTTCTCATTTCTGATTTTGTTAATTAGTGTCTTCTCTCTTTTTATCTTAGTGAGTCTAGCCAAGGGTTTGTCGATTTTGTTAATCTTTTCAAAGAACCAGCTTTTTGTCACATTAATTTTTTCTATTGTCTTTTTGTTCTCTATTTCATTTAGTTCTGCTCTGATTTTTGTTATTTCTTTTCTTCTGCTGACCTTGGGTTTCGCTTGTTCTTCTTTTTCTAGTTTTTTAAGGTGTAACATGAGGTTATTTATTTGGGATTTTTCTTGTTTCTTGAGATAGACCTGTAATGATATAAATTTTCCTCTTAAAACTGCTTTCGCGGCATCCCAAAAATTTTGGTAGGATGTATTTTCATTGTCATTTTTTTCTATGTATCATTTGAGCTCTCCTCTAATTTCTTCTTTGACCCAGTCGTTCTTTAAAAGTATGTTGTTTAATCTCCATGTATTTGTGTTTTTTCCTGCTTTCTTTTTGCAGTTGATATCCAATTTCAAAGCTTTGTGATCAGAGAATATGCTTGGTATGATTTCAGTCTTCTTAAATTTGCTTAGGCTGATTTTGTGTCCCAATATATGGTCTATCCTTGAGAATGTTCCATGTACACTAGAAAAGAATGTATAGTCTGATGTTTTAGGATGAAGTGCTCTATATATGTCAATGATGTCCAATTCATCTAATGTGTCATTTAGGGCTGCGATTTCGTTATTTAACTTCTGTTTGGATGATCTATCCATAGCTGTCAATGATGTATTTAAGTCCCCTAGTATAATTGTGTTTTGGTCAATTTCTCCCTTTAGTTCTATTAGTAGTTGCTTGGTATATTTCGGTGCTCCCTGATTGGGGGCATAAATATTGATGACTGTTATGTCTTCTTGTTGTATAGTCCCCTTTACCATTATAAAATGTCCATCTTTGTCTCTTGTTATCTTTTTCACCCTGAAGTCTGCTTCATCGGAAATCATTATGGCTACACCTGATTTTCTCTGGGTACCATTTGCTTGGAGTGTCAATTTCCACCCTTTAACTTTGAGTTTATGCTTGTCCTTGTAGCTGAGATGTGTCTCATGTAGACAGCATATGGTTGGGTTTAGTTTTTTGATCCAATCTGCTACTCTGTGTCTCTTTATTGGTGAGTTCAGTCCATTTACATTTAGGGTGATTATTGATATGTGAGGATTTCCTGTCATTCTGTCTTTAGTTTCCTGGTAAGGCTGTGACTCCATTGTTTCTTTGCCTTTTTGTTGTTGTCTGTTTTTTCTGTGTGGTGGTATTCTATGATGTTTCCCTCTGTTTCTTCTTTTATTACAGTATATATTTCAGATTTGGATATTTTTTGAGTGGTTACCCTTGAGTTTATGTAAAAGAAAGTTTGAGTATTCCAGTATTTAGAGTATTCCAGTTTCTTCAGTACGCTTACTTTCTCTATTCCCATATTCCAGTTCAGGCCTTTACGCTCCCCCTTTTTATGTTTCGGTTGCCACAAGTTGTCCCTGTTGATGGTGGTCTAATAGCCTCCTTTAGTATTTCTTGTAGTGCAGGTCGTGTATTAGAAAATTCCCTCAGCTTCTGGATGTCTGGAAAGGTCTTTATTCCTCCTTCATATCTAAAGGAGATCTTTGCTGGATGTATTATTCTTGGCTCTTGATTTCTCTCTTTCAATAGTTTGAATATTTGGTTCCATTCCCTCCTAGCTTGTAGAGTTTCTGCTGAAAAATCTGATGATAATCTAATGGGCTTTCCTTTGTAAGTTACCGTCTTCTTTTCCCTGGCTGCCTTGAGGATTCTTTCTTTGTCATTGATTTTAGACAGCTTCAATACAATGTACCTTGGTGAAGGCCTGTTGGGATTGAGGTAATTAGGTGTTCTATTTGCTTCTTGGATTCGAGGATCCAGTTCTTTCCACAAGTTTGGGAAGTTCTCATCGACGATTTGTTTGAATATATTCTCTGTTCCCTTCCCTCTTTCTTCTCCTTCTGGTATGCCCATTATTCTTATATTGCTCTTTCTGATGGAGTCAGAAAGTTCTTGTAGAGTTCTTTCATTTCTTTTAAGTCTCAAGTCTCTTTCTTCTTCCCTCTGTGTAAATTCCAGGTTCCTATCTTCGATGTCACTGATTCTTTCCTCCATCTGGTCAACTCTACTACCTAAGCTGGATATTTTATTGTTATTTCTTCTATTGAGTTCTTAATCTCCAGAAATTCTATTTGGTTCTTTTTCAAGATTTCAATCTCTTTTGTAAAATGCTCATGGTGTTCTCTGATTAATTGTGTTTCTGAGTTCATTAAACTGCCTTTCTGTGTTTTCTTGCATCTCGTTCAGTTTTTTCAGAATTGCGATCTTGAATTCTCTGTCATTTAAATCACAAAGGTCCATATCTCTAAGTTCCTTTTCTGGAGACTTTTCACTTTCTTTCTGAGCTATCTTGTTGCCTTGGTTATTCATGGCAATCACTGATTTACTATTTCTCTTCCTAGACATCTATAGGAGTGTCTTCTGCCACAGGTTGATAGGTATGCGAAGAGCTTTTGGAGTTCCAAAGCTCTTTCTGCACCAGATTCAGAGCCCGTTTGTTTCAGCAGTTCTGTTTACTCCTGCAGGGATCCGCCCAGATTGGTGGGGCCAGGGGCGGGGTGAGTTGTGAGAGGAGGCCCAGAGCAATGGCTGCGACCACCACCACAGCCAGTCCTGCTTCCACAGCTCCCTCCCCTTTGCCGGAACTAGTTGAACTGCGAATCTGTTTCTGCGGTCCACAGTTCTCAGAGCAGCAAATATTCTGTCCTTTGATCCGACACTGCTACTTTATGGCTTCTAGCACCGGGCACGTGGGGGCGGGGCGAGCCCTGGGAGGGTACAGAGGGGGCGGCTAGTCTCAGTGCCTAAAGCTTCCGTTCTCCGCTCGGCAGTGAGGGCTTAAACCACCGATTTCAGCCCTCTTCCCTCAGTCTTTGCTCCGAGGTCAGCCGTGAGCGAGCGTTGTGTTCAGCGGTTTTGTATGCTGCCCCCTCAGCTCTGTGGGCCGTAAGCGGAGCCCTAGCAGTCCGAGTCCTTCCCTCTCCCGCAGCTGCGGAAGATCCGGGAGCAGCGGGCTCCGAGCACTGAGCTAGGTCTGTGTCCTGCGCCCACGCGGCTCCGTCTCCGCACTTCTCCTCTCCCTTCTCCCCCTCTCGCGCGATTCACCCACCTGGAGGTGAATTCAGTAGTCGTCCTCTTCGTCTTGCCTGTCTGCTGTGCAAGGAGTCCTTTGTTGAGTTATAGTTGTCCGATTCGTTGTAAATTCCAGGGGAGCGTTACAGAGGCTCACCTCACGCCGCCATTTTTTTTTCATATTCTAGTGGTTTTAAGCAATGAATATTTCAAAATTTACGGACACATTTAAAAACCACCTTGATCTGTCCACTGGCCACAATTCTTTACATTCCCCCCACATGGAAAATACACTCATCCCTACACAATACTCGCCACAAGTCTCAATTTAATGGCATCAGGCTCAGGTTCGAATCTAAGATTTTACCATCTTAGTCTGGTGCAAATGGGGATGAAGGGCCTGGGTTTTGGTTTCTAGGATAAAGCCCCTTGAGGACAATTCCTTTCAATATGAAAACATGAGAAAGGAAGAGACAAGTTATCTACCACCCACACACCCAACATTCTGCTCGACTGCTGAAGTTTCCCCTGCAGAAATAGAAACTGGAAGGCACGTTAGTCCATAGCAATTCTGAAATACAGCCTGATGTGTGCTGTCCGTTCTTTGATTAGGACTGAGTCCTAATCATGCCAATGCTTCTCCATGGCCCTTTGCTGTCCCCTGTGAGCTCTTTGTTCTGTCCTTTTCATAAGAAATGACCTGTGCTCCGTGGGTGTTCCTTTTTGGCCTTACCGTGTCCTGCGTTCTTGGGCGGGGAGCGGGAGCTGAGACCCTGCACGACAAATGGCGCAGCGAGCAGGGTACCCCGCACGACAGAGCCCCAGAGAGCAGTTCCCAGGCTCTCGGCCTCACGTGGAGGGGTGCTGGCTCAGGTAGTAGATGGCCATCAACTGTGGTTGGATGGCCGTCAGCTGTGGCTAGTTGGCCGTCAGCTGTAACCAGTGAGCCACTGGCCACTAATATAACTGCTGTGGCTACACTAACTGTCGGTGCCTGCCGACGAGACGAACAGTCCCTGAAGTGGGGAGTGAGGATTGAGAAAAAAGAAGAGAGACAAAGATGGGATCGGGAGGGCAGGCAATTCTAAGTAGACTGCTGCAGTTCTAAGTAGAATGCCTCAGCCTAAGTTTATTTTTGCAGCTTACATACTCTGGGCATCAAAAAGTAACAGAACTGTCTGCAATCTAGTAGTTACAATAAAGGTAATACACAAGGGCCTGTTTTTTGGCCAGCTCCACACTTCCTGACCTAGTCTGGTTCTGTGTTCTCAGAGTAGCAAGTTTTGCCTTGCTGGGAGCACAAACCACTCAAGGAAGTCAAAGGTTCAACATTTCACAAAACAACACCTGCTAGCACTTCAGCACGGTTTCCCACAGGTCCCCCTTTTTTATATAAAATTAACACAAGGGTTGCGCCTGGCTTAGGTGGTTGGTACAGATATGTCCATTTACCCGTCATAGGAGACCATCCCTCTAGCGAACGGTTCCTGTCTTAGGTTATGTACATTCTTACCAAATCCTTACCCATCTTTGGCTGCCGACCCATTGTAGGGGCTTTATACACGGGTGTCAGCGACACGGTGGACCTGGGCAGATAATCTCAACTCATGAACCTTTGTTTGGAGATCGATGAAGCCCTTGAGTATTACCTTTGTGAGCAACGGAGTAAACCACATGAATAGAGGAACACCAACAAAGATTATTACAAAAGGCAGTAGCAAATGGAACAGAGCTAGAAAGGAAGGGAATTCTCCTCTGAGGTCCGAGTACCAAGGACCTGAAATGTTAACAGGTACCATAATGAAAGAGGGTCGGTGGAGAACTACAGCTCTACTTTTGTCATTTGACCAATTGATGCTATTACTTAGGTTACACTGTATACAAGATACATTAAACTGGACCCTGTCAATATGGGTGATGTTAAAATTTCCAATCATAAGCACATATGGAGCCTTGACACAAGCAGTGGTATTGCCTTCTACCTTGCCTCGTCCCTCGTCCATACTCATAGTCACTGTATCCATTGCTCCCACTAGTTTCCAAATATGTCTTTGGGGCCGGGAGTTATACCATAATCCCACAACCACTCCAGTCTTAGTCCCGTGTTGGACATCAGCACCTGTGTCATGGCCTCCGGACCATCTATAACAGCTTGATTAAACCCAGGGACACTATATTCCCCGGGTTCTTTATAACATTGTCTCTCTTTATAACATTGTCTCCAAAGGATGGATCTGCTATTTTTTTCTGTTCTCCTCACTGCAAGGATCATGGGCTTGTGGTGGAGGTGGGTTTTTATCCCTGATGTTTTTCCATCCTGCTGGCTGATGGAATGTGACACTCTGTCCTAGGTTGTCTCCGTAAATTGTCTGGCTGCCCACACGGAAACATCCAGTAACGCTGACATTATCGCGAAGCATATGAGGAGTCCTATGCCCAAGCCGCTATGATTGAATCCAACAGCTTGTAGGACGGCAGGAGCGAATGGATGTCCTAGTAGCCTAGTGTCATTTGTCCCACCAATGACTTCAGGCCCGTTCCACACAGTGGGGTGTAGCATGGGAGGGTCAGGAACATATGCCCAGTATGCTGAGGCATCTGCGCAACCAGCAGGATCTCGAAGACGCTCATCAGCAAGCCACACCAACCTCTCAGGCAGCCACCGGGCACCTCCATTGTCCTGTGAATAAACACAAACATGCCCTCGTCCCCAAATTAGGACTGGGTCTGGCCCATGCCACTGGTTAGTAACTGGATCCTGCCATCTCACTTGGGCATAATCTTGTTGAGTGTTAGGATGCCAGAAGCGATCTGCGGCAGATCTGCCACGCGCATCCAGGTTTAAAAAATTTAGAACAAAGAGTGTGATTAAGGATTGTATGTGGGGAGACGGGGTAGACTCTAACGCCGCTGCCACACATTCTTGACATAGAGTAGGGCTATTAGCCATACCTTGAGGCAGCACCAGCCATTGATATCTCTTCATAGGTTCTTGTAAGTTACTTAAAGCAAACCTTTTACAATCCTTGGGGCACAATGGTATGGTATAAAAACAATCCTTTAAAGCCAGGATTCTCTTATATGTGTTTTGGGGTATAGCAGAAGGATTAGGCAATCCCGGTTGTAAAGCCCCCATGAGCTCCATAGTCTCATTTATTTTTCTCAAATCTTGTAACAACCTCCATTTACCTGATTTTTTCTTAATTACAAATATGGGAGAGTTCCATGGAGAGTTAGAAAGTGCTGTATGTCCCTTATCGAGTTGCTCCTGTTCCAGCAACCTTGCAGCCTGTATCTTTTCTGATGATAGGGGCCACTGTTCTACCCAAACAGGTGTGTCGCTTTTCCAAGTGATAGCATCTGCATGGGGTACAGGAGGAGTAGTGACCCCCGTTAAAAATATCCCAAGCCAGCTCTTTGTGGTAAGGGCGAGGGAAAGATAGGCTCTTTTCTCCCTTGTCCAGAAGGACCTCAGCCATCTCTAGGCAGAAGTCCCTGATCGAACATCATCATAGTGTCCTGTTGATTAGGGCTGTACAGGTAACCTCCCATCTGACTCATGACATGTCTGCCCCATAGATTGACAGGCAATCCTGCCACTATGTATGGTTGAAATGATCCTTCATGTCCCTCTTGATCTTTCCACAACAATATATCACTGCTCTGTTCTGGTGACTGAGATTGTCCTATGCCTTGTAACTGGGTTACTGTTTGCTGCTTTGGCCAGTGGCTAGGCCACTGATCTGCAGTTAAAACAGAGACATCGGCCCCCGTGTCTAAAAGGCCCATGAAGGAACGGCCATTAATGGATAGTGGTAATTCTGGCCTCTGGTGTTGAATGGCCTGGACCCAATAAGCATCTGATGAACCAAGGCCTGCGTCGCCTCGGGATTTACGGCCTGCTGTTTTACCCGGTTTGACATGTGGAATTAACAATGATTGTGCTGTGCGTGGGCCCTTATGGATCACTGAAATGCCTCCAGGCGAATGTGTCATAATCTTGATCTCTCCTGTATAATCCATATCCACAACTCCCGGAGCAACCAATATCCCTTTCATGGTAATACTACTCCTTCCTAGGATGAGTCCCACAGTCTGTGGAGGCAGAGGCCCAAAGACCCCTGTAGGAATAGCTCGCATTCCCATCTCAGGTGTTAGTACTGTGTAGGCGGCGCTACTGAGGTCCAATCCTGCGCTGCCTCGGGTTGCTCGGAAGAGTTCCTGAATGGATTTCCCTGGTGGGGGACCAACTGCGGCAGCGCCCCATAGCATTGTTGCGGGGCCACAGTAAGGTGGGAAGGCGGCCAGGCCGCTGTGCCAGGTGAGTGGCCGCAATAAGACTGCCACAACCACGCGTGCACCTGCCGGGAGTCCTCGCGGGCGCTCAGCTGCGCGGGTTTCTCCCGCGGCGCCGTGGCCTCTGGCCTCCAGCGTCTCGCAGCCCGCCGGCTCGGGCAGCCCTGTTCCGGAGCTGGATATCGCATCCCCGCGCTTCACAGGCTCGCACTGTGGCTCCCACTCCTCGGCGGTGGCCGTCGTGGAGGCGAGGCCCGCGGCTCGTCCCAGGGATGCGGGGTGGCGGCAGGAGGGCCCGTCAGAGAAGTGACGGGCTCTTGGTCTCCTCCACCTTCGCCCCGCCCGGGACGGTGGCCTCGGGCCTCGTCCGGCCCCTCTGCCATCTTCTCAGCCCCACTCTGCTGTCTTGTCACTGCACCGTCTACCACCCTCACTGGCCCCTCCCCATCTAGGCCCTCCTCATCCTGGGGGTCCAGTCCGTTTAGCACACTTTTTAACATTTGAGTAAAAGACATTCTGCTGTTACCCTGTCCCATGATTTTTTACTCCTGACCGTGGTATCTCACCGCACCCCTTACCTTATGCGACGCGTCTCAGCTCCGTGCGGTGTCTTTCACTTTATCCCCAGTATTCAGGTCCCTGTTCGGGCGCCACTTGTCGGTGCCTGCCCACGAGAGGAACAGTCCCTGAAGTGGGGAGTGAGGATTGAGAGAAAAGAAGAGAGACAAAGATGGGATCGGGAGGGCAGGCAATTCTAAGTAGACTGCCGCAGTTCTAAGTAGACTGCTGGAGTTCTAAGTAGAATGCCTCAGCCCAAGTTTATTTTTGCAGCTTGTATCCTCTGGGCATCAAAAAGTAACAGAACTGTCTGCAATCTAGTAGTTTCAATGTTTGGATACACAAGGGCTTGTTTTTTGTCCAGCTCCACACTTCCTGACCTTGTCTGGTTCTGTGTTCTCAGAGTAGCAAGTTTTGCCTTGTTGGGGGCACAAACCACTCAAGGAAGTCAAAGGTTCAACATTTCACAAAGCAACACCTGCTAGCACTTCAGCAGGGTTTCCTACAGGTTCGGATTGTCCGCGTTTGAGTTCGAGTTCAGGTTCGAGTTCAGAGGTCAAAAATTCACGACCAAAACCATTGTCATCCTATGGTGACTGTAGTTACATGCAAAGCTGCACCTCCTTGGGGAGTAACAATAGAGGCTTAACAGTGGGGGAGGAAAAATAGGCTTCAGGAAAGTAATGCAAACATGTACTGAACACGCAAATAAGCCAATAACCATAACAATACATCAATAGCAGGTTAGACATTCATTTCAGGTACCCAAGGAACATTCTCTAGGATAGACATTGTGCTAGGCCATAAAAAAATTAAAATAAATTTAAAAGAAAAGAAATAACACAAATTATGTTTTCTGACAATATGGAATAAAAGCAGAACTAGCAGCAGAACAACACACTAATATATACTAATCGGTCAAAATATAAATCACAAAGGAAATCCTAAAAATAAAAAATATTTTGAAATGAATAAAAATAAAGACAAAATAAATAAAGTTTTCTGATGCATCTAAAACAGTACTTAGAGGAAAATATACAGTTATAAAATATGTATATTAAGAAAAAGAAATATCTCAAGTCAATAATCTAACCTTTCATCCTCAAATGCTGAAAAGAGAGGAACAAACTAAACCTAAAGAAATTGTGAAGGAAATAATATATATTAGGGCAGAAATTAGTGTAAGAGAGAAGAGAAAAATAATAGAGAAAAATCAATAAAAATGTCAGCAAAATTGATAAACATTTAGCTATATTGATCAAGAGAAAAAGAGAGAAGACTCAATTCTAGAATCATAATCAAAAAAGGGGGCATTACCTTACAGAAATAAAAAGATAATAAAGGAATACTATGAAAAACTGTACACCAACAAATAAGATAACTTGATGAAATAATAATTCCTAGACAGACACAAACTAACAAAGTTGACTCAAGAATAAATAAACCGATTAAGTAAAGATATGAATAGGTAACGAAAAATGAGTCACAAAGAAATGCCCAGAAGTTCTCACTACTGAATTCTACCAAAGGTTAAAGAATTAATGCCAATTCTTCACAAACTATTCCAAAAGGTAGACGAGGGAACGTATCTCAAGTCATTTTATGAGACCAGTGTTACACTGATTCCAAACCAAACACATCAAAAGAAAATATACCTAAAGGCTAATATTTCTTATGAAAGTGGATGTAAAAATCCTCAGCAAAATACTAGCAAATCATATTCAGCAAAATACAGAAAAAAAAGCATATTCCATGACCATGTGAGATATCCCTGAAATACAAAGTTGATTTAAAACTCAAACATCACTTAATGTAACACATCATATTAATTAAACAAAAAACACTATCATGATCATTGCTACAACTTCAGTAAAAGCATTTAACAAAATTCAATGCCTTTTCATGAAAAACAAAACAAACAAAAAACAAAAACAATCAACAACAACAAAAAAAAAATACCTCAACCAACTAAGCATGTGAGATAATTCTCTAAACCTGAAAAGAGCATCTATAGAACAGCCATAACTTGCATAATATTTAAGAGTGAAAGCCTGGATGCTTTCTTCCTAAGACAGTGAACTCGAAAGGATGACAACTGTGGCCAGTTCTATTCAATATTGTACTGAATATTTTATCCAGAGCAATTAGGTAAGACATGGAAATAAAAGCCATTCATATTGGAAAGACAGAAGCAAAATGCTCTCTCTTCACAGATTACATAACCTGTAGTATACGACATTATGAGAATTCCGCTTAAGAACTACAGTAAGTCCTCACTTAACATCATGGGTAAGTTTTACGCTTTAAGTGAAACCACATATAAGGAAACCAATTTTACCATAGGCTGACTGCTATAAACAAGAGGTGCATTCCTGCCACAACTCATGCAAGTTATAAGGAAACAACTCTGAACAAGGCCCAGCTGTATTTGCATGTATAAGTCAGCAGATTTGCAGGATTCAAGATCAATATATAAAAACCAGTTGCATTTCTGTATACTTCAACTCAATTTGCAACAGCATCAAAAATAATAGAATACTTAGGAATATATTTAACAAAATAAGAGCCAAACTTATTCTCTAAAAACTGCAAAACTGATGGAAATAAATTAAAGACAACCTAATTGCGAAAATATTCCACGATTTTGGTCTGAACACTGTTAACATGGCCATATTCCTCAACCTATTAGGTCAGATACGGGCATGGTCAAAGAGGCCGGGAGCAAAGTCATACCCCTCTGCCAAGTCAGACCCCTCCTCGCATGATGGAAACTGGGGCCCCTGGCATTTCCCAGAAGAGGCAGCAGACCTTGGTGCAATAAACAACTCCAGACACAGCCACTGGGGCCCTATCTGCACTGGGGGTGCGGGCTTGCTCATCTGCCACCTCACTCAGCCAACCCCCTCCCCCAAATCGCATATCTGCCTCCCTCCTCTGCCCTGGGAGCGACTTCACCAGCCCCGTCTGCGGACCGCTGAACCTTGCCTGGGAGCGCAGAATAAAGCCCTCACTTTTCTCAAGCTGCCTGACTCTCTTAGCTTCACTATCTCGCCTCAAGCCTTACACAACCTAATCAACAAATTCAACAGGAATCTTTCTAAGAATCCCAGCTAATTCTTTGTGCAGCAATTGACAAGCTGCGTGGGGCCGGGGCAGCGAGATTGTAGTGCCGTGTGGCGCCACCCATTCCTCTCCCCCTGTCCTCCAGCCCCCACAGCACCACCCCTGGCGTGGGTTTATTAGGCGGGCTGGGCCACTCCCGAAGGACGAGGGCCCAGGCAGCCGCAAAAGTAGTGGGGGCGGAAGCCAAAAGTACCTAGTATTCCTGGGCGGTCCCCCATCCAAGTACTAACCAGGGCCGACCCTGCTTAGCTTCCAAGATCAGAGGACATCGGGCGCATTCAAACTGCTGTGGCCATAGACGCTGGCAGCAGGCTCCAGGCGCCACAAGTACAGCGGACCGGCCTGCATGGTGAGCGCGAACCAGGCTGCCGGGCTGCTCTCATCCGGAGCATCTCCCCGCTGGCCGGCTCCGCCAGGGCCCGGCCTCCTGCCAGCTCCCCGCCTCCTCAAAACGCCGCCTAGGTGGACTGCCTTTTACTCCTTGCCCGCAGCGAAGACCCTTCGCGCCATCCGAGACTCCACGGGGCCTCTACCACTTCCCTGGAGGTGGCAGAAGACAGACAGACAGGGGTTGGGAGTTGGGGAGGAGGGGGGACGGACGCACAGGATGGGACACGGACTGGGACAGAGGCACTGAGGCTCAGTTGAAGTGGCAGCTTCCCCACAGGAGTGCGGTGGTGCCCAGGGCTGGGCTCCGTTACGGAGGCAGTGCCCGGGCGCTGGCAGTCACCTTGGGACCCCGGGGCAGGCCTCCAGGGTCCGCGGATCGCCGCCGGGCTCCGAGCCACTCCTGGGGTCCCGCATGCGGGAGGAGAGGAGCGGCCCCAGGCACCCTTCTTGTGTGGGTTGTGTGCATCCCCGCCTGCCTGCTTTTCCCCTGTGATGGTCTCTCCTGGAGCCGGAGGGCATGTGCGCTCCCAACTCCTGACATTTTGTCCCTGCTCTTTTGGTGCTGGGGGCGGGGCCACCAAGGCGGGCGGGAACGGAGGGCGCCCGGCGCTCCTGGGAGATGAAAGGGGGGCGGGGAGGGTCGCAGTGCCGGCCATCAGAGACAGAGCTATCCGGTGGGGTGGGGCGGGTGGCGTTCCCCTTGGTCCGGTGTTGGGCAACACCCAGAGTCTCTGTCTGGGGCCCAGGTGCAGGCAGAGCGATGGTCGTGCCCTGGGCTCGGTCCCGAGGTGCCAAGCACCAGCACGTCCTTGGCTGGAGAAAGCCGCCCAAGGCCTAGGCAAGCCTGCGCCTGCAGACAGACCGGGGCTTGGGCGTTGGGGGCGGGGCGAACGGCTGCTGGCAGAGGGCTTGCTGGAGGGAAGGGGACTAAGAAGGTGATGGGGGGGAGGGGGGAGCCCGGGCCGAAGGTCCTGGCGTGGGGCCTGGGCAGCGAGATTGTAGTGCCGTGTGGCGCCACCCATTCCTCTCCCCCTGCCCACCAGCCCCCTCAGCACCACCCCTGGTGTGGGTTTATTAGGCGGGCTGTGCCACTCCCGAAGGACGACAGCCGGGGCGGTCGCAAAAGGAGTGGCGGGCCGAAGCCGAGGGCACCCGGTATTCCCTGGCGGTCCTCCATCCAAGTACTAACCAGGCCCGACCCTGCTTAGCTTCCCAGATCAGACGAGATCGGGCGCCTTCAAGCTGCTGTGGCCATAGACACTGGGAGCAGGCTCCTGGCGCCACAAGAGCAGCGGACCGGCCTGCGTGGTGAGCGCGAACCAGGCTGCCGGGCTGCTCAGGTCCAAAGCATCTCCCTGCTGGCCGGCTCCGCCAGGGCCTGGCTGTCGCCTGCTCCCCGCCTCCTCAAAACGCCGCCTGGGTGGACTGCCTTTTCCTCCTTGCCCGCAGCGAGGCCCCTTCGCGCCATCCGAGGCTCCAAGGGGCCTCTACCACTTCCCTGGAGGTGGCAGAAGACAGACAGACAGGGGTTGGTTGTTGGGGAGGAGGGGAGACTGACACACAGGATGGGACACCGACTGGGACAGACGCACTAGGTCTGAGTTGAAGTGGCAGCTTCCCCACAGGAGTGCGTTGGTGCCCGGGGCTGGGCTCCATTACGGAGGCAGTGCCCGGGCGCTGGCAGTCACCGTGGGACCCCGGGGCAGGCCTCCAGGGTCCGCGGATAGCGGCCGGGCTCCGAGCCCCGCCTGGGGTTCCTCATGCGGGATGAGAGGAGTAGTCCAGGCACCCTCCTCGTGTGGGTGGTGTGCATGCCCGCCTGCCTGCTTTTCCCCTGTGCTGGTCTCTCCTGGGGACCGAGGGCACGTGTGCTCCCAACTCCTGACATTTTGTCCCTGCTCTTTTGGTGCTGTGGGCGGGGCCACCGAGGTCTGTGGGAGGGAGGGCGCCCAGCGCTCCTGGGAGATGAAAGGGGGGCGGGGAGGGGTCCCTGTGCCGGCCAGCAGAGACTGAGCTATCCGGTGGGGTGGGGCGGGTGGCGTTCCCCTTGGTCCAATGTCCGGTGACACCCGGAGTCTCTGTCTCGGGGCCCAGGTGCAGGCAGAGCGATGGTCGTCCCCTGGGCTGGGTCCCGAGGTGACAAGCACCAGCACGTCCTTGGCTGGAGAAAGCCGCCCAAGGCCGAGTCAGGCATGCGCCTGCAGGCAGACCAGGGCTTGGGCTTTGGGGGCGGGGCGAACGGCTGCTTAGCTTCCCAGATCAGACGAGATCGGGCGCGTTCAAGCTGCTGTGGCCATAGACGCTGGGAGCAGGCTCCAGGCGCCACAAGAGCAGCGGACCGGCCTGCGTGGTGAGCGCGAACCAGGCTGCCAGGCTGCCAGGCTTCTCCCGTCCAAAGCATCTCCCATAGACGCTGGGTCATCCAATTACTGACCAGGACCGACCCTGCTTAGCTTCCCAGATCAGAGGACATCAAGCGCGTTCAAGGTGCTGTGGCCACAGACGCTGGGAGCAGGCCCCCGCGCCACAACCATAAAATATCTAGAAGAAAATATAGGAAGAAACTTCATGGACATTACCCGGAGTAAGATTTTTACTGATATATCCCCTCGCGCGAGCGAAATAAGAGAAAAAATAAACATGTGTGAAGACATCAAACTAAAAAGTTTTTTCACAGCAAAGGAAACCATCAATAAAACAAAAAGGGATACTACTGTATGGGAAAAGATATTTGCCAATGATATATCTGATAAGGGATTAATATCACAAATCTATAAAAAACTTACTCAACTCAACTCCAAAAAAACAAACAACCCAATTAAAAAATGGGCAGAGGAAATGAAAACCACAATGAGATATCACCTCACCCCAGTCAGAATGGCTTTCATCAACAAAACAAATAGTAACAAGTGTTGGAGAGGCTGTGGAGAAAAAGGAACTCGCATACACTGTTGGTGGGAATGCAGACTGGTGCAGCCGCTATGGAAGGCAGTGTGGAGGTTCCTCAAGAAATTACGAATAGAATTACCATATGACCCAGCAATCGCTCTCCTGGGTATCTACCCCAAAAATATAAAAGCATTTCTCTATAGAGACACGTGTACGCCAATGTTCATTGCAGCTTTGTTTACGGTGGCCAAGACATGGAAACAACCAAAATGTCCTTCGATAGATGAATGGATAAAGAAGTTGTGGTACATATACACAATGGAATACTATTCGGCGTTAAGGAAAGATGATATAGGAGCATTTGTGACAACATGGATGGATCTCGAGAGAATAATGCTAAGTGAAATAAGTCAGACAGAAAAAGCAGAGAACCCTATGATTTCACTGATATGTGGTATATAAACCAAAAAGAACAAGACAAACAAATGAGAAACAAAAACTCATAGACACAGACAATAATTTAGTGGTTACCAGAGGGTAAGGGGGTGGGGGGTGGGTGATGAGGGTAAAGGGGATCAAATATATGGTGATGGAAGGAGAACTGACTCTGGGTGGTGAACACACAATGGGATTTATAGACGATGTAATACAGAATTGTACACCTGAAATCTATGTAAATTTACTAACAATTGTCACCCCAATAAAATTAAGTAAAAAAATAAATAAATAAATAAATAAATAAATAAATAAATAAATAAATAAAAAATGGGCAGAGGACTTGGGGAGACATTTCTCTAAAAAGGACATACAGAAGGCAAGAAGACATATGAAGAAATGCTCAACCTCACTAACCATCAGAGAAATGCAAATAAACACCACAATGAGATACCACCTCACTCCAGTCAAAATGGCTATTATCAATAAATCAACAAACAACAAATGCTGGCGCGGATGTGGAGAAAAGGGAACGCTAGTGCACTGTTGGTGGGACTGCAGATTAGTGCAGCCACTATGTAAAACAGTATGGAGGTATCTCAGGAATCTGAAAATGGAACTACCCTATGATCCAGTAATTCCACTCCTAGGCATCTACCCGGAGAAATCCAAAACTCCAATTCAAAAATCTGTATGCACTCCTATGTTTATTGCAGCACTTTACACAATAGCCAAGATATGGAAACAACCAAAATGCCCATCGGTAGGTGACTGCATTAAGAAGCTGTGGTACATTTATACAATGGAGTATTACGCAGCCATAAAGAAGAAAGAAATCTTATCATTTGCAGCAACATGGATGGATCTAGAGAGCATTATGTTAAGTGAAATAAGTCAGAAAGAGAAAGACAAGTACCATATGATCTCACTTATATATGGAATCTAAAGAAAAGACTATGTGAATGAACTAATCAGAGACAGTTTTGGGGACGCAGACAAAAAACCGAGAGTGGTTAGATGGGTGTGTGGGAGGGGGTTGGGCATAAGGGGAAAGGTGAAGGGATTTGGAAGCAGCTGGTAACCACAAGATGGCCTCAGGGTTTTTTTGAAAATTAATTTGGGGAAGGTATTCTATAATGTTGTAAAGATTTTGTTGGGTATCCGATGGACATGCGTCCTATTTGGGAGACCACCTCAGGGATACAGTGGATACCTGATCATGGCATTGTACACCAGAAGCTAAACATTAATGAATGCCAACAATAATTTTATATATATAATGTGATGGTTCAGTATGAGGTCGGAGGGATAGTGGATGGGGGTGGGGGGTTCACAGTATGAGGGATATAAATGATGAACGACTAAGTATTACCTTGTTTTGTACACCTGAAACTAATAAATAAATTAATTAATAAAAAAATAAATAAATAAATAAAATAAAAAAAAAATTAGCAGCGGACCAGCCTGCGTGGGGACTGCGAACCAGGCTGCCGGGCTTCTCCCGTCCTGAGCATCTCCCCGCTGGCCGGCTCCGCCAGGGCCCCGCCTCCCGCCTGCACCCCGCCTCCTCAAGAAGCCGCCTGGTGGACTGCCTTTTACTCCTTGCCCGCAGCGAGGCCCCTTCGCGGCATCCGAGACTCCATGGGGCCTCTACCAATTCCCTGGAGGTGGCAGAAGACAGACAGACAGGGGTTGGGAGTTGTGGAGGAGGGGGGACAGACGCACAGGATGGGACACCGACTGGGACAGAGGCACTGAGGCTGAATTGAAGTGGCAGCTTCCCCACCGGAGTGCGGTGGTGCCCTGGGCTGGGCTCCGTTACGGAGGCAGTGCCCGGGCGCTGGCAGTCACCGTGGGACCCAGGTGCAGGCCTCCAGGGTCCGCGGATTGCAGCCGGGATCCGAGCCCCGCACTGGGTCCCGCATGCGGGAGGAGAGGAGGGGCCCCAGGCACCCTTCTTGTGTGGGTTGTGTGCATGCCCGCCTGCCTGCTTTTCCCCTGTGCTGGTCTCTCCTGGAGCCGGAGGGCATGTGCGCTCCCAACTCCTGACATTTTGTCCCTGCTCTTTTGGTGCTGGGGGCGGGGCCACCGAGGAAGGCGGGAACGGAGGGCGCCCGGCGCTCCTGGGAGATGAAAGGGGGGCGGGGAGGGGTCGCGGTGAGGGCCATCAGAGACTGAGCTATCCGGTGGGGTGGGGCGGGTGGCGTTCCCCTTGGTCCGGTGTCGGGCGACACCCGGAGTCTCTGTCTCAGGGCCCAGGTGCAGGCAGAGCGATGGTCGTCCCGTGGGCTGGGTCCCGAGGTGCCAAGGACGTCCTTGGCTGGAGAAAGCCGCCCAAGGCAGAGGCAGGCCTGCGCCTGCAGGCAGATCGGGGCTTGGGCCTTGGGGGCGGGACGAAAGGCTGCTGGCAGAGGGCTTGCGGGAGGGAAGGGGACTAAGAAGGGGGTACGGGAGGGGGGAGCCCGGGCGGAAGGTTCTGGCGTGGGGCCGATGCAGCGAGATTGTAGTGCTGTGTGGCGCCACCCATTCCTCTCCCCCTGCCATCCAGCCCCCCCAGCGCCACCCCTGGCGTGGGTTTATTAGGCGCGCTGGGCCACTCCCTAAGAACTAGGGACAGGGCGGCCGCCAAAGAGTGGCGGGCCAAAGCCTAGGGAACCCGGTATTCCGGGGCGGACCCCATCCACGTACTAACCAGGCCCGACCCTGCTTCGCTTCCCAGATCAGAGGAGATCGGGCGCATTCAAGCCGCTGTGGCCATAGACGCTGGGAGTAGGCTCCTGGCGCCACAAGAGCGGTGGACCGCCCTGTATGGTGAGCGCGAACCAGGCTGCAGGGCTGCTCCCATCCGGAGCATCTCCCGGCTGGCCGGCTCCGCCAGGGCCCCGCCTCCCGCCTGCTCCCCGCCTCCTCCAAATTTCGCCTGGGTGGACTTCCTTTTACTCCTTGCCCGCAGCGAGGCCCCTTAGCGCCATCTGTGGCTCCACGGGGCCGCTACCACTTCCCTGGAGGTGGCAGAAGACAGACAGACAGGGGTTGGGAGTTGGGGAGGAGGGGGGACGGACGCACAGGATGGGACACCGACTGGGACTGAGGCACTGAGGCTGAGTTGAAGTGGCAGCTTCCCCACAGGAGTGCCGTGGTGCCCGGGACTGGGCTCCGTTGCGGATGCAGTGCCCGGGCGCTGTCAGTCACCGTGGGATCCCGGGGCAGGCCTCCAGGGTCCGCGGATTGCTGCCGGGCTCCGAGCCCGCACGGGGTCCCGCATGCGGGAGGAGAGGGGCAGCCCCAGACACCCTCCTTGTGTGGGTTCTGTGCATGCCCGCCTGCCTGCTTTTCCCTGTGGTGG
Organism: Rhinolophus hipposideros; assembly: GCF_964194185.1. Lineage (NCBI taxonomy): Eukaryota > Metazoa > Chordata > Mammalia > Chiroptera > Rhinolophidae > Rhinolophus > Rhinolophus hipposideros. The sequence continues at coordinate 134,989 of NW_027669012.1, forward strand.
TCTCTCCTGGAACCCGAGGGCACGTGCGCTCCCTATTTTCGCCGTTTTGTCCAGCTATTTTGGTGCTGGGGGCGGGGCCACCGAGGCAGGCGGGAAGGGAGGGCTCCTGGTGCTCCTGGGAGATGAAAGGGGGGCGGGGAGGGGTCGCGGTGCTGTCCAGGGGAGACACATCATTCCGGTGGGGTGGGGCGGGTGGCCTTCCCCTTGGTCCGGTGTCCGGCGACACCCCGAGTCTCTGTCTCGGGACCCAGGTGCAGGCAGACCGATAGTCTTCCCCTGGGCTGTGTCCCGAGGTGCCAAGGACGTCCTTGGCTGGAGAAAGCCGCCCAAGTTTGAGGCAGGCCTGCGCATGCAGACAAACCAGGGCTAGGGCGTTGGGGGCGGGACGAAAGTCTGCTTGCAGAGGACTTGCGGGAGGGAAGGGGACTAAGAAGGGGGTGCGGGGATGGGGGGAGCCCGGGCCGAAGGGCCTGGCTTGGGGCCGATGCAGCGAGATTGTAGTGCTGTGTGGCGCCACCCATTCGTCTCCCCCTGCCCTCAAGCCCCCCCAGCGCCACCCCTGGCGTGGGTTTATTAGGCGCGCTGGGCCACTCCCTAAGGACTAGGGACAGGGCAGCCGCCAAAGGAGTGGCGGGCCAAAGCATAGGGCACCCGGTATTCCGGGGCGGACCCCATCCAAATACTAACCAGGCCCGACCCTGCTTCGCTTCCCAGATCAGAGGAGATCGGGCGCGTTCAAGCTGCTGTGGCCATAGACGCTGGGAGCAGGCCCCCGCGCCACAAGAGCGGCGGACCGCCCTGTGTGGTGAGCGCGAACCAGGCTGCAGGGCTGCTCCCATCAGGAGCATCTCCCCGCTGTCCGGCTCCGCCAGGGCCCCGCCTCCCGCCTGCTCCCCGCCTCCTGCAAACGTCGCCTGGGTGGACTTCCTTTTACTCCTTGCCCGCAGCGAGGCCCCTTCGCGCCATCTGAGGCTCCACGGGGCCTCTACCACTTCCCTGGACGTGGCAGAAGACAGACAGTCAGGGGTTGGGAGTTGGGGACGAGGGGGGACAGACGCACAGGATGGGACACCGACTGGGACAGACGCTCTGAGGCTGAGTTGAAGTGGCAGCTTCCCCACCGGAGTGCGGTGGTGCCCGGGGCTGGGCTCCGTTACGGAGGCAGTGCCCGGGCGCTGTCAGTCACCGTGGGACCCCGGGGCAGGCCTCCAGGGTCCGCGGATTGCAGCCGGGCTCCGAGCCCCGGGGTCCCGAATGCGGGAGGAGAGGAGCAGTCCCAGACACCCTCCTTTTGTGGGTTGTGTGCATGCCCGCCTGCCTGCTTTTCCCTGTGGTGGTCTCTCCTGGAACCCGAGGGCAGGTGCGCTCCCTATTTTCGCCGTTTTGTCCAGCTCTTTTGGTGCTGGGGGCGGGGCCACCGAGGCGGGCGGGAAGGGAGGGCGCCTGGCGCTCCTGGGAGATGAAAGGGGGGCGGGGAGGGGTCGCGGTGCTGTCCAGCGGAGACAGATCTTTCCGGTGGGGTGGGGCGGGTGGCCTTCTCCTTGGTCCGGTGTCCGGCGACACCCTGTGTCTCTGTCTCGGGGCCCAGGTGCATGCAGAGCGATAGTCGTCCCCTGGGCTGGGTCCCGAGGTGCCAAGGACGTCCTTGGCTGGAGAAAGCCGCCCAAGGCTTAGGCAGGCCTGTGCCTGCAGACAGACAGGGGCTTGGGCGTTGGGGGCGGGACGAAAGGCTGCTTGCAGAGGACTTGCGGGAGGGAAGGGGACTAAGAAGGGGGTGCGGGGATGGGGGGAGCCCGGGCCGAAGGGCCTGGCTTGGGGCCGATGCAGCGAGATTGTAGTGCTGTGTGGCGCCACCCATTCGTCTCCCCCTGCCCTCAAGCCCCCCCAGCGCCACCCCTGGCGTGGGTTTATTAGGCGCGCTGGGCCACTCCCTAAGGACTAGGGACAGGGCAGCCGCCAAAGGAGTGGCGGGCCAAAGCCTAGGGCACCCGGTATTCCGGGGCGGACCCCATCCAAATACTAACCAGGCCCGACCCTGCTTCGCTTCCCAGATCAGAGGAGATCGGGCGCGTTCAAGCCGCTGTGGCCATAGACGCTGGGAGCAGGCTCCCGGCGCCACAAGAGCGGCGGACCGCCCTGTGTGGTGAGCGCGAACCAGGCTGCAGGGCTGCTCCCATCCGGAGCATCTCCCCGCTGGCCGGCTCCGCCAGGGCCCCGCCTCCCGCCTGCTCCCCGCCTCCACAAAACGCCGCCTGGGTGGACTTCCTTTTATTCCTTGCCCGCAGCGAGGCCCCTTAGCGCCATCTGTGGCTCCACGGGGCCTCTACCACTATCCTGGAGGTGGCAGAAGACAGACAGACAGGGGTTGGGAGTTGGGGAGGAGGGGGGACAGACGCACTGGATGGGACACCGACTGTGACAGACGCTCTGAGGCTGAGTTGAAGTGGCAGCTTCCCCACTGGAGTGCGGTGGTGCCCGGGGCTGGGCTCCGTTACGGAGGCAGTGCCCGGGCGCTGTCAGTCACCGTGGGACACCGGGGCAGGCCTCCAGGGTCCGCGGATTGCAGCCGGGCTCCGAGCCCCGGGGTCCCGAATGCGGGAGGAGAGGAGCAGTCCCAGACACCCTCCTTGTGTGGGTTGTGTGCATGCCCGCCTGCCTGCTTTTCCCTGTGGTGGTCTCTCCTGGAACCCGAGGGTACGGGCGCTCCCTATTTTCGCCGTTTTGTCCAGCTCTTTTGGTGCTGGGGGCGGGGCCACCGAGGCGGGCGGGAAGGGAGGGCGCCTGGCGCTCCTGGGAGATGAAAGGGGGGCGGGGAGGGGTCGCGGTGCTGTCCAGCGGAGACAGATCTTTCCGGTGGGGTGGGGCGGGTGGCCTTCCCCTTGGTCCGGTGTCCGGCGACACCCCGAGACTCTGTCTCGGGGCCCAGGTGCAGGCAGAGCGATAGTCGTCCCCTGGGCTGGGTCCCGAGGTGCCAAGCACGTCCTTGGCTGGAGAAAGCCGCCCAAGGCCTAGGCAGGCCTGCGCCTGCAGACAGACCTGGGCTTGGGCGTTGGGGGCGGGACGAAAGGCTGCTGGCAGAGGGCTTTCGGGAGTGAAGGGGACTAAGAAGGGGGTGTGGGGGGGGGAGCCCGGGCCAAAGGGCCTGGCGTGGGGCCGATGCAGCGAGATTGTAGTGCTGTGTGGCGCCACCCATTCCTCTCCCCCTAACCCTCCAGCCTCCCAAGCGCCACCCCTGGCGTGGGTTTATTAGGCGCGCTGGGCCACTCCCTAAGGACTAGGGACAGGGCAGCCGCCAAAGGAGTGGCGGGCCAAAGCCTAGGGCACCCGGTATTCCGGGGCGGACCCCATCCAAATACTAACCAGGCCCGACCCTGCTTCGCTTCCCAGATCAGAGGAGATCGGGCGCGTTCAAGCTGCAGTGGCCATAGACGCTGGGAGCAGGCCCCCGCGCCACAAGAGCGGCGGACCGCCCTGTGTGGTGAGCGCGAACCAGGCTGCAGGGCTGCTCCCATCCGGAGCATCTCCCCGCTGTCCGGCTCCGCCAGGGCCCCGACTCCCGCCTGCTCCCCGCCTCCTGCAAACGTCGCCTGGGTGGACTTCCTTTTACTCCTTGCCCGCAGCGAGGCACCTTAGCGCCATCTGTGGCTCCACGGGGCTTCTACCACTTCCCTGGAGGAGGCAGAAGACAGACAGACAGGGGTTGAGAGTTGGGGAGGAGGGGGGACGGACGCACTGGATGGGACACCGACTGGGACAGACGCTCTGAGGCTGAGTTGAAGTGGCAGCTTCCCCACTGGAGTGCGGTGGTGCCCGGGGCTGGGCTCCGTTACGGAGGCAGTGCCCGGGCGCTGTCAGTCACCGTGGGACCCCGGGGCAGGCCTCCAGGGTCCGCGGATTGCAGCCGGGCTCCGAGCCCCGGGGTCCCGAATGCGGGAGGAGAGGAGCAGTCCCAGACACCCTCCTTGTGTGGGTTGTGTGCATGCCCGCCTGCCTGCTTTTCCCTGTGGTGGTCTCTCCTGGAACCCGAGGGCACGGGCGCTCCGTATTTTCGCCGTTTTGTCCAGCTCTTTTGGTGCTGGGGGCGGGGCCACCGAGGCGGGCGGGAAGGGAGGGCGCCTGGCGCTCCTGGGAGATGACAGGGGGGCGGGGAGGGGTCGCGGTGCTGTCCAGCGGAGACAGATCTTTCCGGTGGGGTGGGGCGGGTGGCCTTCCCCTTGGTCCGGTGTCCGGCGACACCTCGAGTCTCTGTCTCGGGGCCCAGGTGCAGGCAGAGCGATAGTCGTCCCCTGGGCTGGGTCCCGAGGTGCCAAGCACGTCCTTGGCTGGAGAAAGCCGCCCAAGGCTGAGGCAGGCCTGTGCCTGCAGACAAACCAGGGCTTGGGCGTTGGGGGCGGGACGAAAGGCTGCTGGCAGAGGGCTTGCGGGAGTGAAGGGGACTAAGAAGGGGTGTGGGGGGGGGAGCCCGGGCCGAAGGGCCTGGCGTGGGGCCGATGCAAGGAGATTGTAGTGCTGTGTGGCGCCACCCATTCCTCTCCCCCTGCCCTCCAGCCCCCCCAGCGCCACCCCTGGCTAGGGTTTATTAGGCGCGCTGGGCCACTCCCTAAGGACTAGGGACAGGGCAGCCGCCAAAGGAGTGGCGGGCCAAAGCCTAGGGCACCCGGTATTCCGGGGCGGACCCCATCCAAATACTAACCAGGCCCGACCATGCTTCGCTTCCCAGATCAGAGGAGATCGGGCGCGTTCAAGCCGCTGTGGCCATAGACGCTGGGAGCAGGCTCCCGGCGCCACAAGAGCGGCGGACCGCCCTGTGTGGTGAGCGCGAACCAGGCTGCAGGGCTGCTCCCGTCCGGAGCATCTCCCCGCTGGCCGGCTCCGCCAGGGCCCCGCCTCCCGCCTGCTCCCGGCCTCCACAAAACGCCGCCTGGGTGGACTTCCTTTTATTCCTTGCCCGCAGCGAGGCCCCTTAGCGCCATCTGTGGCTCCACGGGGCCTCTACCACTTCCCTGGAGGAGGCAGAAGACAGACAGTCAGGGGTTGGGAGTTGGGGAGGAGGGGGGACGGACGCACTGGATGGGACACCGACTGGGACAGACGCTCTGAGGCTGATTTGAAGTGGCAGCTTCCCCACCGGAGTGCGGTGGTGCCCGGGGCTGGGCTCCGTTACGGAGGCAGTGCCCGGGCGCTGTCAGTCACCGTGGGACCCCGGGGCAGGCCTCCAGGGTCCGCGGATTGCAGCCGGGCTCCGAGCCCCGGGGTCCCGAATGCGGGAGGAGAGGAGCAGTCCCAGACACCCTCATTGTGTGGGTTGTGTGCATGCCCACCTGCCTGCTTTTCCCTGTGGTGGTCTCTCCTGGAACCCGAGGGCACGTGCGCTCCCTATTTTCGCCGTTTTGTCCAGCTCTTTTGGTGCTGGGGGCGGGGCCACCGAGGCAGGCGGGAAGGGAGGGCGCCTGGCGCTCCTGGGAGATGAAAGGGGGGCGGGGAGGGGTCGCGGTGCTGTCCAGCGGAGACAGATCTTTCCGGTGGGGTGGGGCGGGTGGCCTTCCCCTTGGTCCGGTGTCCGGCGACACCCCGAGTCTCTGTCTCGGGGCCCAGGTGCAGGCAGAGCGATAGTCGTCCCCTGGGCTGGGTCCCGAGGTGCCAAGCACGTCCTTGGCTGGAGAAAGCCGCCCAAGGCCTAGGCAGGCCTGCGCCTGCAGACAGACCTGCGCTTGGGCGTTGGGGGCGGGACGAAAGGCTGCTGGCAGAGTGCTTGCGGGTGGGAAGGGGACTAAGAACGGGGTGCGGGGGGACGGGGGAGCCCGGGCCGAAGGGCCTGGCCTGTGGCTGATGCAGCGAGATTGTAGTGCTGTGTGGCGCCACCCATTCCTCTCCCCCTAACCCTCCAGCCTCCCAAGCGCCACCCCTGGCGTGGGTTTATTAGGCGCGCTGGGCCACTCCCTAAGGACTAGGGACAGGGCAGCCGCCAAAGGAGTGGCGGGCCAAAGCCTAGGGCACCCGGTATTCCGGGGCGGACCCCATCCAAATACTAACCAGGCCCGACCCTGCTTCGCTTCCCAGATCAGAGGAGATCGGGCGCGTTCAAGCTGCTGTGGCCATAGACGCTGGGAGCAGGCCCCCGCGCCACAAGAGCGGCGGACCGCCCTGTGTGGTGAGCGCGAACCAGGCTGCAGGGCTGCTCCCATCCGGAGCATCTCCCTGCTGGCCGGCTTCGCCAGGGCCACGCCTCCCGCCTGCTCCCCGCCTCCTCCAAACGTCGCCTGGGTGGACTGCCTTTTACTCCTTGCCCGCAGCGAGGCCCCTTCGCGCCATCTGAGGCTCCACGGGGCCTCTACCACTTCCCTGGAGGTGGCAGAAGACAGACAGTCAGGGGTTGGGAGTTGGGGAGGAGGGGGGACGGACGCACTGGATGGGACACCGACTGGGACAGACGCTCTGAGGCTGATTTGAAGTGGCAGCTTCCCCACCGGAGTGCGGTGGTGCCCGGGGCTGGGCTCCGTTACGGAGGCAGTGCCCGGGCGCTGTCAGTCACCGTGGGACCCCGGGGCAGGCCTCCAGGGTCCGCGGATTGCAGCCGGGCTCCGAGCCCCGGGGTCCCGAATGCGGGAGGAGAGGAGCAGTCCCAGACACCCTCCTTGTGTGGGTTGTGTGCATGCCCGCCTGCCTGCTTTTCCCTGTGGTGGTCTCTCCTGGAACCCGAGGGCACGGGCGCTCGCTATTTTCGCCGTTTTGTCCAGCTCTTTTGGTGCTGGGGGCGGGGCCACCGAGGCGGGCGGGAAGGGAGGGCGCCTGGCGCTCCTGGGAGATGAAAGGGGGGCGGGGAGGGGTCGCGGTGCTGTCCAGCGGAGACAGATCTTTCCGGTGGGGTGGGGCGGGTGGCCTTCCCCTTGGTCCGGTGTCCGGCGACACCCCGAGTCTCTGTCTCGGGGCCCAGGTGCAGGCAGAGCGATAGTCGTCCCCTGGGCTGGGTCCCGAGGTGCCAAGCACGTCCTTGGCTGGAGAAAGCCGCCCAAGGCCGAGGCAGGCCTGCGCCTGCAGACAAACCAGGGCTTGGGCGTTGGGGGCGGGACGAAAGGCTGCTGGCAGAGGGCTTTCGGGAGTGAAGGGGACTAAGAAGGGGGTGTGGGGGGGGGGGAGCCCGGGCCAAAGGGCCTGGCGTGGGGCCGATGCAGCGAGATTGTAGTGCTGTGTGGCGCCACCCATTCCTCTCCCCCTGCCCTCCAGCCCCCCCAGCGCCACCCCTGGCGTGGGTTTATTAGGCGGGCTGGGCCACTCCCGAAGGACGAGGGGCGGGGCGGCCGCAAAAGGAGTTGCGGGCCAAAGCCTAGGGCACCCGGTATTCCGGGGCGGACCCCATCCAAATACTAACCAGGCCCGACCCTGCTCCGCTTCCCAGATCAGAGGAGATCGGGCGCGTTCAAGCCGCTGTGGCCATAGACGCTGGGAGCAGGCTCCCGGCGCCACAAGAGCGGCGGACCGCCCTGTGTGGTGAGCGCGAACCAGGCTGCAGGGCTGCTCCCGTCCGGAGCATCTCCCCGCTGGCCGGCTCCGCCAGGGCCCCGCCTCCCGCCTGCTCCCGGCCTCCACAAAACGCCGCCTGGGTGGACTTCCTTTTATTCCTTGCCCGCAGCGAGGCCCCTTAGCGCCATCTGTGGCTCCACGGGGCCTCTACCACTTCCCTGGAGGAAGAGGAAGACAGACAGACAGGGGTTGGGAGTTGGGGAGGAGGGGGGACGGACGCACTGGATGGGACACCGACTGGGACAGACGCTCTGAGGCTGATTTGAAGTGGCAGCTTCCCCACCGGAGTGCGGTGGTGCCCGGGGCTGGGCTCCGTTACGGAGGCAGTGCCCGGGCGCTGGCAGTCACCGTGGGACCCCGGGGCAGGCCTCCAGGGTCCGCGGATTGCAGCCGGGCTCCGAGCCCCGGGGTCCCGAATGCGGGAGGAGAGGAGCAGTCCCAGACACCCTCCTTGTGTGGGTTGTGTGCATGCCCGCCTGCCTGCTTTTCCCTGTGGTGGTCTCTCCTGGAACCCGAGGGCACGGGCGCTCGCTATTTTCGCCGTTTTGTCCAGCTCTTTTGGTGCTGGGGGCGGGGCCACCGAGGCGGGCGGGAAGGGAGGGCGCCTGGCGCTCCTGGGAGATGAAAGGGGGGCGGGGAGGGGTCGCGGTGCTGTCCAGCGGAGACAGATCTTTCCGGTGGGGTGGGGCGGGTGGCCTTCCCCTTGGTCCGGTGTCCGGCGACACCCCGAGTCTCTGTCTCGGGGCCCAGGTGCAGGCAGAGCGATAGTCGTCCCCTGGGCTGGGTCCCGAGGTGCCAAGTACGTCCTTGGCTGGAGAAAGCCGCCCAAGGCCGAGGCAGGCCTGCGCCTGCAGACAAACCAGGGCTTGGGCGTTGGGGGCGGGACGAAAGGCTGCTGGCAGAGGGCTTTCGGGAGGGAAGGGGACTAAGAAGGGGGTGTGGGGGGGGGAGCCCGGGCCAAAGGGCCTGGCGTGGGGCCGATGCAGCGAGATTGTAGTGCTGTGTGGCGCCACCCATTCCTCTCCCCCTAACCCTCCAGCCTCCCAAGCGCCACACCTGGCGTGGGTTTATTAGGCGGGCTGGGCCACTCCCTAAGGACTAGGGACAGGGCAGCCGCCAAAGGAGTGGCGGGCCAAAGCCTAGGGCACCCGGTATTCCGGGGCGGACCCCATCCAAATACTAACCAGGCCCGACCCTGCTTCGCTTCCCAGATCAGAGGAGATCGGGCGCGTTCAAGCCGCTGTGGCCATAGACGCTGGGAGCAGGCTCCCGGCGCCACAAGAGCGGCGGACCGCCCTGTATGGTGAGCGCGAACCAGGCTGCAGGGCTGCTCCCGTCCGGAGCATCTCCCCGCTGGCCGGCTCCGCCAGGGCCCCGCCTCCCGCCTGCTCCCGGCCTCCACAAAACGCCGCCTGGGTGGACTTCCTTTTATTCCTTGCCCGCAGCGAGGCCCCTTAGCGCCATCTGTGGCTCCACGGGGCCTCTACCACTTCCCTGGAGGAAGAGGAAGACAGACAGACAGGGGTTGGGAGTTGGGGAGGAGGGGGGACGGACGCACTGGATGGGACACCGACTGGGACAGACGCTCTGAGGCTGATTTGAAGTGGCAGCTTCCCCACCGGAGTGCGGTGGTGCCCGGGGCTGGGCTCCGTTACGGAGGCAGTGCCCGGGCGCTGTCAGTCACCGTGGGACCCCGGGGCAGGCCTCCAGGGTCCGCGGATTGCAGCCGGGCTCCGAGCCCCGGGGTCCCGAATGCGGGAGGAGAGGAGCAGTCCCAGACACCCTCCTTGTGTGGGTTGTGTGCATGCCCGCCTGCCTGCTTTTCCCTGTGGTGGTCTCTCCTGGAACCCGAGGGCACGGGCGCTCGCTATTTTCGCCGTTTTGTCCAGCTCTTTTGGTGTTGGGGGCGGGGCCACCGAGGCGGGCGGGAAGGGAGGGCGCCTGGCGCTCCTGGGAGATGAAAGGGGGGCGGGGAGGGGTCGCGGTGCTGTCCAGCGGAGACAGATCTTTCCGGTGGGGTGGGGCGGGTGGCCTTCCCCTTGGTCCGGTGTCCGGCGACACCCCGAGTCTCTGTCTCGGGGCCCAGGTGCAGGCAGAGCGATAGTCGTCCCCTGGGCTGGGTCCCGAGGTGCCAAGCACGTCCTTGGCTGGAGAAAGCCGCCCAAGGCCGAGGCAGGCCTGCGCCTGCAGACAAACCAGGGCTTGGGCGTTGGGGGCGGGACGAAAGGCTGCTGGCAGAGGGCTTTCGGGAGTGAAGGGGACTAAGAAGGGGGTGTGGGGGGGGGGGAGCCCGGGCCAAAGGGCCTGGCGTGGGGCCGATGCAGCGAGATTGTAGTGCTGTGTGGCGCCACCCATTCCTCTCCCCCTGCCCTCCAGCCCCCCCAGCGCCACCCCTGGCGTGGGTTTATTAGGCGGGCTGGGCCACTCCCGAAGGACGAGGGGCGGGGCGGCCGCAAAAGGAGTTGCGGGCCAAAGCCTAGGGCACCCGGTATTCCGGGGCGGACCCCATCCAAATACTAACCAGGCCCGACCCTGCTCCGCTTCCCAGATCAGAGGAGATCGGGCGCGTTCAAGCCGCTGTGGCCATAGACGCTGGGAGCAGGCTCCCGGCGCCACAAGAGCGGCGGACCGCCCTGTGTGGTGAGCGCGAACCAGGCTGCAGGGCTGCTCCCGTCCGGAGCATCTCCCCGCTGGCCGGCTCCGCCAGGGCCCCGCCTCCCGCCTGCTCCCGGCCTCCACAAAACGCCGCCTGGGTGGACTTCCTTTTATTCCTTGCCCGCAGCGAGGCCCCTTAGCGCCATCTGTGGCTCCACGGGGCCTCTACCACTTCCCTGGAGGAAGAGGAAGACAGACAGACAGGGGTTGGGAGTTGGGGAGGAGGGGGGACGGACGCACTGGATGGGACACCGACTGGGACAGACGCTCTGAGGCTGATTTGAAGTGGCAGCTTCCCCACCGGAGTGCGGTGGTGCCCGGGGCTGGGCTCCGTTACGGAGGCAGTGCCCGGGCGCTGGCAGTCACCGTGGGACCCCGGGGCAGGCCTCCAGGGTCCGCGGATTGCAGCCGGGCTCCGAGCCCCGGGGTCCCGAATGCGGGAGGAGAGGAGCAGTCCCAGACACCCTCCTTGTGTGGGTTGTGTGCATGCCCGCCTGCCTGCTTTTCCCTGTGGTGGTCTCTCCTGGAACCCGAGGGCACGGGCGCTCGCTATTTTCGCCGTTTTGTCCAGCTCTTTTGGTGCTGGGGGCGGGGCCACCGAGGCGGGCGGGAAGGGAGGGCGCCTGGCGCTCCTGGGAGATGAAAGGGGGGCGGGGAGGGGTCGCGGTGCTGTCCAGCGGAGACAGATCTTTCCGGTGGGGTGGGGCGGGTGGCCTTCCCCTTGGTCCGGTGTCCGGCGACACCCCGAGTCTCTGTCTCGGGGCCCAGGTGCAGGCAGAGCGATAGTCGTCCCCTGGGCTGGGTCCCGAGGTGCCAAGTACGTCCTTGGCTGGAGAAAGCCGCCCAAGGCCGAGGCAGGCCTGCGCCTGCAGACAAACCAGGGCTTGGGCGTTGGGGGCGGGACGAAAGGCTGCTGGCAGAGGGCTTTCGGGAGTGAAGGGGACTAAGAAGGGGGTGTGGGGGGGGAGCCCGGGCCGAAGGGCCTGGCGTGGGGACGATGCAGCGAGATCGTAGTGCTGTGTGGCGCCACCCATTCCTCTCCCCCTGCCCTCCAGCCCCCCCAGCGCCACCCCTGGCGTGGGTTTATTAGGCGCGCTGGGCCACTCCCTAAGGACTAGGGACAGGGCAGCCGCCAAAGGAGTGGCGGGCCAAAGCCTAGGGCACCCGGTATTCCGGGGCGGACCCCATCCAAATACTAACCAGGCCCGACCCTGCTTCGCTTCCCAGATCAGAGGAGATCGGGCGCGTTCAAGCCGCTGTGGCCATAGACGCTGGGAGCAGGCTCCCGGCGCCACAAGAGCGGCGGACCGCCCTGTGTGGTGAGCGCGAACCAGGCTGCAGGGCTGCTCCCATCCGGAGCATCTCCCCGCTGGCCGGCTCCGCCAGGGCCCCGCCTCCCGCCTGCTCCCCGCCTCCACAAAACGCCGCCTGGGTGGACTTCCTTTTATTCCTTGCCCGCAGCGAGGCCCCTTAGCGCCATCTGTGGCTCCACGGGGCCTCTACCACTATCCTGGAGGTGGCAGAAGACAGACAGACAGGGGTTGGGAGTTGGGGAGGAGGGGGGACAGACGCACTGGATGGGACACCGACTGTGACAGACGCTCTGAGGCTGAGTTGAAGTGGCAGCTTCCCCACTGGAGTGCGGTGGTGCCCGGGGCTGGGCTCCGTTACGGAGGCAGTGCCCGGGCGCTGTCAGTCACCGTGGGACACCGGGGCAGGCCTCCAGGGTCCGCGGATTGCAGCCGGGCTCCGAGCCCCGGGGTCCCGAATGCGGGAGGAGAGGAGCAGTCCCAGACACCCTCCTTGTGTGGGTTGTGTGCATGCCCGCCTGCCTGCTTTTCCCTGTGGTGGTCTCTCCTGGAACCCGAGGGTACGGGCGCTCCCTATTTTCGCCGTTTTGTCCAGCTCTTTTGGTGCTGGGGGCGGGGCCACCGAGGCGGGCGGGAAGGGAGGGCGCCTGGCGCTCCTGGGAGATGAAAGGGGGGCGGGGAGGGGTCGCGGTGCTGTCCAGCGGAGACAGATCTTTCCGGTGGGGTGGGGCGGGTGGCCTTCCCCTTGGTCCGGTGTCCGGCGACACCCCGAGACTCTGTCTCGGGGCCCAGGTGCAGGCAGAGCGATAGTCGTCCCCTGGGCTGGGTCCCGAGGTGCCAAGCACGTCCTTGGCTGGAGAAAGCCGCCCAAGGCCTAGGCAGGCCTGCGCCTGCAGACAGACCTGGGCTTGGGCGTTGGGGGCGGGACGAAAGGCTGCTGGCAGAGGGCTTTCGGGAGTGAAGGGGACTAAGAAGGGGGTGTGGGGGGGGGAGCCCGGGCCAAAGGGCCTGGCGTGGGGCCGATGCAGCGAGATTGTAGTGCTGTGTGGCGCCACCCATTCCTCTCCCCCTAACCCTCCAGCCTCCCAAGCGCCACCCCTGGCGTGGGTTTATTAGGCGCGCTGGGCCACTCCCTAAGGACTAGGGACAGGGCAGCCGCCAAAGGAGTGGCGGGCCAAAGCCTAGGGCACCCGGTATTCCGGGGCGGACCCCATCCAAATACTAACCAGGCCCGACCCTGCTTCGCTTCCCAGATCAGAGGAGATCGGGCGCGTTCAAGCTGCAGTGGCCATAGACGCTGGGAGCAGGCCCCCGCGCCACAAGAGCGGCGGACCGCCCTGTGTGGTGAGCGCGAACCAGGCTGCAGGGCTGCTCCCATCCGGAGCATCTCCCCGCTGTCCGGCTCCGCCAGGGCCCCGACTCCCGCCTGCTCCCCGCCTCCTGCAAACGTCGCCTGGGTGGACTTCCTTTTACTCCTTGCCCGCAGCGAGGCACCTTAGCGCCATCTGTGGCTCCACGGGGCTTCTACCACTTCCCTGGAGGAGGCAGAAGACAGACAGACAGGGGTTGAGAGTTGGGGAGGAGGGGGGACGGACGCACTGGATGGGACACCGACTGGGACAGACGCTCTGAGGCTGAGTTGAAGTGGCAGCTTCCCCACTGGAGTGCGGTGGTGCCCGGGGCTGGGCTCCGTTACGGAGGCAGTGCCCGGGCGCTGTCAGTCACCGTGGGACCCCGGGGCAGGCCTCCAGGGTCCGCGGATTGCAGCCGGGCTCCGAGCCCCGGGGTCCCGAATGCGGGAGGAGAGGAGCAGTCCCAGACACCCTCCTTGTGTGGGTTGTGTGCATGCCCGCCTGCCTGCTTTTCCCTGTGGTGGTCTCTCCTGGAACCCGAGGGCACGGGCGCTCCGTATTTTCGCCGTTTTGTCCAGCTCTTTTGGTGCTGGGGGCGGGGCCACCGAGGCGGGCGGGAAGGGAGGGCGCCTGGCGCTCCTGGGAGATGACAGGGGGGCGGGGAGGGGTCGCGGTGCTGTCCAGCGGAGACAGATCTTTCCGGTGGGGTGGGGCGGGTGGCCTTCCCCTTGGTCCGGTGTCCGGCGACACCTCGAGTCTCTGTCTCGGGGCCCAGGTGCAGGCAGAGCGATAGTCGTCCCCTGGGCTGGGTCCCGAGGTGCCAAGCACGTCCTTGGCTGGAGAAAGCCGCCCAAGGCTGAGGCAGGCCTGTGCCTGCAGACAAACCAGGGCTTGGGCGTTGGGGGCGGGACGAAAGGCTGCTGGCAGAGGGCTTGCGGGAGTGAAGGGGACTAAGAAGGGGTGTGGGGGGGGGAGCCCGGGCCGAAGGGCCTGGCGTGGGGCCGATGCAAGGAGATTGTAGTGCTGTGTGGCGCCACCCATTCCTCTCCCCCTGCCCTCCAGCCCCCCCAGCGCCACCCCTGGCTAGGGTTTATTAGGCGCGCTGGGCCACTCCCTAAGGACTAGGGACAGGGCAGCCGCCAAAGGAGTGGCGGGCCAAAGCCTAGGGCACCCGGTATTCCGGGGCGGACCCCATCCAAATACTAACCAGGCCCGACCATGCTTCGCTTCCCAGATCAGAGGAGATCGGGCGCGTTCAAGCCGCTGTGGCCATAGACGCTGGGAGCAGGCTCCCGGCGCCACAAGAGCGGCGGACCGCCCTGTGTGGTGAGCGCGAACCAGGCTGCAGGGCTGCTCCCGTCCGGATCATCTCCCCGCTGGCCGGCTCCGCCAGGGCCCCGCCTCCCGCCTGCTCCCGGCCTCCACAAAACGCCGCCTGGGTGGACTTCCTTTTATTCCTTGCCCGCAGCGAGGCCCCTTAGCGCCATCTGTGGCTCCACGGGGCCTCTACCACTTCCCTGGAGGAGGCAGAAGACAGACAGTCAGGGGTTGGGAGTTGGGGATGATGGGGGACAGACGCACTGGATGGGACACCGACTGGGACAGAGGCACTGAGGCTGAGTTGAAGTGGCAGCTTCCCCACCGGAGTGCGGTGGTGCCCGGGGCTGATCTCCGTTACGGAGGCAGTGCCCGGGCGCTGTCAGTCACCGTGGGACCCCGGGGCAGGCCTCCAGGGTCCGCGGATTGCAGCCGGGCTCCGAGCCCCGGGGTCCCGAATGCGGGAGGAGAGGAGCAGCCCCAGGCACCCTCCTTGTGTGGGTTGTGTGCATGCCCACCTACCTGCTTTTCCCTGTGGTGGTCTCTCTTGGAACCCGAGGGCACGTGCGCTCCCTATTTTCGCCGTTTTGTCCAGCTCTTTTGGTGCTGGGGGCGGGGCCACCGAGGCAGGCGGGAAGGGAGGGCGCCTGGCGCTCCTGGGAGATGAAAGGGGGGCGGGGAGGGGTCGCGGTGCTGTCCAGCGGAGACAGATCTTTCCGGTGGGGTGGGGCGGGTGGCCTTCCCCTTGGTCCGGTGTCCGGCGACACCCCGAGTCTCTGTCTCGGGGCCCAGGTGCAGGCAGAGCGATAGTCGTCCCCTGGGCTGGGTCCCGAGGTGCCAAGCACGTCCTTGGCTGGAGAAAGCCGCCCAAGGCCTAGGCAGGCCTGCGCCTGCAGACAGACCTGCGCTTGGGCGTTGGGCGCGGGACGAAAGGCTGCTGGCAGAGTGCTTGCGGGTGGGAAGGGGACTAAGAACGGGGTGCGGGGGGACGGGGGAGCCCGGGCCGAAGGGCCTGGCCTGTGGCTGATGCAGCGAGATTGTAGTGCTGTGTGGCGCCACCCATTCCTCTCCCCTAACCCTCCAGCCTCCCAAGCGCCACCCCTGGCGTGGGTTTATTAGGCGCGCTGGGCCACTCCCTAAGGACTAGGGACAGGGCAGCCGCCAAAGGAGTGGCGGGCCAAAGCCTAGGGCACCCGGTATTCCGGGGCGGACCCCATCCAAATACTAACCAGGCCCGACCTTGCTTCGCTTCCCAGATCAGAGGAGATCGGGCGCGTTCAAGCTGCTGTGGCCATAGACGCTGGGAGCAGGCCCCCGCGCCACAAGAGCGGCGGACCGCCCTGTGTGGTGAGCGCGAACCAGGCTGAGGGCTGCTCCCATCCGGAGCATCTCCCCGCTGGCCGGCTCCGCCAGGGCCCCGCCTCCCGCCTGCTCCCCGCCTGCTGCAAACGTCGCCTGGGTGGACTTCCTTTTACTCCTTGCCCGCAGCGAGGCCCCTTAGCGCCATCTGTGGCTCCACGGGGCCGCTACCACTTCCCTGGAGGTGGCAGAAGACAGACAGACAGGGGTTGGGAGTTGGGGATGATGGGGGACAGACGCACTGGATGGGACACCGACTGGGACAGAGGCACTGAGGCTGAGTTGAAGTGGCAGCTTCCCCACCGGAGTGCGGTGGTGCCCGGGGCTGATCTCCGTTACGGAGGCAGTGCCCGGGCGCTGTCAGTCACCGTGGGACCCCGGGGCAGGCCTCCAGGGTCCGCGGATTGCAGCCGGGCTCCGAGCCCCGGGGTCCCGAATGCGGGAGGAGAGGAGCAGCCCCAGACACCCTCCTTGTGTGGGTTGTGTGCATGCCCGCCTGCCTGCTTTTCCCTGTGGTGGTCTCTCTTGGAACCCGAGGGCACGTGCGCTCCCTATTTTCGCCGTTTTGTCCAGCTCTTTTGGTGTTGGGGGCGGGGCCACCGAGGCAGGCGGGAAGGGAGGGCGCCTGGCGCTCCTGGGAGATGAAAGGGGGGCGGGGAGGGGTCGCGGTGCTGTCCAGCGGAGACAGATCTTTCCGGTGGGGTGGGGCGGGTGGCCTTCCCCTTGGTCCGGTGTCCGGCGACACCCTGTGTCTCTGTCTCGGGGCCGAGGTGCAGGCAGAGCGATAGTCGTCCCCTGGGCTGGGTCCTGAGGTGCCAAGCACGTCCTTGGCTGGAGAAAGCCTCCCAAGGCCTAGGCAGGCCTGCGCCTGCAGACAGACCGGGGCTTGGGCGTTGGGGGCGGGACGAAAGGCTGCTGGCAGAGTGCTTGCGGGAGGGAAGGGGACTAACAACGGGGTGCGGGGAGGGGGGGAGCCCGGGCCGAAGGGCCTGGCGTGGGGCCGATGCAGCGAGATTGTAGTGCTGTGTGGCGCCACCCATTCCTCTCCCCCTAACCCTCCAGCCTCCCAAGCGCCACCCCTGGCGTGGGTTTATTAGGCGCGCTGGGCCACTCCCTAAGGACTAGGGACAGGGCGGCCGCCAAAGGAGTTGCGGGCCAAAGCCTAGGGCACCCGGTATTCCGGGGCGGACCCCATCCACGTACTAACCAGGCCCGACCCTGCTTCGCTTCCCAGATCAGAGGAGATCGGGCGCGTTCAAGCCGCTGTGGCCATAGACGCTGGGAGCAGGCTTCGGCGCCACAAGAGCGGCGGACCGCCCTGTGTGGTGAGCGTGAACCAGGCGGCAGGGCTGCTCCCATCCGGAGCATCTCCCCGCTGGCCGGCTCCGCCAGGGCCCCGCCTCCCGCCTGCTCCCCGCCTCCTGCATACGTCGCCTGGGTGGACTTCCTTTTATTCCTTGCCCGCAGCGAGGCCCCTTCGCGCCATCTGAGGCTCCACGGGGCCTCTACCACTTCCCTGGAGGTGGCAGAAGACAGACAGTCAGGGGTTGGGAGTTGGGGAGGAGGGGGGACAGACGCACAGGATGGGACACCGACTGGGACAGACGCTCTGAGGCTGAGTTGAAGTGGCAGCTTCCCCACCGGAGTGCGGTGGTGCCCGGGGCTGGGCTCCGTTAGGGAGGCAGTGCCCGGGCGCTGGCAGTCACCGTGGGACCCCGGGGCAGGCCTCCAGGGTCCGCGGATTGCAGCCGGGCTCCGAGCCCCGGGGTCCCGAATGCGGGAGGAGAGGAGCAGTCCCAGACACCCTCCTTGTGTGGGTTGTGTGCATGCCCGCCTGCCTGCTTTTCCCTGTGGTGGTCTCTCCTGGAACCCGAGGGCACGGGCGCTCCCTATTTTCGCCGTTTTGTCCAGCTCTTTTGGTGTTGGGGGCGGGGCCACCGAGGCGGGCGGGAAGGGAGGGCGCCTGGCGCTCCTGGGAGATGAAAGGGGGGCGGGGAGGGGTCGCGGTGCTGTCCAGCGGAGACAGATCTTTCCGGTGGGGTGGGGCGGGTGGCCTTCCCCTTGGTCCGGTGTCCGGCGACACCCCGAGACTCTGTCTCGGGGCCCAGGTGCAGGCAGAGCGATAGTCGTCCCCTGGGCTGGGTCCCGAGGTGCCAAGCACGTCCTTGGCTGGAGAAAGCCGCCCAAGGCTGAGGCAGGCCTGTGCCTGCAGACAAACCAGGGCTTGGGCGTTGGGGGCGGGACGAAAGGCTGCTGGCAGAGGGCTTGCGGGAGTGAAGGGGACTAAGAAGGGGGTGTGGGGGGGGGAGCCCGGGCCGAAGGGCCTGGCGTGGGGCCGATGCAACGAGATTGTAGTGCTGTGTGGCGCCACCCATTCCTCTCCCCCTGCCCTCCAGCCCCCCCAGCGCCACCCCTGGCGTGGGTTTATTAGGCGCGCTGGGCCACTCCCTAAGGACTAGGGACAGGGCAGCCGCCAAAGGAGTGGCGGGCCAAAGCCTAGGGCACCCGGTATTCCGGGGCGGACCCCATCCAAATACTAACCAGGCCCGACCATGCTTCGCTTCCCAGATCAGAGGAGATCGGGCGCGTTCAAGCCGCTGTGGCCATAGACGCTGGGAGCAGGCTCCCGGCGCCACAAGAGCGGCGGACCGCCCTGTGTGGTGAGCGCGAACCAGGCTGCAGGGCTGCTCCCGTCCGGAGCATCTCCCCGCTGGCCGGCTCCGCCAGGGCCCCGCCTCCCGCCTGCTCCCGGCCTCCACAAAACGCCGCCTGGGTGGACTTCCTTTTATTCCTTGCCCGCAGCGAGGCCCCTTAGCGCCATCTGTGGCTCCACGGGGCCTCTACCACTTCCCTGGAGGAGGCAGAAGACAGACAGTCAGGGGTTGGGAGTTGGGGAGGAGGGGGGACGGACGCACTGGATGGGACACCGACTGGGACAGACGCTCTGAGGCTGATTTGAAGTGGCAGCTTCCCCACCGGAGTGCGGTGGTGCCCGGGGCTGGGCTCCGTTACGGAGGCAGTGCCCGGGCGCTGTCAGTCACCGTGAAACCCCGGGGCAGGCCTCCAGGGTCCGCGGATTGCAGCCGGGCTCCGAGCCCCGGGGTCCCGAATGCGGGAGGAGAGGAGCAGTCCCAGACACCCTCATTGTGTGGGTTGTGTGCATGCCCACCTGCCTGCTTTTCCCTGTGGTGGTCTCTCCTGGAACCCGAGGGCACGGGCGCTCGCTATTTTCGCCGTTTTGTCCAGCTCTTTTGGTGCTGGGGGCGGGGCCACCGAGGCGGGCGGGAAGGGAGGGCGCCTGGCGCTCCTGGGAGATGAAAGGGGGGCGGGGAGGGGTCGCGGTGCTGTCCAGCGGAGACAGATCTTTCCGGTGGGGTGGGGCGGGTGGCCTTCCCCTTGGTCCGGTGTCCGGCGACACCCCGAGTCTCTGTCTCGGGGCCCAGGTGCAGGCAGAGCGATAGTCGTCCCCTGGGCTGGGTCCCGAGGTGCCAAGCACGTCCTTGGCTGGAGAAAGCCGCCCAAGGCCGAGGCAGGCCTGCGCCTGCAGACAAACCAGGGCTTGGGCGTTGGGGGCGGGACGAAAGGCTGCTGGCAGAGGGCTTGCGGGAGGGAAGGGGACTAAGAAGGGGGTGTGGGGGGGGGAGCCCGGGCCAAAGGGCCTGGCGTGGGGCCGATGCAGCGAGATTGTAGTGCTCTGTGGCGCCACCCATTCCTCTCCCCCTGCCCTCCAGCCCCCCCAGCGCCACCCCTGGCGTGGGTTTATTAGGCGGCCTGGGCCACTCCCGAAGGACGAGGGGCGGGGCGGCAGCAAAAGGAGGCACCCGGTATTCCGGGGCGGACCCCATCCAAATACTAACCAGGCCCGACCCTGCTTCGCTTCCCAGATCAGAGGACATCGGGCGCGTTCAAGCCGCTGTGGCCATAGACGCTGGGAGCAGGCTCCCGGCGCCACAAGAGCGGCGGACCGCCCTGTGTGGTGAGCGCGAAACAGGCCGCCAGGCTGCTCCGATCCGGAGCATCTCCCCGCTGGCCGGCTCCGCCAGGGCCCCGCCTCCCGCCTGCTCCCCGCCTCCACAAAACGCCGCCTGGGTGGACTTCCTTTTATTCCTTGCCCGCAGCGAGGCCCCTTAGCGCCATCTGTGGCTCCACGGGGCCTCTACCACTATCCTGGAGGTGGCAGAAGACAGACAGACAGGGGTTGGGAGTTGGGGAGGAGGGGGGATGGACGCACTGGATGGGACACCGACTGTGACAGACGCTCTGAGGCTGAGTTGAAGTGGCAGCTTCCCCACCGGAGTGCGGTGGTGCCCGGGGCTGGGCTCCGTTAGGGAGGCAGTGCCCGGGCGCTGTCAGTCACCGTGGGACACCGGGGCAGGCCTCCAGGGTCCGCGGATTGCAGCCGGGCTCCGAGCCCCGGGGTCCCGAATGCGGGAGGAGAGGAGCAGTCCCAGACACCCTCCTTGTGTGGGTTGTGTGCATGCCCGCCTGCCTGCTTTTCCCTGTGGTGGTCTCTCCTGGAACCCGAGGGTACGGGCGCTCCCTATTTTCGCCGTTTTGTCCAGCTCTTTTGGTGCTGGGGGCGGGGCCACCGAGGCGGGCGGGAAGGGAGGGCGCCTGGCGCTCCTGGGAGATGAAAGGGGGGCGGGGAGGGGTCGCGGTGCTGTCCAGCGGAGACAGATCTTTCCGGTGGGGTGGGGCGGGTGGCCTTCCCCTTGGTCCGGTGTCCGGCGACACCCCGAGACTCTGTCTCGGGGCCCAGGTGCAGGCAGAGCGATAGTCGTCCCCTGGGCTGGGTCCTGAGGTGCCAAGCACGTCCTTGGCTGGAGAAAGCCGCCCAAGGCCTAGGCAGGCCTGCGCCTGCAGACAGACCTGGGCTTGGGCGTTGGGGGCGGGACGAAAGGCTGCTGGCAGAGTGCTTGCGGGAGGGAAGGGGACTAAGAACGGGGTGCGGGGGGACGGGGGAGCCCGGGCCGAAGGGCCTGGCCTGTGGCTGATGCAGCGAGATTGTAGTGCTGTGTGGCGCCACCCATTCCTCTCCCCCTAACCCTCCAGCCTCCCAAGCGCCACCCCTGGCGTGGGTTTATTAGGCGCGCTGGGCCACTCCCTAAGGACTAGGGACAGGGCAGCCGCCAAAGGAGTGGCGGGCCAAAGCCTAGGGCACCCGGTATTCCGGGGCGGACCCCATCCAAATACTAACCAGGCCCGACCTTGCTTCGCTTCCCAGATCAGAGGAGATCGGGCGCGTTCAAGCTGCTGTGGCCATAGACGCTGGGAGCAGGCCCCCGCGCCACAAGAGCGGCGGACCGCCCTGTGTGGTGAGCGCGAACCAGGCTGCAGGGTTGCTCCCATCCGGAGCATCTCCCTGCTGGCCGGCTTAGCCAGGGCCACGCCTCCCGCCTGCTCCCCGCCTCCTCCAAAAGTCGCCTGGGTGGACTGCCTTTTACTCCTTGCCCGCAGCGAGGCCCCTTCGCGCCATCTGAGGCTCCACGGGGCCTCTACCACTTCCCTGGAGGTGGCAGAAGACAGACAGTCAGGGGTTGGGAGTTGGGGAGGAGGGGGGACGGACGCACAGGATGGGACACCGACTGGGACAGACGCTCTGAGGCTGAGTTGAAGTGGCAGCTTCCCCACCGGAGTGCGGTGGTGCCCGGGGCTGGGCTCCGTTACGGAGGCAGTGCCCGGGCGCTGTCAGTCACCGTGGGACCCCGGGGCAGGCCTCCAGGGTCCGCGGATTGCAGCCGGGCTCCGAGCCCCGGGGTCCCGAATGCGGGAGGAGAGGAGCAGTCCCAGACACCCTCATTGTGTGGGTTGTGTGCATGCCCACCTGCCTGCTTTTCCCTGTGGTGGTCTCTCCTGGAACCCGAGGGCACTGGCGCTCGCTATTTACGCCGTTTTGTCCAGCTCTTTTGGTGCTGGGGGCGGGGCCACCGAGGCGGGCGGGAAGGGAGGGCGCCTGGCGCTCCTGGGAGATGAAAGGGGGGCGGGGAGGGGTCGCGGTGCTGTCCAGCGGAGACAGATCTTTCCGGTGGGGTGGGGCGGGTGGCCTTCCCCTTGGTCCGGTGTCCGGCGACACCCCGAGTCTCTGTCTCGGGGCCCAGGTGCAGGCAGAGCGATAGTCGTCCCCTGGGCTGGGTCCCGAGGTGCCAAGCACGTCCTTGGCTGGAGAAAGCCTCCCAAGGCCGAGGCAGGCCTGCGCCTGCAGACAAACCAGGGCTTGGGCGTTGGGGGCGGGACGAAAGGCTGCTGGCAGAGGGCTTTCGGGAGGGAAGGGGACTAAGAAGGGGGTGTGGGGGGGGGAGCCCGGGCCAAAGGGCCTGGCGTGGGGCCGATGCAGCGAGATTGTAGTGCTGTGTGGCGCCACCCATTCCTCTCCCCCTAACCCTCCAGCCTCCCAAGCGCCACACCTGGCGTGGGTTTATTAGGCGGGCTGGGCCACTCCCGAAGGACGAGGGGCGGGGCGGCCGCAAAAGGAGTTGCGGGCCAAAGCCTAGGGCACCCGGTATTCCGGGGCGGACCCCATCCAAGTACTAACCAGGCCCGACACTGCTTCGCTTCCCAGATCAGAGGAGATCGGGCGCGTTCAAGCCGCTGTGGCCATAGACGCTGGGAGCAGGCTCCCGGCGCCACAAGAGCGGCGGACCGCCCTGTGTGGTGAGCGCGAACCAGGCTGCAGGGCTGCTCCCGTCCGGAGCATCTCCCCGCTGGCCGGCTCCGCCAGGGCCCCGCCTCCCGCCTGCTCCCGGCCTCCACAAAACGCCGCCTGGGTGGACTTCCTTTTATTCCTTGCCCGCAGCGAGGCCCCTTAGCGCCATCTGTGGCTCCACGGGGCCTCTACCACTTCCCTGGAGGAAGAGGAAGACAGACAGACAGGGGTTGGGAGTTGGGGAGCAGGGGGGACGGACGCACTGGATGGGACACCGACTGGGACAGACGCTCTGAGGCTGATTTGAAGTGGCAGCTTCCCCACCGGAGTGCGGTGGTGCCCGGGGCTGGGCTCCGTTACGGAGGCAGTGCCCGGGCGCTGGCAGTCACCGTGGGACCCCGGGGCAGGCCTCCAGGGTCCGCGGATTGCAGCCGGGCTCCGAGCCCCGGGGTCCCGAATGCGGGAGGAGAGGAGCAGTCCCAGACACCCTCCTTGTGTGGGTTGTGTGCATGCCCGCCTGCCTGCTTTTCCCTGTGGTGGTCTCTCCTGGAACCCGAGGGCACGGGCGCTCCCTATTTTCGCCGTTTTGTCCAGCTCTTTTGGTGCTGGGGGCGGGGCCACCGAGGCGGGCGGGAAGGGAGGGCGCCTGGCGCTCCTGGGAGATGAAAGGGGGGCGGGGAGGGGTCGCGGTGCTGTCCAGCGGAGACAGATCTTTCCGGTGGGGTGGGGCGGGTGGCCTTCCCCTTTGTCCGGTGTCCGGCGACACCCCGAGTCTCTGTCTCGGGGCCCAGGTGCAGGCAGAGCGATAGTCGTCCCCTGGGCTGGGTCCCGAGGTGCCAAGCACGTCCTTGGCTGGAGAAAGCCGCCCAAGGCCGAGGCAGGCCTGCGCCTGCAGACAAACCAGGGCTTGGGCGTTGGGGGCGGGACGAAAGGCTGCTGGCAGAGGGCTTGCGGGAGTGAAGGGGACTAAGAAGGGCGTGTGGGGGGGGAGCCCGGGCCAAAGGGCCTGGCGTGGGGACGATGCAGCGAGATCGTAGTGCTGTGTGGCGCCACCCATTCCTCTCCCCCTGCCCTCCAGCCCCCCCAGCGCCTCCCTGGCGTGGGTTTATTAGGCGGGCTGGGCCACTCCCGAAGGACGAGGGGCGGGGCGGCCGCAAAAGGAGTTGCGGGCCAAAGCCTAGGGCACCCGGTATTCCGGGGCGGACCCCATCCAAATACTAACCAGGCCCGACCCTGCTTCGCTTCCCAGATCAGAGGAGATCGGGCGCGTTCAAGCCGCTGTGGCCATAGACGCTGGGAGCAGGCTCCCGGCGCCACAAGAGCGGCGGACCGCCCTGTGTGGTGAGCGTGAACCAGGCGGCAGGGCTGCTCCCATCCGGAGCATCTCCCCGCTGGCCGGCTCCGCCAGGGCCCCGCCTCCCGCCTGCTCCCCGCCTGCTGCAAACGTCGCCTGGGTGGACTTCCTTTTATTCCTTGCCCGCAGCGAGGCCCCTTCGCGCCATCTGTGGCTCCACGGGGCCGCTACCACTTCCCTGGAGGTGGCAGAAGACAGACAGACAGGGGTTGGGAGTTGGGGATGATGGGGGACAGACGCACTGGATGGGACACCGACTGGGACAGAGGCACTGAGGCTGAGTTGAAGTGGCAGCTTCCCCACCGGAGTGCGGTGGTGCCCGGGGCTGATCTCCGTTACGGAGGCAGTGCCCGGGCGCTGTCAGTCACCGTGGGACCCCGGGGCAGGCCTCCAGGGTCCGCGGATTGCAGCCGGGCTCCGAGCCCCGGGGTGCCGAATGCGGGAGGAGAGGAGCAGTCCCAGACACCCTCCTTGTGTGGGTTGTGTGCATGCCCGCCTGCCTGCTTTTCCCTGTGGTGGTCTCTCTTGGAACCCGAGGGCACGTGCGCTCCCTATTTTCGCCGTTTTGTCCAGCTCTTTTGGTGCTGGGGGCGGGGCCACCGAGGCAGGCGGGAAGGGAGGGCGCCTGGCGCTCCTGGGAGATGAAAGGGGGGCGGGGAGGGGTCGCGGTGCTGTCCAGCGGAGACAGATCTTTCCGGTGGGGTGGGGCGGGTGGCCTTCCCCTTGGTCCGGTGTCCGGCGACACCCCGAGTCTCTGTCTCGGGGCCGAGGTGCAGGCAGAGCGATAGTCGTCCCCTGGGCTGGGTCCTGAGGTGCCAAGCACGTCCTTGGCTGGAGAAAGCCTCCCAAGGCCTAGGCAGGCCTGCGCCTGCAGACAGACCGGGGCTTGGGCGTTGGGGGCGGGACGAAAGGCTGCTGGCAGAGTGCTTGCGGGAGGGAAGGGGACTAACAACGGGGTGCTGGGAGGGGGGGAGCCCGGGCCGAAGGGCCTGGCGTGGGGCCGATGCAGCGAGATCGTAGTGCTGTGTGGCGCCACCCATTCCTCTCCCCCTAACCCTCCAGCCTCCCAAGCGCCACCCCTGGCGTGGGTTTATTAGGCGCGCTGGGCCACTCCCTAAGGACTAGGGACAGGGCGGCCGCCAAAGGAGTTGCGGGCCAAAGCCTAGGGCACCCGGTATTCCGGGGCGGACCCCATCCACGTACTAACCAGGCCCGACCCTGCTTCGCTTCCCAGATCAGAGGAGATCGGGCGCGTTCAAGCCGCTGTGGCCATAGACGCTGGGAGCAGGCTTCGGCGCCACAAGAGCGGCGGACCGCCCTGTGTGGTGAGCGTGAACCAGGCGGCAGGGCTGCTCCCGTCCGGAGCATCTCCCCGCTGGCCGGCTCCGCCAGGGCCCCGCCTCCCGCCTGCTCCCCGCCTCCTGCATACGTCGCCTGGGTGGACTTCCTTTTATTCCTTGCCCGCAGCGAGGCCCCTTCGCGCCATCTGAGGCTCCACGGGGCCTCTACCACTTCCCTGGAGGTGGCAGAAGACAGACAGACAGGGGTTGGGAGTTGGGGATGATGGGGGACAGACGCACTGGATGGGACACCGACTGGGACAGAGGCACTGAGGCTGAGTTGAAGTGGCAGCTTCCCCACCGGAGTGCGGTGGTGCCCGGGGCTGGGCTCCGTTAGGGAGGCAGTGCCCGGGCGCTGGCAGTCACCGTGGGACCCCGGGGCAGGCCTCCAGGGTCCGCGGATTGCAGCCGGGCTCCGAGCCCCGGGGTCCCGAATGCGGGAGGAGAGGAGCAGTCCCAGACACCCTCCTTGTGTGGGTTGTGTGCATGCCCGCCTGCCTGCTTTTCCCTGTGGTGGTCTCTCCTGGAACCCGAGGGCACGTGCGCTCCCTATTTTCGCCGTTTTGTCCAGCTCTTTTGGTGCTGGGGGCGGGGCCACCGAGGCGGGCGGGAAGGGAGGGCGCCTGGCGCTCCTGGGAGATGAAAGGGGGGCGGGGAGGGGTCGCGGTGCTGTCCAGCGGAGACAGATCTTTCCGGTGGGGTGGGGCGGGTGGCCTTCCCCTTGGTCCGGTGTCCGGCGACACCCCGAGTCTCTGTCTCGGGGTCCAGGTGCAGGCAGAGCGATAGTCGTCCCCTGGGCTGGGTCCCGAGGTGCCAAGCACGTCCTTGGCTGGAGAAAGCCGCCCAAGGCCGAGGCAGGCCTGCGCCTGCAGACAAACCAGGGCTTGGGCGTTGGGGGCGGGACGAAAGGCTGCTGGCAGAGGGCTTTCGGGAGTGAAGGGGACTAAGAAGGGGGTGTGGGGGGGGAGCCCGGGCCGAAGGGCCTGGCGTGGGGACGATGCAGCGAGATCGTAGTGCTGTGTGGCGCCACCCATTCCTCTCCCCCTAACCCTCCAGCCTCCCAAGCGCCACCCCTGGCGTGGGTTTATTAGGCGCGCTGGGCCACTCCCTAAGGACTAGGGACAGGGCGGCCGCCAAAGGAGTGGCGGGCCAAAGCCTAGGGCACCCGGTATTCCGGGGCGGACCCCATCCAAGTACTAACCAGGCCCGACCCTGCTTCGCTTCCCAGATCAGAGGAGATCGGGCGCCTTCAAGCCGCTGTGGCCATAGACGCTGGGAGCAGGCTCCTGGCGCCACAAGATCGGCGGACCGCCCTGTATGGTGAGCGCGAACCAGGCTGCTGGGCTGCTCCCATCCGGAGCATCTCCCCACTGGCCGGCACCGCCAGGGCCCCGCTTCCCGCCTGCTCCCCGCCTCCTCCTAATGTCGCCTGGGTGGACTGCCTTTTACTCCTTGCCCGCAGCGAGGCCCCTTAGCGCCATCTGTGGCTCCACGGGGCCGCTACCACTTCCCTGGAGGTGGCAGAAGACAGACAGACAGGGGTTGGGAGTTGGGGAGGAGGGGGGACGGACGCACTGGATGGGACACCGACTGGGACAGACGCTCTGAGGCTGAGTTGAAGTGGCAGCTTCCCCACCGGAGTGCGGTGGTGCCCGGGGCTGATCTCCGTTACGGAGGCAGTGCCCGGGCGCTGTCAGTCACCGTGGGACCCCGGGGCAGGCCTCCAGGGTCCGACGATTGCAGCCGGGCTCTGAGCCCCGGGGTCCCGAATGCGGGAGGAGAGGAGCAGTCCCAGACACCCTCCTTGTGTGGGTTGTGTGCATGCCCGCCTGCCTGCTTTTCCCTGTGGTGGTCTCTCCTGGAACCCGAGGGCACGTGCGCTCCCTATTTTCGCCGTTTTGTCCAACTCTTTTGGTGTTGGGGGCGGGGCCACCGAGGCAGGCGGGAAGGGAGGGCGCCTGGCGCTCCTGGGAGATGAAAGTGGGGTGGGGAGGGGTCGCCGTGCTGTCCAGCGGAGACAGATCTTTCCGGTGGGGTGGGGCGGGTGGCCTTCCCCTTGGTCCGGGCGACACCCTGTGTCTCTGTCTCGGGGCCCAGGTGAAGAAAGAGCGATAGTCGTCCCCTGGGCTGGGTCCCGAGGTGCCAAGCAGGTCCTTGGCTGGAGAGAGCCGCCCAAGGCCTAGGCAGGCCTGCGCCTGCAGACAGACCGGGGCTTGGGCGTTGGGGGCGGGACGAAAGGCTGCTGGCAGAGTGCTTGCGGGAGGGAAGGGGACTAAGAACGGGGTGCGGGGGGGCGGGGGAGTCCGGGCCGAAGGGCCTGGCTGTGGCCGATGCAGCGAGATTGTAGTGCTGTGTGGCGCCACCCATTCCTCTCCCCCTAACCCTCCAGCCTCCCAAGCGCCACCCCTGGCGTGGGTTTATTAGGCGCGCTCGGCCACTCCCTAAGGACTAGGGACAGGGCAGCCGCCAAAGGAGTGGCGGGCCAAAGCCTAGGGCACCCGGTATTCCGGGGCGGACCCCATCCAAATACTAACCAGGCCCGACCCTGCTTCGCTTCACAGATCAGAGGAGATCGGGCGCGTTCAAGCCGCTGTGGCCATAGACGCTGGGAGCAGGCTCCCGGCGCCACAAGATCGGCGGACCGCCCTGTGTGGTGAGCGCGAACCAGGCTGCCGGGCTGCTCCCATCTGGAGCATCTCCCCGCTGGCCGGCTCCGCCAGGGCCCCGCCTCCCGCCTGCTCCCCGCCTCCTGCAAACGTCGCCTGGGTGGACTGCCTTTTACTCCTTGCCCGCAGCGAGGCCCCTTAGCGCCATCTGTGGCTCCACGGGGCCGCTACCACTTCCCTGGAGGTGGCAGAAGTCAGACAGACAGGGGTTGGGAATTGGGTAGGAGGGGGGACAGACGCACTGGATGGGACACCGACTGGGACAGACGCTCTGAGGCTGAGTTGAAGTGGCAGCTTTCCCACCGGAGTGCGGTGGTGCCCGGGGCTAGGCTCCGTTACGGAGGCAGTGCCCGGGCGCTGGCAGTCACCATGGGACCCCGGGGCAGGCCTCAAGGGTCCGCGGATTGCCGCCGGGCTCCGAGCCCGCCCGGGGTCCCTCAGGCGGGAGGAGAGGGGCAGCCCCAGGCACCCTCCTTGTGTGGGTTGTGAGCATGCCCGCCTGCCTGCTTTTCCCTGTGGTGGTCTCTCCTGGAACCCGAGGGCACGTGCGCTCCCTATTTTCGCCGTTTTGTCCAGCTCTTTTGGTGCTGGGGGCGGGGCCACCGAGGCGGGCGGGAAGGGAGGGCGCCTGGCGCTCCTGGGAGATGAAAGGGGGGCGGGGAGGGGTCGCGGTGCTGTCCAGCGGAGACAGATCTTTCCGGTGGGGTGGGGCGGGTGGCCTTCCCCTTGGTCCGGTGTCCAGCGACACCCCGAGTCTCTGTCTCGGGGCCCAGGTGCAGGCAGAGCGATAGTCGTCCCCTGGGCTGGGTCCCGAGGTGCCAAGCACGTCCTTGGCTGGAGAGAGCTGCCCAAGGCCTAGGCAGGCCTGCGCATGCAGACAGACCGGGGCTTGGGCGTTGGGGGCGGGACGAAAGGCTGCTGGCAGAGCGCTTGCTGGAGGGAAGGGGACTAAGAAGGGGGTGCGGGGAGGGGGGGAGCCCGGGCCGAAGGGCCTGGCGTGGGGCCGATGCAGCGAGATTGTAGTGCTGTGTGGCGCCACCCATTCCTCTCCCCCTAACCCTCCAGCCTCCCAAGCGCCACCCCTGGCGTGGGTTTATTAGGCGCGCTGGGCCACTCCCTAAGGACTAGGGACAGGGCGGCCGCCAAAGGAGTGGCGGGCCTAAGCCTAGGTCACCCGGTATTCCGGGGCGGACCCCATCCAAGTACTAACCAGGCCCGACCCTGCTTTGCTTCCCAGATCAGAGGAGATCGGGCGCGTTCAAGCCGCTGTGGCCATAGACGCTGGGAGCAGGCTCCTGGCGCCACAGATCGGCGGACCGCCCTGTATGGTGAGCGCGAACCAGGCTGCCGGGCTGCTCCCATCCGGAGCATCTCCCCGCTGGCCGGCTCCGCCAGGGCCCCGCCTCCCGCCTGCTCCCCGCCTCCTCCAAATTTCGCCTGGGTGGACTTCCTTTTACTCCTTGCCCGCAGCGAGTCCCCTTAGCGTCATCTGTGGCTCCACGGGGCCGCTACCACTTCCCTGGAGGTGGCAGAAGACAGACAGACAGGGGTTGGGAGTTCGGGAGGAGGGGGGACGGACGCACTGGATGGGACACCGACTGGGACAGACGCTCTGAGGCTGAGTTGAAGTGGCAGCTTCCCCACAGGAGTGCCGTGGTGCCCGGGGCTGGGCTCCGTTACGGAGGCAGTGCCCGGGCGCTGTCAGTCACCGTGGGATCCCGGGGCAGGCCTCCAGGGTCCGCGGATTGCCGCCGGGCTCCGAGCCCCGGGGTCCCGAATGCGGGAGGAGAGGAGCAGTCCCAGACACCCTCCTTCTGTGGTTTGTGTGCATGCCCGCCTGCCTGCTTTTCCCTGTGGTGGTCTCTCCTGGAACCCGAGGGCACGTGCGCTCCCTATTTTCGCCGTTTTGTCCAGCTCTTTTGGTGCTGGGGGCGGGGCCACCGAGGCAGGCGGGAAGGGAGGGCGCCTGGCGCTCCTGGGAGATGAAAGGGGGGCGGGGAGGGGTCGCGGTGCTGTCTAGCGGAGACAGATCTTTCCGGTGGGGTGGGGCGGGTGGCCTTCCCCTTGGTCCGGTGTCCAGCGACACCCCGAGTCTCTGTCTCGGGGCCCAGGTGCAGGCAGAGCGATAGTCGTCCCCTGGGCTGGGTCCCGAGGTGCCAAGCACGTCCTTGGCTGGAGAGAGCGGCCCAAGTCCGAGGCAGGCCTGCGCCTGCAGACAAACCAGGGCTTGGGAGTTGGGGTGGGAGGAAAGGCTGCTGGCAGAGGGCTTGCGGGAGGGAAGGGGACTAAGAAGGGGGTGCGGGGAGGGGTGAGCCCGGGCCGAAGGGCCTGGCGTGGGGCCGATGCAGCGAGATTGTAGTGCTGTGTGGCGCCACCCATTCCTCTCCCCCTAACCCTCCAGCCTCCCAAGCGCCACCCCTGGCGTGGGTTTATTAGGCGGGCTGGGCCACTCCCGAAGGACGAGGGGCGGGGCGGCCGCCAAAGGAGTGGCGGGCCAAAGCCTAGGGCACCCGGTATTCCGGGGCGGACCCCATCCAAGTACTAACCAGGCCCGACCCTGCTCCGCTTCCCAGATCAGAGGAGATCGGGCGCGTTCAAGCCGCTGTGGCCATAGACGCTGGAGTAGGCTCCCGGCGCCACAAGATCCGCGGACCGCCCTGTATGGTGAGCGCGAACCAGGCTGCCGGGCTGCTCCCATCTGGAGCATCTCCCGCTGGCCGGCTCCGCCAGGAACCGCCTCCCGACTGCTCCCCGCCTCCTGCAAACGTCGCCTGGGTGGACTTCCTTTTACTCCTTGCCCGCAGCGAGGCCCCTTAGCGCCATCTGTGGCTCCACGGGGCCGCTACCACTTCCCTGGAGGTGGCAGAAGACAGACAGACAGGGGTTGGGAGTTGGGGAGGAGGGGGGACGGACGCACTGGATGGGACACCGACTGGGACAGACGCTCTGAGGCTGAGTTGAAGTGGCAGCTTTCCCACCGGAGTGCGGTGGTGCCCGGGGCTATGCTCCGTTACGGAGGCAGTGCCCGGGCGCTGTCAGTCACCTTGGGACCCCGGGGCAGGCCTCAAGGGTCCGCGGATTGCCGCCGGGCTCCGAGCCCGCCCGGGGTCCCTCAGGCGGGAGGAGAGGGGCAGCCCCAGGCACCCTCCTTGTGTGGGTTGTGAGCATGCCCGCCTGCCTGCTTTTCCCTGTGGTGGTCTCTCCTGGAACCCGAGGGCACGTGCGCTCCCTATTTTCGCCGTTTTGTCCAGCTCTTTTGGTGCTGGGGGCGGGGCCACCGAGGCCGGCGGGAAGGGAGGGCGCCTGGCGCTCCTGGGAGATGAAAGGGGGGCGGGGAGGGGTCGCGGTGCTGTCCAGCGGAGACAGATCTTTCCGGTGGGGTGGGGCGGGTGGCCTTCCCCTTGGTCCGGTGTCCGGCGACACCCCGAGTCTCTGTCTCGGGGCCCAGGTGCAGGCAGAGCGATAGTCGTCCCCTGGGCTGGGTCCCGAGGTGCCAAGCACGTCCTTGGCTGGAGAAAGCCGCCCAAGTCCTAGGCAGGCCTGCGCCTGCAGACAGACCAGGGCTTGGGCGTTGGGGGCGGGACGAAAGGCTGCTGGCAGAGGGCTTGCGGGAGGGAAGGGGACTCAGAAGGGGGTGCGGAGAGGGGGGGAGCCCGGGCCGAAGGGCGTGGCCTGGGGCCGATGCAGGGAGATTGTAGTGCTGTGTGGCGCCACCCATTCCTCTCCCCCTAACCCTCCAGCCTCCCAAGCGCCACCCCTGGCGTGGTTTTATTAGGCGCGCTGGGCCACTCCCTAAGGACTAGGGACAGGGCGGCCGCCAAAGGAGTGGCGGGCCAAAGCCTAGGGCACCCGGTATTCCGGGGCGGACCCCATCCACGTACTAACCAGGCCCGACCCTGCTTCCCTTCTCAGATCAGAGGAGATAGGGCGCGTTCAAGCTGCTGTGGCCATAGACGCTGGGAGCAGGCTTCCGCGCCACAAGAGCGGCGGACCGCCCTGTATGGTGAGCGCGAACCAGGCTGCCGGGCTGCTCCCATCCGGAGCATCTCCCCGCTGGCCGGCTCCGCCAGGGCCCCGCTTCCCGCCTGCTCCCCGCCTCCTCCTAATGTCGCCTGGGTGGACTGCCTTTTACTCCTTGCCGGCAGCGAGGCCCCTTAGCGCCATCTGTGGCTCCACGGGGCCGATACCACTTCCCTGGAGGTGGCAGAAGACAGACAGACAGGGGTTGGGAGTTGGGGAGGAGGGGGACGGACGCACTGGATGGGACACCGACTGGGACAGAGCTCTGAGGCTGAGTTGAAGTGGCAGCTTCCCCACAGGAGTGCCGTGGTGCCCGGGGCTGGGCTCCGTTGCGGATGCAGTGCCCGGGCGCTGTCAGTCACCGTGGGATCCCGGGGCAGGCCTCCAGGGTCCGCGGATTGCAGCCGGGCTCCGAGCCCCGGGGTCCCTAATGCGGGAGGAGAGGAGCAGTCCCAGACACCCTCCTTGTGTGGGTTGTGTGCATGCCCGCCTGCCTGCTTTTCCCTGTGGTGGTCTCTCCTGGAACCCGAGGGCACGTGCGCTCCCTATTTTCGCCGTTTTGTCCAGCCCTTTTGGTGCTGGGGGCGGGGCCACCGAGGCAGGCGGGAAGGGAGGGCGCCTGGCGCTCCTGGGAGATGAAAGGGGGGCGGGGAGGGGTCGCGGTGCTGTCCAGCGGAGACAGATCTTTCCGGTGGGGTGGGGCGGGTGGCCTTCCCCTTGGTCCGGTGTCCGGCGACACCCCGAGTCTCTGTCTCGGGGCCGAGGTGCAGGCAGAGCGATAGTCGTCCCCTGGGCTGGGTCCTGAGGTGCCAAGCACGTCCTTGGCTGGAGAAAGCCGCCCAAGGCCGAGGCAGGCCTGCGCCTGCAGACAAACCAGGGCTTGGGCGTTGGGGGCGGGACGAAAGGCTGCTGGCAGAGGGCTTGCGGGAGGGAAGGGGACTAAGAAGGGGGTGCGGGGGGGCGGGGGAGCTCGGGCCGAAGGGCCTGGCGTGGGGCCGGGGCAGCGAGATTGTAGTGCTGTGTGGCGCCACCCATTCCTCTCCCCCTAACCCTCCAGCCTCCCAAGCGCCACCCCTGGCGTGGGTTTATTAGGCGCGCTGGGCCACTCCCTAAGGACTAGGGACAGGGCGGCCGCCAAAGGAGTGGCGGGCCAAAGCCTAGG
Source organism: Rhinolophus hipposideros (assembly GCF_964194185.1). NCBI lineage: Eukaryota > Metazoa > Chordata > Mammalia > Chiroptera > Rhinolophidae > Rhinolophus > Rhinolophus hipposideros. The sequence goes on from NW_027669012.1 coordinate 167,688, forward strand.
GCACCCGGTATTCCGGGGCGGACCCCATCCAAGTACTAACCAGGCCCGACCCTGCTCCGCTTCCCAGATCAGAGGAGATCGGGCGTGTTCAAGCCGCTGTGGCCATAGACGCTGGAGTAGGCTCCTGGCGCCACAAGATCTGCGGACCGCCCTGTATGGTGAGCGCGAACCAGGCTGCCGGGCTGCTCCCATCCGGAGCATCTCCCGCTGGCCGGCTCTGCCAGGGCCCCGCTTCCCGCCTGCTCCCCGCCTCCTGCATGCGTCGCCTGGGTGGACTTCCTTTTACTCCTTGCCCGCAGCCAGGCCCCTTAGCGCCATCTGTGGCTCCACGGGGCCGCTACCACTTCCCTGGAGGTGGCAGAAGACAGACAGACAGGGGTTGGGAGTTGGGGAGGAGGGGGGACGGACGCACTGGATGGGACACCGACTGGGACAGACGCTCTGAGGCTGAGTTGAAGTGGCAGCTTCCCCACAGGAGTGCCGTGGTGCCCGGGGCTGGGCTCCGTTGCGGATGCAGTGCCGGGGCGCTGTCAGTCACCCTGGGATCCCGGGGCAGGCCTCCAGGGTCCGCGGATTGCCGCCGGGCTCCGAGCCCCGGGGTCCCGAATGCGGGAGGAGAGGAGCAGCCCCAGACACCCTCCTTGTGTGGGTTGTGTGCATGCCCGCCTGCCTGCTTTTCCCTGTGGTGGTCTCTCCTGGAACCCGAGGGCACGTGCGCTCCCTATTTTCGCCGTTTTGTCCAGCTCTTTTGGTGCTGGGGGCGGGGCGACCGAGGCCGGCGGGAAGGGAGGGCGCCTGGCGCTCCTGGGAGATGAAAGGGGGGCGGGGAGGGGTCGCGGTGCTGTCTAGCGGAGACAGATCTTTCCGGTGGGGTGGGGCGGGTGGCCTTCCCCTTGGTCCGGTGTCCGGCGACACCCCGAGTCTCTGTCTCGGGGCCCAGGTGCAGGCAGAGCGATAGTCGTCCCCTGGGCTGGGTCCCGAGGTGCCCAGCACGTCCTTGGCTGGAGAGAGCCGCCCAAGGCCTAGGCAGGCCTGAGCCTGCAGACAGACCAGGGCTTGGGCGTTGGGGTGGGACGAAAGGCTGCTCGCAGAGGGCTTGCGGGAGGGAAGGGGACTAAGAAGGGGGTGCGGGGTGGGGGGGAGCCCGGGCCGAAGGGCGTGGCCTGGGGCCGATGCAGCGAGATTGTAGTGCTGTGTGGCGCCACCCATTCCTCTCCCCCTAACCCTCCAGCCTCCCAAGCGCCACCCCTGGCGTGGTTTTATTAGGCGCGCTGGGCCACTCCCTAAGGACTAGGGACAGGGCGGCCGCAAAACGAGTGGCCAGCCAAAGCCTAGAGCACCCGGTATTCCGGGGCGGACCCCATCCACGTACTAACCAGGCCCGACCCTGCTTCGCTTCCCAGATCAGAGGAGATCGGGCGCGTTCAAGCCACTGTGGCCATAGACGCTGGGAGCAGGCTCCTGGCGCCACAAGATCTGCGGACCGCCCTGTGTGGTGAGCGCGAACCAGGCTGCCGGGCTGCTCCCATCCGGAGCATCTCCCTGCTGGCCGGCTCTGCCAGGGCCCCGCCTCCCACCTGCTCCCCGCCTCCTGCAAACGTCGCCTGGGTGGACTGCCTTTTACTCCTTGCCCGCAGCGAGGCCCCTTAGCGCCATCTGTGGCTCCACGGGGCCGCTACCACTTCCCTGGAGGTGGCAGAAGACAGACAGACACGGGTTGGGAGTTGGGGAGGAGGGGGGACGGAAGCACTGGATTGGACACCGACTGGGACAGACGCTCTGAGGCTGAGTTGAAGTGGCAGCTTCCCCACCGGAGTGCCGTGGTGCCCGGGGCTAGTCTCCGTTACGGAGGCAGTGCCCCGGCGCTGTCAGTCACCGTGGGACCCCGGGGCAGGCCTCCAGGGTCCGCGGATTGCCGCCGGGCTCCGAGCCCGCCCGGGGTCCCGAATGCGGGAGGAGAGGAGCAGCCCCAGACACCCTCCTTGTGTGGGTTGTGTGCATGCCCGCCTGCCTGCTTTTCCCTGTGGTGGTCTCTCCTGGAACCCGAGGGCACGTGCGCTCCCTATTTTCGCCGTTTTGTCCAGCTCTTTTGGTGCTGGTGGCGGGGCCACCGAGGCAGGCGGGAAGGGAGGGCGCCTGGCGCTCCTGGGAGATGAAAGGGGGGCGGGGAGGGGTCGCGGTGCTGTCCAGCGGAGACAGATCTTTCCGGTGGGGTGGGGCGGGTGGCCTTCCCCTTGGTCCGGTGTCCGGCGACACCCCGAGTCTCTGTCTCGGGGCCCAGGTGCAGGCAGAGCGATAGTCGTCCATTGGGCTGGGTCCCGAGGTGCCAAGGAGGTCCTTGGCTGGAGAGAGCCGCCCAAGTCCGAGGCAGGCCTGCGCCTGCAGACAGACCGGGGCTTGGGCGTTGGGGGCGGGTCGAAAGGCTGCTGGCAGAGGGCTTGCTGGAGGGAAGGGGACTAAGAAGGGGGTGCGGGGAGGGGGGGAGCCCGGGCCGAAGGGCCTGGCGTGGGGCCGATGCAGCGAGATTGTAGTGCTGTGTGGCGCCACCCATTCCTCTCCCCCTAACCCTCCAGCTTCCCAAGCGCCACCCCTGGCGTGGGTTTATTAGGCGGGCTGGGCCACTCCCGAAGGACGAGGGGCGGGGTGGCCGCAAAAGGAGTTGCGGGCCAAAGCCTAGGGCACCCGGTATTCCGGGGCGGACCCCATCCACGTACTAACCAGGCCCGACCCTGCTTCGCTTCCCAGATCAGAGGAGATCGGGCGCGTTCAAGCCGCTGTGGCCATAGACGCTGGGAGTAGGCTCCCGGCGCCACAAGATCGGCGGACCGCCCTGTGTGGTGAGCGCGAACCAGGCTGCCGGGCTGCTCCCATCCGGAGCATCTCCCCGCTGGCCGGCTCCGCCAGGGCCCCGCCTCCCGCCTGCTCCCCGCCTCCTGCAAACGTTGCCTGGGTGGACTGCCTTTTACTCCTTGCCCGCAGCGAGGCCCCTTAGCGCCATCTGTGGCTCCACGGGGCCGCTACCACTTCCCTGGAGGTGGCAGAAGACAGACAGACAGGGGTTGGGAGTTGGGGAGGAGGGGGGACGGACGCACTGGATGGGACACCGACTGGACAGACGATCTGAGGCTGAGTTGAAGTGGCAGCTTCCCCACAGGAGTGCCGTGGTGCCCGGGGCTGGGCTCCGTTGCGGATGCAGTGCCCGGGCGCTGTCAGTCACCGTGGGACCCCGGCGCAGACCTCCAGGGTCCGCGGATTGCAGCCGGGCTCCGAGCCCCGGGGTCCCGAATGCGGGAGGAGAGGAGCAGTCCCAGACACCCTCCTTGTGTGGGTTGTGTGCATGCCCGCCTGCCTGCTTTTCCCTGTGTTGGTCTCTCCTGGAACCCGAGGGCACGTGCGCTCCCTATTTTCGCCGTTTTGTCCAGCTCTTTTGGTGCTGGGCGCGGGGCCAGCGAGGCAGGCGGGAAGGGAGGGCGCCTGGCGCTCCTGGGAGATGAAAGGGGGCGGGGAGGATTCGCGGTGCTGTCTTGTATTACAGTAAAATAAGACCGGGTCTTATATTAATTTTTGCTCCAAGAGATGCATTGCAACTGATTGTCCAGCTAGGTCTTATTTTCAGGGAAAGACGGTGTCTGTTTTGAGAACAACACAGGGATGAATTTTTTTGTAATCTTGGAATAGGCAACATTTTCTTAGAGAAGACACAGAGAGCTCTAACCAAAAATGGAGAACGAAGGGGAAGAGGAGGAGAAGATGGAGAAGGAGGAGAAAGAGAAGAAAAATGGGATTTCAAAACTTTAAAAACTTTAGTTCATCAAAATACACCTCTAAAAGAATGCATAGCAAAGCCCCAGATTGAAGAAAATGTAAGTTGAACTTTTACGTAATAATGCATATTGGAAATATAATGAAAATAATACTCTATGCAAGCATAACATAAAAATCTGAAAAATACTCTTCATCTAGAGTAAAATATTGTGTCATGTAGAATCGTAACTTGCTAAATTTCAAAGATCGAAAATTTCTGCACTTGGAAACAGCTACGTCCACTACTTAGGAGGTGCATAATATATAGAAGCACTGCCAAAAACTTGCACTCAGTGCTTGTGACAAAAAGGCCAAAATACTCTCCAGAGCATCAGAAATAGTCTTTCTCTGCTGGAATCCATTTCTGAAAACTCAGAAAAACGCAACAGCTAAAATTGGACTCTTTCCTCTGAAATGGTAGATTAGAATAATAGTAGATACTTTTTCCACTAGCTGCCAAACTTACGTAGTGATTACGGAGAAGTGATTATTAGTTCATAGCATTTTAGGTTCAAATGTATATGCAACTTAAAAGCACAAAAACCTAATAGTAGCCTTAACGTGTTATAATGTAAGGGTTTCATCCCAAGAAAGTTGTCAGAGCTATTACTGGTTTTACCTCGATTACTTCGATTTTTACCTCGATTTTTAGCTATAATCTTCCATGATTTATTTCTAATGATTTACATATTTAATTTGTTTCACTTAACGTAAGGATGTTTCTCAGAATGCCTAATCATGTCTAAGTTTAATAATTGTATTATGTCTGTATGATCTGTGCTTCTGGGTGTTGGTAAATTCATTTTTATATTTCCCACTCAGTTTTATAATGACAAAAAATGATTAAATACTCAAATATTGGCAAAATAATTGTACAGACAAGTGTGTTGACACTGCCAAAAATGAACAGAACAGTGGTTAGTTATGAATCGATTAACTTAATGCAAACTCACCTTTGGAAAGACAACTGAAGGATTTAAGTGACAAATTTAAGGTGGGTTTTTAAAAAGGTGTTTGAAAATCAAACCGGCTATAATAATACTGGTCCAGTTGTCACAAATTGACAAGTGAATATAATACCAACTAAAGAAAGGATTGGAAATGTGGATCTTTTCTAGCCATTCTAGACTGAATAAATTGGTGAAATCCTGAGGCAAAACAGCAAATTTCCTTTCTTTCTTAACATATATACTGAAAAGAGAAAGAGATTTCTAGTTTCACAGGCCTTATTCAAAAAGCAGATAAGTACAAAGTATACTCCAATTTTTAAAGAAGATTTTTGGGTCTAAGGTGATAGATATTGAGGTTGAAAATAAAACGTTTCAAAATACAAGAGTTTCCCTCACAAAGTGATAAGCCCCCAATGTACTACCCCTGTGGCAGTGTTCATAGCTGTTACAGTACCACTGACTATTCCCTATGCTGTACTCCACATCCTGTGGCTATATATGTGTTAAATTGTGGTTGACATTCAGTATTGTTCAGCCTCGGGTGTACACTGCAGGGGTCGGGCGTCTACACCGTCCGTGGGGCGGTCTGTCTGATGGGACGGGTGCCCGTCTGACGCTTGCAGGGTTTTCACGGCATTGTTGATTACATTCCCCAAAGTGTCTTTCGTATGTATCCCCGTGGCAATGTTGTGGCTACTGATTTGCACTTTCTGGTCCCCTCGGCTTCTCCCCCACCCCCACCCCCCAGCATCTGGCAACCCTCGGTTTTTCCTCTATATCTCTGAGACTGTTTCTGTTTAGTTTGCTCATTTAGGTTGCCCACTTTAATGATCATTTGAAAACGGAAGTGGCGGGGGATTTCATTGGTTTGTCACGGTGAACGCCGCTGGGGAAAGTGCAGTTGGCGGCGGGCAGGCCGTCCCGCGGGTCCTCGGCCGAGGCCACAGGGGGCCCTGTCGCGTCTCCCGAGGAAGGCCGCGCCCAGGCTTCGCAGAGAGGTCCCTGCCCGCGGCCCCGCCCGCGGCCCCGCCTCACGTGTGTGCCCTCTTCTTGCGCCCGCAGAGCCCCCCGGCGCGGACCCGGACACGCTGCGAGCCGGCGCGCGGGGCTTCACCGGCTGCCTCTCCGCCGTGCGCTTCGGCCCCGCCACCCCGCTGAAGGCGGCGCTGCTCCCCGGCCGCCCGGGCCCAGTCGCCGTCCGCGGACAGGTGGCCGCGTCCCGCTGTGCCCGGGGGCGGGGCCCGGAGCCCCGGCGCGCGGCGACCCGGCCGCCCGCAGGTGGCGCAGGTGCGTGGCCCTCCGCCCGCGGCCTGCCAGCCGCTCTGCGTCCCGAGGCTCCCCGAAGTCCTCTGTGGGTCCGCCTTCCCCTTCTCTGCCCTTTCCAGTCTCAGTGCCTCGGCTCTCGTTCATTTCTATGGCTGCGATTGTCTGCTTTCAACTGTTTGTGGATTTTCAAAAGTCCGCCTTTCCACCCCCCTGTCGTTCTGCCTTTTTCTACTGTAGGTCGTTCTGGACCGACAGATGGGGGCGAGCCCTGGGTCAGAGCGGACGGACATGGCTCCGCGGTCATTGGAGGTAACAGGCCCGCGAAGGGCACCCTCGGAGGTGCTGTCGCTGTCAGCGGGATCCCCACGGGAGAACCGCGCCACGGAGGCCTCAGAGGCAGGCCACACCCCTGTGACGTGTGGTGCACAGGTGGCCCCCGTGCGGCAGGGCTGCCAGGGCCCTAAAACTGCCGTGTTATGCGAAACAAGAGCTCCTACAAAAGGGGTTAGGCTCCAAAAATCAAAAACACAAAGTATCATATTTTTATAATTCAGTGAAATATCTTGATTAAAGCAATTTTCACCCCCAAAAAAAAATACAAGAGTTTTCTCTGGGAAATCAAGCTTTTAAATGCTTTTGTGTTTTATAAATCGAAATTAATACATTTCAGTTTTAGGGTACATAAAGGTATTTTTTCTTCTCTCATTTATGGTTTTTGCTTCCCCCAAGTTCTCTGCCTGTTACATACCTGTTTTCTTAATTCAGGAAATGAAATTTCGTATTTCATTTTGCTCAGACGACCCAGCAGAAGCCTGGGCCAGCGCCCACCGAGGTCCGAATGGAACTCAGCGCTGCCCACAGGCCACCTCTGAAGCTTGAGGCGCCTGGGCCTTGCACGTGGGCTCCGGGTGCCCTTGACCTTGGCCACGGGGCTCTGTGCGCACGCGCAGCCCTCGGCCTCTGCCCCGTGCACCGTTGCTTGGTGACGGCCGTTCTGGGCGGAGAGATTCCAAACCGCCTTGCTGTCCTGCGGGGATACTGTGGCGACTGGAGTTGGCTGCTCTAGAGGCTACTGTTGGCTGGGCGCGGAGAAAACAGGCGTGAGAAGTGCGGAGGAGGTTCTGAAGCCCGTGGCTTGGCCATGAAGAAGTTTTTTGGCTCTGGGCTTCAGAAGGTCAGGTCCCGCTTGGGTTTCCGAAGGAGACCCCAGAGCGATGGTGGTGGCTGGCAGCCTGAGGCTGGAGGTGGGGTCACCTCGGAGTCCGGGTACTGCAACCAAGGCAGAGATCGCATAGAAATCTACAGAGCTGCCGCCACGGGCAACGTATCAGAAGTGCAGAGGCTGCTCTCGCTCCATCCAGAGAGACTGAACGACAGAGACCTGCAGAAGAGGTGAGCGGGCCTGGGGGGCCGCTGGGCACGGGCCGGAGGCGGCGGGGGCCTGGGAGAGGGGCCCACCTGCCGGCTCCCCCGGGAGGAGCGCAGCCTGGGCGGGGCCCTTACCTGGGGGCCAGGGCCCAGGCCCACGTGGTGAGCACCAGGACAAACTCTCAAGGTCCCGTCACTCATAATTCCCCTTATAAAGCACTTTACTGACAATGTTAAACCAATTTAACTAAATATCAGTAATAGAAATGAAAACAAGTATATGCAGCATTTTACTTTTGATGTGCACAGTTTTAGACCACATTGTTAAACACTATAGAAAAGTCCGTAATGAGAAAACTGATTCCCATAATAGAGCGACTTGTGGGCTAAAAGTTCTTCAGCTAAAACCCAGTATCCGTTTTACATCAGTGTCCACCCATGTATGTATGGTGTTTATTGAGGGGCCTTAGAAGGGAAGCTTCCAGTGGAAGATGGCTGTGGCCTTGTCTAGGAAGACTCGTTTTCTCACCGTGTGTGCTCTTCCTCTAGTTATCAGTTTTCCATAAGCCAACTAAACTCTCAGGGTTTTAAAAGTTTTGGGTTGCACATGGTGTCTCTTTGATTGTAGTGATAAAATTAAGAATCATTTTGTATAGTAGACAAAGGTTTGCCCTTCTAGGTGTCAACGGGTGCTCTATTGCCACAATTTCTTTACTAAGAGCTGAAAAGAGAGATAAATGATTGGAATATAGCAGAAAATGCCCAAACACCCTAATATATGCAGGATGTTAGAGCTTCATAGTGATGACATTTCGCGTTAGTAGAAAATATGAATTACTCATGAATGATGGAGAAATACCTGTTCAGTATTTGGAGAAAATTTGTTAGATTTTCATATCACAAAAATAAGTTCCAGATGTACTGTAGATTAAAAATTATAAATGTACAAAATGAGGAAAGTACCAGAAGAAAACAGAAATGCCTATTTATACAATTTTTTATGTTGGCGAAGACTTCAAAAAACCAAGAGTTCAGAAGGTTGGTTGAGCAATATAAGAAATCAATAGTCTCTGTATATCCGAAAATAATACTAACAAAATAAAAGAAAAGGTACTTGCAAATTATGTACAGCATACACATATCAGGGAAAAGTGTATCTTTGTTTTATAGAGAAGTGTCTGAAATCAAGAGAAAAAAGCGCTCGAATTTTGAATTGGACCAAGTTCTTTCTGTGTATCTATAAGTGACCAATATTTATGTCCCAGGTTAAAAAAAAAGGAATTAAAGTTGAAAGAGAAATGAAAACTTCTTTTCCATCCTCAAAGGTTGAGAAGATGAGGAGCCATGGTACTTGTACTTCTGCTTCAAATTTAAGTTGCTTCAGACTTTTCAAAGTTTGGTGACTTTTCATTTTGGTGATAAGTACCACATTTAAAAATGTATATTCCCTTTACTCATCAATTCCAAGTGCTAAAATATCTTTATGAAATAATTATATAAATCACATACAATTTGCTTTTCTCAGCACTGCTTACAATATCAATGTATTGTGAAAAACTCACATCAACGGATTTCGTAAATAAATTGCAGTGCATCTGTAGGATGGAATTACCTGAGACCGCTGAAGGTGGTATGGATAATACATACATGTTTACATGCAAAGATGTACTTTGGTAGATTGGAAAAGGAGAAAGAATTCCTTTGATTATACACACACACAGACTACGATGTTATTTTAGCCAAAAATATGTGCAAACTTGAATACTGAGTATTTCTACAGTGACATTTTCTTTTTTAAAAAGTCTGATCTCTACACTGAACATATACAGAAATTCTAGTAACAGTTTATTATTAATAAAGTAGTCCCAGGTAATATTTCATTATTCCCAGGAATATGAATCTTGTACAGATTAAAACAATTTCTCACTTCTATTTTCAATTTTTTTTTTTTAAAGATTGGTATTTTCTGGCAACTTTTAGCCTCTTCAGAAGTAAAGGCAGTCTTTTTATCTGTGCCTGTAGAAGTTCATGTATCTATATTTCTGTACACACTTATTTTTTTATTATATAGAGCTTCATTACCTATAACATTAAGTGATTTTTGATTCATCATTTTGGTTCTGTCTTTATGGAAATCAAAAATAGCACATATAAGTGATTATTACTATTGCAGAAGTACTGCTTTACTATAAACATTTTGTTTAAAAACATTGAACTCTCCAGGTGTAGTTATCCCTTCTTTCAATCCATTTATTCATCAAATATACACTGAATAACTGTTACGGAGCAGACACAGTCTACTCAGGACTCTCAGAATCTATCTCTCAGGCCCTCTTCATCCTTAAAAACTTTATGTTGCCCAGTAGGAACGAAATGAAAAATTGTAAATGGAAGTAATAGTACCTAATCTCCATTGAAGCTTTTCCTCCCTCATTTCAAATAAAAGGATTTCTACAGTTAGGACATTGTGAACAGTAACCAAACTTGCTGTTTACCTAGTGTACAATAGTATTAAATACGAGTATCGATCACTGGAAATCATCCGATTTTCATGTAATCTATGACTCAAAACAGACAATGAAAGGAGCCATCCTTAGTCACTTGAATGCTGAGTCTCCTTTGGCTTCAAGTTTCTTGAAAATCAAAACAAGAATTACTTTGTGATTTTAGTCCTCTTTCCCCATGATGCTCTTAAGAATGAACATTTATTTAGACGCCAATTTATGACGAGAACTGTGGAAGGTCTGGTGTGTTTCCATTATTTCACTTCACGTCAGGGTGGTAAGATGCCGGTTCTTGTAAATACCAGTAAGAAATTATTTAAATGCTGCCAACTATACTTTCAAGGCATTCTGAATTATACATTGCCTTCCAGAGTCAGAGGTGTTAAAATATGAGAAAAGAAGCATCTTAGAACCACTGAAATACAGTGTTCTTTCTTAATCCTTAAAACATAGCTGGAAAGTAGGTGGAATGATATCATTTTACTTAATTGAAATGTTGTCTTGTAAAGTAGTAGTGATGGTAATGATTCTGATAATATTACCAGTTATTGAGCTGTGTGTTTTGTGCTAGGAACCTAAGTAAACACTTTACATAGATTCCCATGTGAGCCCACAACAGTGTTAACTACTGTTTTTATCCCCACTTTGTTGATGAGGAAATGGAGGCACACAAAGGCTAAGGGACAGCTAATAAGTGGTCGAGTTAAATTAGGATCAAACCGAGTTGAGCTGATTCCCCAGGGCATGCTCTCTGTAGTCACATAGGCTGCTCTGTCCTTAGTGTGGCGAGTAACCAGAGCTCGTGAATATTGTACTTTGTGCAGAAGAAAACTCCATGTTGGTTCTGAAGGCATTGGAGTGGCGCGTCATGTTTACAATTGCGTGCAGAGCTGCATGTTTGAGACAGTGCCCTGTAATGTCCTAAATGTCCTCTCACCCTCATAGGACTGCTCTCCATTTGGCCTGCACCTTTGGCCATTCGGAAGTGGTGACTCTTCTAGCAGAGAAAAAATGCCAGATGAATTTCGGTGACAACAAAAACAAGACAGCTCTAATAAAGGTATGTGGTAGCCAGCTCTGTCAACAGGAGATGGATTTTATTTTAGTATTTAGAATAAAAATGAATTTATCTCAATTAACTATAACTAATTGTGGAAACTTGTGGAATGCTTACTTTGAATTCCCATAATTTACCGTTTATTTAATGACGTAATCCTGACAGGCCGTGGAGAGCCAGGAAGAGGAGTGTGCAACAATCCTACTACAACATGGTGCGGATCCACTTATGAAGGACTATCGTGGCAACACGGCTCTCCACTACGCGGCCATGGGGCAAAACACCGCGATAGTTGAACAGCTGCTGCAACATCAGGCAGATATGGAAGCAACCAATGAGGTATAGATCCACAGACTGTACTTACACAATATTTGTTATACGTGTGTTTCAGTCACAAGCATTTTATTTCTAGTCGACATATACTGCATGCTGTACATCGCTCCCTGTCGCCATAGAAACAAGTCCAAAGCCAAGTCAGGAAGGGGAAATGAGGTGGCCACAGAAAGGGCCCAGCTCTGTCCTGTAACCGTCCTGTTACTGCGTGGGAGTGGGTGGCAGGCTCAGAGCCCACCAAGGACTGACGACCCGGGGGGAGGGAAGTATGTGGGGGTGGCTGCTGCAGGGCAGGGCCTAGGAGATGGGTGAGCCTGGGTCCAGCCAGGGAGCTGGGGGGTGCAGGTAGGGAGGGGAAGCAGCAGGACACAGGCCCTGAGCACCCCAGGCCTCGGGGATTCTGAAGATCAGGGCAGGAGGGCCAGCACGTTTGGACATCCAGCAAGGGCATCGGCCTGTGCTCCTAGCCACTCTGCCAGTCACGGCCCCCCTTGGGGTCTCCACCTCGGAGTGGGGCTCCTGCTCAGGCTGGCGGAGGTGCTGGGCGGGTTTTAGGTGTACAGATGGAGCAGGTGATGGGGACGCGTTCACCCCTTTTTGTTCCTGGACGTACATCACCGCTCGCCACTGCAACCCCAGCAGGAATGCCCTTGGTTGACAGAGGAAGGGTCAATTTTACACCTTTGGAAGCTCAAGCGTTCCCTGAATGCAAACAGTTGGAACTTAATTTTCTAAAATTTTACTTTACGTGATGATACCTCTAAAGTAGCAGTAGAGGGCACAGCTCTCTTTTATGCATTTATGATAAATTACGTGTGAAAACAACACTTATTACAGGCAACACTTCCTTTTTTAAGTGTTTTTTCACGTCCGAGTTGTTTTCCAATTAATGCAAAACAATGCAGGAAAGCAAAATTTGCCTTTGAAATCGGCTTTACCTTAAAACTCAAACAAACAAAAGCATTTTACAATATCATAGAAATCTTCCCGCTGTTGACAAATTGCTATTTGTAAACAAATGATTTATATAAAGCTATTTAGTACTCATTGGCCAAAGCCTAAGAGGGAAAAAGGAAAGGGAAAGGAAATAACTATCAGAAATATGCAGGGCAATTTGGAAATTTGGCTATTGAAGGGAAATAACAAGAAGAGGTTTTTCAAAACCTCATGGACACAGACAGCAGTTCAATATTTGCCAGAGGGTAAAGGGGGGAGGGGTGATAGATGAGGAAAAAGGGGTCAAACATATGGTGGTGGAAGGAGAACTGACTCTGGTGGTGAGCACACAATGCGATATACAGATGCTGTATCATAGAAATGACACTTGCAACCAACGTGATTTTACTAATCAATGTCACCCCAATAAGTTTAATTAATAAAAAGAGGTTTTTTTTAGTTTTGTTTTCCTCCAGTTTATATGCTTAGTCAAGGTCCTCTTCAGTTTTGGGGGATAATAATCCTTAGTGTGGGAGAGAGAGTTAGTGAGTTTTAAATTCCCCTGAGACCACATCTGGGAAGGCTCCGAATCCACCAGATTGCAGTGAACAGGCGGCAATTAAGTGGGAAAGGAGGGAAGGACAGACAATTAAGTGACATGTCATCTGTTCTGGCAGAAAGAGCCACCTAGGGAAGAGTCTAAACTCTGCTGTGAAATGTAGACTGTCCCATGAGAAGTAAGGGGTTTAGCAATAATGAAATCAAGTTGCATTTTAATTGTTAATCCCGTTTCCACTCCTACCCAGGAAATTAAGTGTGGTTTTCATAAGTGACATGTCTCTTCCACTTTTATTTGGCCTAATCCTCAATGTCAGAGGAAATTGGTGACATAGGCGAGAGAAGAGGAGACTGAAGTGATCGTCTACTGGACTAGTTCTCGGCTAGAATTATGCTGGCGAATCACAGTCACCCTAGGAACTTTAAAAACATTCACAACCATTTACAAGCTAGGCTCTTCCTGAAGGTTTTGACTATGGAAAGCTAATAAGGCCTGGACATGTGTTGTTTAGAAATATTTCCCTGAGATTCTGATACAACTCTTGGTTAAGAACTACTAGTGCAATATATCAATTCGCAGATCTCAAATACTTAAGAAATCTCTAGAAGAGGTGGAGTTTGAGAGGTGATTCTCCTTCAGCTCTCTCCTTCCCAACACTCTTTGCCTGACTTTTGAACTGTCTGTACCTCTGGGCTCGAGAAGTGGAAGGAAATATCATTGGCAGTATCTACTGGCTTAAAGAAGAACACCTTTTTCCTTTCAGCCATCAGTCATTCACTGGTGCTCAGAGAATCTTTAGAAACTTGCTGATGGGTGGTCTCCTAATGCATAGAATCGGGCCCTTTAAGAGTTTTGCATGTTTGTTTGTGCTCAGGTTGTTAGATCAACAAATGCTTACTGCACGCGGGGTTTTCCTGCAGTAATAGGAAATTGTGAACCTGCTTTTTTTGCCTGTTGTTCTGTAAATCTCCAGTTTTCTTTTCTTTGTTTTTAATTAAATTTATTAGGATGACAATGGTTATTGTATTTAAATAGGTTTCAAGTGTACATTTCTATAATGCGTCATCTATATGTCATAGTATGTGCTCACCACCCAGAGTCAGTTCTGCCTTCACCGTATATTTGACCCCCCTTACCTCTTCTACTATCCACCGTCCCCCCTTATGTTCTGGTAACCACTGAACTGTTGTCTGTGTCTATGAGTTTTTCTTTCCTTGTCTTGTTCGTCTGTTGCTTTCAGTTTCATATCCCTCATATGAGTGAAGTCGTATGGTCCTTGACTTTTTCTGTCCGATTTGTGTTGCATAGCATAATAATGTCATGATCCATCCATGTTGTCCCAAATGGCAGCATTTCATTTTTTTCTATGGCAGAGTAGTATGCCATTGTGTATGCATACCAGATCTTTTTTATCCAGTCATCTATTGAAGGACAGTTTTGTTGTTTCCATTTCTGGGCCACCGTAAATGATGCTGCAATGATCGAAGGTGTGTGATAAACTCTCTCAGTATGTCTGTGAAATTCATAGAGCCGTGGCATAATCACGATGGTAGGTTTAAACATGAAATCCCGTGAAGTTAGTAGCAATACAGATGGGAAGTGTCAATAATTTAGTGTCAGCAGTCCTATAATATAATTATCCATTGGGTTAACAATCTGAAAAATGAATACAAATAGATTATGGTTTGAATAAGAATGGGAAAAATTCTTGAAGTGGGTGTAATGAGTCTAAATGACAGTTTTATTGCATGTTGGGGCCCAGTTTTTTAATGAAGCATATGATACTAAAAAACAGAAAGATTTTACATACAAATATTCACATTATACACAAACGTTTGGAAACAGCAGATAAAACATCCCAAGTGGGCCACGGACTAATTATGGCTCCTCGATATGTTTCGTTTGCCTCCATATGTTGAGTCAACATCGAAAGTTTTGGAGACTCATGAAGAAATAAGGATGTCAAGCTTCTCTGAAAGAATCAAGCCTGGTCCCCTTGAGCCCTGACTACAGATGGGTGTCCTGTGGCGAGGCTGCGCCTCTTATATGAGACATGTGTTCCCTAGTGTGCTACTGTCCCCACCTGGCTTCTTCACTTACTTGGGTCACCTTCTTTGCCTCCGTAAGCACTGGAGTGTGCGATTCCTGTTTTATAGAATATTTTGATAAACGCTTCAAGATTTTCAAGACAGTCTATATTGATTTATTATACGTATTCTATATTAATCTCCTTAGAATGAGAGTGAGTTTTTCAAGCTAGAATTCCTAAGTTTTTCTTTTTAAAAAACAAAAACCTAAAAACTTCCTTTTTCATTATATGTCCTATAAATAATCATACCCATTGAAATGTCTTTAAGTCTTATGAGGTCAATGATGGTTATAGTTGTAGATGTTATGCATATTCCAGGCAGTATTCTATCATCCTCCTCAACGTGGTTCCTTAAAAATGCAAGTGATTTAGTTGCTTTCATGATGCTAAAAATCATCCATATAGATCAGCATTAAAACGTGAACTGATAAGCCATGATATTTTATTTCGGAGTTACATTTTGCCTGAGCTATAAAATAATTTTAAGTAGCAATTAAAATAGAAACAGAATAAAAAACAGATTTTTTCAGAAAGTAGATAGGCATTGGGGTCCCAAGGTTATCATTGTAACTGAGAATAAAATTTCACATTGAGCTTACCAACAGCTAAGATAAAAACCCATCATCTTATAATGGGAGAAAACCCATGGACCATTTAGTGATAAGCAATCAAAGGTCATTTGAAGCCTAACTCTTTTTAATTTAGAGTCCACTTCCTTAGTGACCCTTTTGGAGTAGGAGAGCCTGAAGTTGACATCTGGGATCCTGAGAATATGGATAGAAGAGAAGCAAGCAAGTTTGTATAAACTGCAGAAAACCTTCACTTCTGTTGGAAAGCTCTCCAAACTGTATCCCTGAAATTCTATGATACTTCAAATGTTAATGTTTGCCACAGAAAAGTATTGTCAAATCGGGATTAAGCAACCTGAAACACTTCTTTAGTAATAACCATATAAAGCACAGTTTTATAATACTTCTCAAACACAGGTGATCTTTCTGGAATCTTCCTACTGGGGCACAGTAATTAATTTCTGCTAAAGTACATATTCTTTGGAATATAATGTAACAAACACTACCCCAGAAATAATTATTTAGGTTATCAATTCAATGAAACGACTTAAAGCATTTACATCTATGTTTTCGAGCTTGGAGATACAGGGATGAAGAATAGCCCCTGCCCTCAGAAAGCTCTGGGTTCAGGTGGGGAACGATAAAATAACTGCAGTATAGTGCGATAGAGATTGTGATGGGAGCAAAGTTCTTGGCACCAGGACTGTCAGTGTTTCAAGGGAGTTCTGGAGAATGAGGTGGAAGTCCATCTGTTGGAGAGGAAGGAGGAGGATATTTTAAAGGGAAGGAGCAGCAGACGACAACACAGAGGGCTACTTTTTATTTACTTTCTCTAGTGTATGTTCAAGTTTAGAGGATCTTTTATGAGTTTTCAAATTCAATTTAGAACTACGTAGTTTTTTAAGCTATAAATTGTTTTCTCTGTTTTACAGTTTGGTTTTACACCACTTTTATTTGCTGTGAATGAGAACTGCCCGAAAATGGTGGAATATTTACTCGAGAGACATGCAAACATACATGCAGTTGATAAGTGGAAAAGGTACTTGTTTGTTTGTTTTTTAACTTAGAACTGTTTTAGAGCGGTAACAGTTACTCAAGTCAGAAAGATTAAATTAAGAAGAAGAGGATTAACCTATAATTACAAAGTGAAAAATATCAGCACATCGTTAGTTAGGTAGAATAGCAATTATTCTGACTGGTGAACAAGAAGAACCGTATCCTGCAGGATTCATATTCATTTATGATATCGACTGATGTCATTTGTCATTGCAGTTTTTGGTCACATGGTATTATATTAGCTAAAGGGTTTTCACGGTAATTTTACTAATTTTGTATAGTATGGACTCTAACTTAGTTTATGATACAATATTGGGTTTAGTCTCTCTGACAGTTTTTTTAACCTCTACTGTGTATTCAGGTTTCCTTAAAAGATGCACGTTAAACGTAAATAGGAGTTGATTTTGTTGTTTGGATGACTCTGCTTTAAATTGTTTTCCTGAAGGAATACTGATGTTATAGGGTGTTCCCTAAATGACTGTGAATTATTACTACCAGATATTCCTCAGTTTTTATTCTTTTTTCATTTCTAGTCTATTTTGATGTTTTTTTTAATCATTTTTAATTGGTATGGGTAGAAGGGAGAAAGACAACATTAACTGAATAAACTTCTTCTTTAATGAAACAAGTCATGGATGGGTGATTAAAGAAGAGATGGGCTTTCAGTGCACTCAGGACTGGGTTCAATGTTCAGCTTTCCTATGTGTCACGTGTGTGACCATGGGAACATTACTGTCATCACCAAACATGTTTCCCGATGTGGAAACGAGGGAAATAATATCTCCTTCAAGTATGGTCGTGTGTCATGACCTGGCATGTGATTCAGTGCCCAGCACATGCTTATGAGCACCGTTAACTCAACGATGACAATGTTTACTAGAATTAGTACTAATATTATTGTTTTGAGCCTGCCAAGTAGCTTTAACTTACTTGACTTCTAGCTGACTTTGGATGCACCATATATAAGACTAAGGACGAAACGGGAAATTCTTCATTGAAATCTTCACCTATTTCAGATAAGTGACCTCAGCAGAGTTACTTGTCTATTAGAGACCTTTAAATTAGCACCTTATGGTAATACCCAGTGGGGCAAGAGGCTTTTTTTGTTTTGTTTTTATGTCCCTTCATTTTAGCCTTGGACATAATTTACAAAGATGAACACTTAAGCATGTAAATGGTCGATTGTATACAGATAAGCACTGTATTGAACTTGGTAAAGTCTCTCAATGTTGCTGTTTATGTAACTGAAAGTTCCTAAGGGTGAAGTTGTCTCTTCGTTATTTCAGAACAGCCCTCATGCTTGCTGCAAGGAATAAGTCCTCAAATACAGTCCAGCTTCTGCTTCAGGCAGGTGCAGATGTCTTTGCTCGAGATGACACTGGGCGCACCGCGGAAGAATATGCTTTCTCTAAGGGTTTGAAGGAGTAAGTGTGTACATTGAAATGCTAGTTATCACCAAACTGGGCTTCCAAACACTTGAACTGTTACTTCTTAGGGAACAGGTGAGACGTCCTAACTGGGGTCAGGCAGGAGGGGAATGGCAGTGAGTTAGTAGACATCCTCAGCCAGAAACCAAGCAAACGATCAGACGTGTAAGACGTAGCAAAGGGACAGATTCCTTATCCCAGAACTTTGAAGACCTTTATCTTTAGGGATCCCCACATTCTCCGTTTCATTCCAAGCATAACCCCTGTGTGTCAGGTACCAATAATGTCTCTTCTCTGACTTTTCCTACTAGTTATTTGGGTGTGTAAAATGTACAGTTTAGCAGGAAATTCTGTATTTTCTGGAGGCTATTGGCTATGCTCCCCCCTTGAATTTTTCAAGAAGCCAGAGTGTTCCCTAAGTCCAAGGGGGACCATCCTCTTTCACAAGTCAGATGGAGAGGGAAGGAAGGTCATTCTGGTCATTCATTGGTTTCCATCGATTGTGTTGCTGCATGGTTGCTATAGAAACGGATCCCGTCGTCATGACTCCCTGTGCTCCCAGGTTCCCTTGCTGATCCCGAGTCCTCTGTGTCCATGGTTTTCCACATTTGGACTTCGAAGTGGCGATATTTTTAACTTGACATGCAGATGCTCGCTTACATCCTTAGCCCCTATTCCAGAGCACCAGCTCCCTGTCCCGGGAGTCTGGACTTCTAGCTTTAGCCACACACAGCCTTCCCCAACACTGAAAAACTATGTGGGGCCCACATCTTAGCCCAAACCTCATAATGACTTACCCTTTTGAGTGTCTTGTTGTGTCTTCTGCCGGCACATGTTAGTTGGAACTTTCTGAGCTGTCAGAGAGGTGCCAGTAATGCTGCAGGAAAAGATCAGACTTTCCTTTCTCCTGTTACCAGATCTGTACCCCAAGGCCACTTGCTATCCCATGGAGTATCTTTCCTTAGGTCCTGGAAGGTCCCATACGCCTTTCCCAGAGTAGTAGACACTAACTTGCCTGTGATTCCTTAGTTAAGATGAGGCTCAGTGATCTGTTTTCCAAAATAATGAAAATCTGGCCAGTGACTTGACTCTCCCTCAGGTTTCAGAGTATTTAAAGTTTTGCCTGACACGGAAGCCAGTAAACAGAAAGCTCTGGATCTAAAGGAGGTTACTTGGTGTTAGAATAGCTGCACCCCTTCCACGCCTCATGAGTGTGCATGTGTTCTATCTTCCACGTCAACTGGGGATGCCTAGGAAGGTTAGAAAGATCTGATAGGTCAGAGTTTCAGGAGGTAGACATGAGACGGAAGTAGTCCAAGCCAGGTCTTGACTTCTGTGACTTTTCTGCCACTGGTGTGATTAGCTACGATAATAGGGGCAGTTATGTTATCTACCTTATTGAGGTAACATATTTCTAAACGCATTTAATTACAAATTACATAATAGCTGAGATGTACTGAATTACAAACCACAAAGAGAGTAGCTGATAACCAAAATTAAAAACATTTTCTGTAAACTGCAACATTTGAATGTTAAATAGAACCTATGAAAAGCACACATTAGGTTTATTTGGAATTCCAAAATAATTTCAAAAACTAAAGCTCAAAAAAAGTTATTCCGTTGCCTTACAATTTTGCTGTATTACCTATTTGATCCTCTGACAACCTATAAAATAAGGCAGTGAGATGCTTGGTTTGTAGAGGAAAGCTCTGATTCTAACAGCGGTGACTTCCCCGAAAACGGATCTTGTGGGCTATAGAACTAGGATTTCTGAGTTCTCAACACTTGCCCCTGCTAATTCTAATTCACTGACTGAACTATACTGCCCTCAACATGACTGGTTCACCTTGTTTTTTTGTCTTCTTTAATCACATGCTTAAGAAAAATTTTGTACAACTTACTATGGTTTTTTTTTAACTTAAATTTATAGGGGTGACAATGGTTAGTAAAATTACATAGGTTTCAAATGTACAATTCTTTAATATATTGTCTATATATCACATTGTGTGTTGACCACCCAGAGTCAGTTCTCCTTCTGTCACCATATGTTTGACCCCCTTTACCCTTTTCTACTATCCCCTCTTCCACTTACTGTCTGACAACTACTGAACTGTTGTCTGTGTCTATAAGTTTTTGTTTCTTTATTTGTTTGTCTTTAGAACTTACAAAATTGAAGCGTATGGGATAATTCAAGTTTTTATATTAGTTCAGATATTACCTGAAATACTCTAAGAATTCCATGTTTTGATAAATGTTTTCCTGTCAGTATTAAGACAGTAATATTCTCACCTCTTTTATACATAGCAACGTCCAACTAATTTCTGGTTATAAAAAAGGATGGAGATGTGAAACGTCTTCTGACAGTAACAGTCGAGGTAAGACTCTTAATAGTGAAGTATTCTTTGTGGTCCTACCAGACATACAGTAAGACTAAGAAAGTTTTGCTATTGAAAGAGCTGTTAAAAAATGTGTATATTGCATGTATATTTTTTCTTTGTTAGTTAATGTCTTTCTTAATAGTCTAGTATTCAGAATTATTATAAAAGTTAATTGTAGGTAATTTAAAATCTGAGAGAGTATTGTGTGAAAAGAAACTCATTTATCTAGTCATGACCCCTACAATCCCATATGATATTTGTGTAAATAAGAAAAATGATTTTTAAGTTAGTATGTTGTATGTTGCTTCTATAATCACCTTATAAGTTGGACAATAAGTTGGACTTGTAAAAATGGATATTTGTTTAAATTTTACAGCAAATGGATTACACGTAGTGAATGAATTCTTGTTATTACATTGTGGTTTGTCTCACCATAATGTAACTAAAACTAAGAACTCAACAATACCTTCGTAGTCCCATAAACAAATGGCAAACAATAAGAACTACAAAACTTAGCCAGTGTGAAGGAATCGCAGTGAGACTGTTTTTTTTAAAAATTTATTTATTGGGGTGACAATTGTTAATGAAATTACATAATTTCAGGTGTACAATTCTGTATTACATCATCTATAAATCCCAGTATGTGTTCACCACCCAGAGTCAGTTCTCCTTCCATCACCATATATTTGATACCCCTTACCCTCATCTCCCTCCCCCCACCCCCTTTACCCTCTGGTAACCACTAAACTATTGTCTGTGACTATGAATTTTTGTTTCTCATTTGTTTGTCTTGTTCTTTTGTTGTTTTTGGTTTATATACCACATATCAGTGAAATCATAGGGTTCTCTGCTTTTTCTGTCTGACTTATTTCGCTTAGCATTATACTCTCAAGATCCATTCATGTTGTCACAAATGTTCCTATATCATCTTTCCTTAAGGCCGAATAGTATTCCATTGTGTTTATATACCACAACTTCTTTATCCATTCATCTATCGAAGGACATTTTGGTTGTTTCCATGTCTTGGCCACCATAAACAAAGCTGCAATGAACATTGGAGCACACGTGTCTTTATGTATAACTGATTTCAAATTCTTTGGGTAGTTACCCAGGAGAGGGATTGCTGGGTCATATGGTAATTCTATTTGTAATTTTTTGAGGAACCTCCACACTGCCTTCCATAGCGGCTGCACCAGTCTGCATTCCCACCAACAGTGTAAGATGGTTCCTTTTTCTCCACAGCCTCTCCAACACTTGTTGCTATTTGTCTTGTTGATGAAAGCCATTCTGACTGGGGTGAGGTGATATCTCATTGTGGTTTTTATTTGCATTTCTCTGATGATTGGTGATGTGGAGCATTTTTTCATATGTCTATTTGCCATTTGTAAGTCCTCTTTGGAGAAATGTCTCTTCAGGTCCTCTGCCCATTTTTCAATTGGGTTGTTTGTTTTTTTGTTGTTGAGTTTCATGAGTTCCTTGTATATTTTGGATGTTAGACCCTTATCGGAGGAACCATTTGCAAAAATCTTCTCCCATTCAGTCGGTTGCCTCTTTATTTGTCGATGGTTTCTTTTGCTGTGCAGAAACTTTTAAGTTTCATATAGTCCCATTTGTTTATTTTAGCTTTTACGTCCATTGCCTTTGGAGTCAAATTCATAAAATGTTCTTTGAACCCAAGGTCCATAAGTTTAGTACCTATGTTTTCTTCAATGCAGTTTATTGTGTCAGGTCTTATGCTTAAGTCTTTGATCCATTTTGAATTAATTTTGGTACATGGTGACAGATAACAGTCCAGTTCATTCTTTTGCACGTGGCTATCCAATTCTCCCAGCATCATTTATTGAAGAGGCTGTCTTTCCTCCATTGTATGTTTTTAGCTTCTTTTGTCAAAAATTATCTGTCCATATTTATGTGGTTTTATTTCTGGGTTCTCAATTCTATTCCATTGGTCTATGTGTCTGTTTTTCTGCCAATACCATGCTGTTTTGATTATTGTAGCCCTGTAGTACAAGCTAAAGTCAGGCAGTGTGATACCTCCAGCATTGTTCTTTTTTCTTAAGATTGCTTTGGCTATTCAGGGCCTTTTGTGGTTCCAAACAAATCTGATGATTTTTTGTTCTATTTCTTTAAAAAGATGCCATTGGGATTTTGATGGGGATTGCATTAAATCTGTATATGGCTTTGGGTAATATGGCCATTTTAACTATGTTGATTCTTCCAATCCATGAGCACGGAATGTCTTTCCATTTCTTTGTGTCTTCTTCAATTTCTTTCAAAAATGTCTTACAGTTTTCAGCATATAAATCCTTCACTTCCTTGGTTAAGTTTATTCCTAGGTATTTTATTCTTTTTGCTGCAATTGCAAAGGGAATTGTTTTTTGTATTTCTTTTTCTGAGATTTCATTGTTAGTATATAGGAATGCAATGGACTTTTGTATGTTGATTTTGTAGCCAGCAACTTACTGTATTCGTTGATTGTTTCTAACAGCTTTTTGGTGGAGTCCTTAGGGTTTTCTATATATAGCATCATGTCATCTGCAAAGAGTGATATTTTAACTTCTTCATTCCAAATTTGGATGCTTTATTTCTTTCTCTTGCCTGATGGCTCTGGCAAGGACTTCCAACACTGTGTTGAAAAGCAGAGGTGATAGGGGACAGCCCTGTTGTGTTCCTGAACGTAGAGCAAAGGGCTTCAGTTTTTTACCATTAATTATGAGATTAGCTGAGGGCTTGTCATAGATGGCCTTTATTACGTTAAGGTATTTTCCTTCTATACCTTTTTTTTTAAGTGTTTTAATCATAAGTGATTGTTGTATCTTGTCAAATGCTTTTTCTGCATCAATTGATATAATCATATGATTTTTGTCCTTTATTTTGTTCATGTGATGTATCACATTGATGGCTTTGCGGATGTCGAACCATCCTTGTGCCCCGGGTATGAACCCCACTTCGTCGTGGTGAATAATCTTTTTGATGCATTGTTGTATTCGCTTTGCTAGAATTTTGTTCAGGATTTTTGCATCAGTATTCATCAGAGATATAGGCCTGTAGTTTTCTTTTTTTGTGTTGTCCTTACCAGGTTTTGGTATCAGGGTAATGTTGGCCTCATAAAATGAGTTAGGGAGTACTGACTCTTCTTCAATTTTTTGGAAGAGTTTGAGCAGGATTGGTATTAGATCCTCTTTGAAGGTTTGGTAGAATTCACTGGTGAAGCAATCTGGTCCAGGACTTTTGATTTTGGGAAAGTTTTTGATGACTGATTCAATTTCGTTACTGGTGATCGGTCTGTTTAGATTTTCCAGTTCTTCATGGTTCAGCCTTGGAAGGCTATATGTTTCTAAGATCTTGTCCATTTCTTCTAGGTTATTGAATTTGGTGGCATATAGTCCTTCATAGTATTCTTGCATGATCCTTTGTATTCCTGTGGTGTCCGTGATAACTTCCCCTTTCTCATTTCTGATTTTGTTAATTAGTGTCTTCTCTCTTTTTATCTTAGTGAGTCTAGCCAAGGGTTTGTCGATTTTATTAATTTTTTCAAAGAACCAGCTCTTTGTCACATTAATTTTTTCTATTGTCTTTTTGTTCTCTATTTCATTGAGCTCTGCTCTGATTTTTGTTATTTCCTTTCTTCTGCTGACCTTGGGTTTCACTTGTTCTTCTTTTTCTAGTTCTTTGAGGTGTAACATGAGGTTGTTTATTTAGGATTTTTCTCTTTTCTTGAGACAGGCCTGTAATGATATAAACTTCCCTCTTAAAACTGCTTTCGCTGCATCCCAAAAATTTTGGTAGGATGTACTTTCATTGTCATTTGTTTCTATGTATCTTTTGATCTCTCCTCTAATTTCTTCTTTAACCCAGTCGTTCTTTAAAAGTATGTGGTTTCATCTCCATGTATTTGTGTTTTTTCCTGCTTTCTTTTCGCAGTTGATATCCAATCTCAATTTCAAAGCCTTGTGATCAGAGAATATGCTTGGTATGATTTCAATCTTCTTAAATTTGCTGAGGCTGCTTTTCTGCCCTAATATATGGTCTATCCTTGAGAATGTTCCATGTACACTCAAAAAGAATGTATAGTATGATGTTTTAGGATGAAGTGCTCTATATATGACAATGATGTCCATTTCATGTAATGTGTCATTTAGGGCTGCAATTTCGTTATTTATCTTCGGTTTGGATGATCTATCCATAGCTGTCAATGATGTATTTAAGTCCCCTAGTATAATTGTGTTTTGGTCAATTTCTCCCTTTAGTTCTATTAGTAGTTGCTTGGTATATTTCTGTGCTCCCTGATTTGGGACATAAATATTGATGACTGTTATGTCTTGTTGTATAGTCCCCTTTACCATTATGAAATGTCCATCTTTGTCTCTTGTTATCTTTTTCACCCTGAAGTCTGTTTCATCTGATATCATTATGGCTACACCTGATTTTCTCTGGGTACCATTTGCTTGGAGTGTCAATTTCCACCCTTTCACTTTGAGTGTATGCTTGTCCTTGTAGCTGAGATGTGTCTCTTGGAGACAGCATGTGGTTGGGTTTAGTTTTTTGATCCAATCTGCTACTCTGTGCCTTTTTATTGGTGAGTTCAGTCCATTTACATTTAGGGTGATTATTGATACGTGAGGATTTCCTGTCATTCTATCTTTAGTTTTCTGGTAAGGCTGTGACTCCATTGTTTCTTTGCCTTTTTGTTGTTGTCTGTTATTTCTGTGTGGTGGTATTCTATGATGTTTCCCTCTGTTTCTTCTTTTATTACAGTATATATTTCAGTTCTGGATTTTTTTTTGAGTGGTTACCCTTAAGATTATGTAAAAGAAAGTTTGATATTTAGAGTATTCCATTTTCTTCAGCACGCTTACTTTCTCCATTCCCATATTCTGGTTCAGGCCTTTACGCTCCCCCCTTTTTTTTTTTTATGTTTCGGTTGCCACAAATTGTCCCTGTTGATGGTGGTCGAATAGCCTCCTTTAGTGTTTCTTGTAGTGCAGGTCGTGTATTAGAAAATTCCCTCAGCTTCTGTATGTCTGGAAAAGTCTTTATTCCTCCTTCATATCTAAAGGATATCTTTGCTGGATATATCATTCTTGGCTCATGATTTCTCTCTTTCGACATTTTGAATATTTGGTTCCACTCCCTCCTGGCTTGTAGAGTTTCTGCTGAAAAATCTGATGATAATCTAATGGGCTTTCCTTTGTAGGTTACCGTCTTCTTTTCCCTGGCTGCCTTGAGGATTCTTTCTTTGGTGTTAATTTTAGACAGCTTCAATGTAATGTGCCTTGGAGAAGGCCTGTTGGGATTGAGGTAATTAGGTGTTCTATTTGATTCTTGGATTCGAGGATCCAGTTCTGTCCACAAATTTGGGAAGTTCTCATCAACAATTTCTTTGAATATATTCTCTGTTCCCTTCTCTCTTTCTTCTCCTTCTGGTATGCCCGTTATTCTTATATTGCTCTTTCTGATGGAGTCAGATACTTCTTGTAGAGTTCTTTCATTTCTTTTAAGTCTCAAGTCTCTTTCTTTTTCCATCTGTGTAATTTCCAGGTTTCTATCTTCGATGTCACTGATTCTTTCCTCCATATGGTCAACTCTACTACCTAAGCTGGTTATTTCATTCTCAATTTCTTCTATTGAGTTCTTAATCTCCAGAAATTCCATTTGGTTCTTTTTCAAAATTTCAATCTCTTTCATAAAATGCTCATGTTGTTCTTTGATTGCGTTTCTGAGTTCATTAAATTGCCTTTCTGTGTTTTCTTGCATCTCTTTGAGGTTTTTCAGAACTGCAATCTTGAATTCTCTATCATTTAAGTCACATATTTCCATATCTTTAAGTTCCTTTTCTGGAGACTTCCCTTTCTTTCTGAGCTGTCTTGTTGCCTTGGTTTTTCTTGGCAATTACTGATTTATTATTTCTCTTCTTAGACATCTACAGGAGAGGCTTCTGCAACAGGTTGATAGGAAGAGGTCTTTCTTTTGTTTTCCAATACTTGTTGGTAGAACGTTTTATTTTCTCTCTGACTGCAGCCTTTTTTTTCCTCTGACACAGTAGTGCTACGTTTTCTCTGCACTATTCCAGCTTCTCACACAATGGCGGGATTTCCTGAGAGACTGGCCTCTCCTCTGTTAACAGTTCACCTGGGTCATAGGGCGCCACGTCCTTGTGGGGGTGCAGAGAACTTTTGAAGTTCCAAAGCTCTTTTTGCACCCGATTAAGAGCCCGTATGTTTCAGCAGTTCTGTTTACTCCTGCAGGGATCCGCCCAGATAGGTGGGGCCAGGGGCGGGGTGAGTTGTGAGAGGTGGCCCAGAGCAATGGCAGCGACCACCACCACAGCTGGTCCCGCTTCCACAGCTCCCTCCCCTTCGCCGTAACTAGTTGGGCTGCGAATCTGTGTCTACGGTCCACAGTTCTCAGATCTGCAAATATCCTGTCCTTTTGATCTGACACTGCTACTTTATCGCTTCTAGCACCGGGCCGTTGGGGGTGGGCCGAACTCTGGGAGGGTAGGGAGGGGGCGGCTAGTCTTAGTGCCTAAGGCTTCCGTTCTCCGCTCGGCAGTGAGGGCTTAAACCACCATTTTCAGCCTTCTTCCCTCAGTCTTTGCTCCGAGGTCTCTGCCTTGTGGGTTGGGTTCAGCCGTGTTATATGCTGCCCCCTCAGCCCTGTGGGCCGTAAGCGGAGCCCTAGCAGTCCGAGTCCTTCCCTCTCCCGCAGCTGCGGTAGTTCCGGGATGCAGCGTGCTCGGAGCACTGATCTAGGTCTTTGACCTGCTCCCACGCGGCTCCTTCTCCGCACTTCTCCCTTCCCTCCTCCCCCGCTCACGCGATTCGCCCACCTGGAGGTGAATTCAGTAGTGGGCCTCTTCATCTTGCCTGCCTGCTGTGCAGGGAGTCCTTTGTGGAGTTATTGTTGTCCGATTAGTTGTAAATTCCAGGGGAACGTTACAGAGGCTCACCTCACGCTGCCATTTTTGGTAGTTCTCCGCAGTGAGACTGTTTTTAAAAGGTATCTACTGATACAAGTCAGTAAAGCTGTGCCTTGTTGAGAAGCATGGGTTATTTTCCATGTGGATATGCCAACAAGGTCTCACTATTATCACCTTTTTTTCTCATAAGTCAAAACAGAGTGAGACATGTTGACCTCATTAGAAGAAAATGTTTTCTTCTGTTAGTTGGATAGTTGTCATAACAGTGTAATTTCTCTAGAACAAGATGCTTTGTAGCCATTAGTCAAAAGATAATCATAATAAATGTTCCCATAGCCTAACTTAGGACTCAAAAGATTATAATAAAAGTACAGAAAAGTTTCACAATGACAAAAACGCTATTCTGCTCACTGAATGTGGCACATTGTGCAATCTGAAATGCCCAAGGACCCCTTTAACTTAGTAGACCTCTATCAAAGCACTTGTGTCGGTGGTTTTGCAAGTTATAGGAAACACAGAGATGAAATGGAATTTGATCTTTAATGTGCCCCTAAGACTTTAGAGCTGTCCCTGGCTTATTTCTATGGTTTCTTAAAACAGAATTTTCAAGGCCAATCTTTTCATTCATGTATTTATTTGCCTCTGCAGCCGTTTGCTATGTAACCATCAGGAGTCTTTTAGGCACTAAGTGTTATTTTGATGTTGCAGAAGACAAGCATTTTAAAACCACAGTCCCTACCTCCAAGAGCGTGTTCTTATTATTGTCATTTTTATTATTTATTATACTTTACACAGTGCTTACTAGGTGCCAGAATCCACTGAGAGCTTATAATTATCATTATTGTTTTTTATTGGGTTGTAGCATCAGATCTGACAATTAAGTTTGAGAACTTGCCACCGTGCGCTTACATTGGCAGCACTGTAGAAACAGCTCAGTAAGGTTTCATAACCTTGGTATATCAGTGTCTCAGAGCTGTGTTCGTGTTGATGTGTGGCGGTGTCTTGCTGAGCTGACACGAGTGTCTTGCTCGTTGTTGTTGCATGTTTTTGTGTGCCATTGCGAGGCTGTCTGAGCTTGAATCAGAGCTATGATCAAACATTAAATTTCTTGTTAAACTTGGCAAGAGTGGAAGTGAAATCAGGAACATGTTAGTCCAGGTTCATGGGGATAATGTCACAAGGAAAACGGCTATGTACAAATAGATTAAACATTTTTCTGAGGGGAAAGATTGCGTCACTGATGAAGAGACGTCATGGTGGCCAGTAACGACCAGAACGGAGGAAACATTGCAAAAATTCATCGAATTGTGAGTCAAAATCATTGGCTGACTGTGAGAAGCATAGCAGACCAAGTAAACATCGATACAGAAACAGTTAGGAAAATTTTAACTGACAATCTTGGCATGAGAAAGGTGTGTGCAAAAATAGATCCAAAGGAGCTCACCGATGAACAGAAGCAAAGGAGAGTCAAAGGCTGCCAAGACCTTTTGGAGAGGCAAGACAATGTTTTGAGCCGTGTTTTCACTGGTGATGAAACGTGGGTGTACCAATACGATTCTGAAACAAAGCATCAAAGTACACAATGGAAGTCAGCCAATTCTCCAAGACCAAAAAGTTCTGTCAGTCGAAATCAAGAGTCAAAACAATTTTGCTAAACTGTTTTGACATCAGAGGGATTACTCATTATAAATTTGTACCAACTGGACAAACAGTTAACCATGTTTAGTTTTTGGAAGTTCTGAAAAGACTGCATGAAAATGTTAGAAGAAAACAACCTCAACCTTTGGCCCACTATTCATGGCTGTTGCATGACAGCAATACATCAGCTCCCATGGCACTGTCTGTGAGAGAGTTTTTAGCCAGTAAACAAATAACTGTATTGATACACCCACCCTACTTATCTGATCTGCCCCCAATGACTTCTTTCTTTACCCGAAGATAAAGGAAATACTGAAAGAAAGACATTTTGATGACATTCAGGACATCAAGAGTAATACAACAACAGCTCTGATGGCCATTCCATATAAAGAGTTCCAAAATTGCTTCGCAGAGTAGACTAGGTGCTAGCATTGGTGCATAGCTTCCCAAGAGGTGTACTTCGAAGGTGACCATAGTGATACTCAGCAATGAGGTGTGCAGCACTTTTTCTAGGATGACTTCGTGAACCTAATTGTCAGATCTCGTGGGCCAGACACTTTATGTCCATGATGATGATTTCGGTTGTGAAAATCTGGGTAGGATTTAAGGGAAGTATGCAGTGTGAGTGTGAGTTGGCCAGATAAAGAGGCAGAAGGACCGTGTTGGGCAGGGGAAACAATAATCAAGATTATAGGTTTGGCAGAAGGAACTGCAGACATAGGCTAAGATACACAGTGAACTTTGAAGGATTTACAAGCAGTTCAGTTTTGATGGTATAAAAAGCGTGCTGTGGGAATGTTTGAGAAAGTGGTGAATACCTAGGTAAGGCAAGCTTAGGAAAGTCTTTAGTTCTAGAGAAAGGAGTTGCTCTTATCCTGTAGGCCTTGGGAAATATATCAGTTAGAATGTTTTAGCTGCAGGTAATAGGTGACCTAATTAACAGTGGTTACAACAGGAGGAACCAGGATGGTTTTGGTGGTTCTGTGATGCCATGAGTTGCCTGTTGTTGTCCCTATTTCAGTTGTGAGGTTGTCAGTGTTTCGTTTAAGTCTCATTTGCTGGCTGGTTAATTAGCAACGGCTCCAAGCATCATATTCTCACAGGACAATATCCAAAGGCTGAAGGACTGCGTTTCTGTAGGTTTTCCATTTTCTTTGCTGGCTGGTTAATTAGCAATGGCTCCAAGCATCATATTCTCACAGGACAATATCCAAAGGCTGAAGGACTGCATTTCTGTGTTATATAGTTGGCATACCACATTATATCAGTTCAGGTGTACAGCATAGTGATTTGACATTGATATGCCTTGCGAGGTTATCACCACAATATGTCTAGTAAGCATCTATCACCCTTCAAAGTGACTGTAATATTATTGATATTTTCCCTGTGCTGTTAACTACATCCCTGTGGCTTAGATATTTCATCACTGGAAGTTTGTACTTCTCATACACTTTCTTTTTCGTTCATCTCTTCAACTCCCTTTCATCTGGGAACAATCAAGTTACTTTTTTGTAGCTATGGATCTGTTTCTGTTTTGTTTGTTTTGTTTTTTTAGGTTCCACATATAAATGAGATCATAAGGTATTTGTCTTTCTCTGTCTTCTTTCACTTACATAATACCTCTAGGAACTTCCATATTGTTACAAAGGGCAAGATTTCATCTTTTATGGATGAGTTATTATATCAGTTATATTATGGATGAGTTAATTATTCTAATATCAGTTATAGTATTACTGTATACACACACACACACACACACACACCCCACACACACACATATCAAATCCTCTTTATGCATTCATCTATCGAAGGACGCCTATGTTGCTTCCATATCCTGGCTATTATATATACTGCTGCGGTGAACATAGAGGTGCAGGTGTCTTTTCAAATTACTGTTTTGGTTTTCGTTGGACAAATACCCAGAAGTAGAATTGCAAGATCTCATGGCAGTTCTATTTCTGATATTTTGAGGAATCTCCATACTGTTTCCCACAGTGAATATAACAATTTACAAATCCAAAAACAGTGCAGGGTCTGTTTTCCCTTTCCTCCACTTCCTTGCCGACATTTGTTATCTGGTGCCATTTTGATGGTAGCCATCTGACAGTAATGAGGTGGTATTTCTCTGTGGTTTTGATTTCCGTTTCCCTGATAAACAGTGATGATCAGCTATGTGATTCTTTTAAATAGGAAGAAGACTGAGAAGCTGCCAGTAGATCCCTTAACATTTCCAGGCTGGGGTACAGCACATGCTGGTTCCCACAGCAGTTAGGGGTACAGCAGTCACTGTGATTAGCATAGTATAATCATTTTTCTTTGTGGAGCTGGAGAGAGGCCATGTTCTTTGTGTATTGGGACAGTAAATATCCACACAGCATTGTGGTTCTCCAGTGAGAATGAAGATGAAGAAATGGCAAGTGGGCAGGGACTCAGCAATGGTTACTGCAGGGATCATGGGAGAGTTTTGAGCAGACTAGGAACAAGATGAGACGGCATTCGGACACTCTGGTTGTGGTATAAGCAGGGACCAGCAAGCTTATCTGTAAAGGGCCTGATTTTAGGCCATGTGGTCTCTGTCATACCTACTCAAATCTGCCATCATGGTATGAAAACAGTCGTGGGCCAACTGAATAGGCAAGACCGTGCTACAGTAAAGCTTTATTTATAAAAACTGATGGCAGGTTGGAGTTTGCTGGCCCCTCACATAGAGGATAGATTGAAGAAAAGCACATAAAAATAAGTCGCAGACAAAGGAAGCTTTTACTTCCTTGGACTAGTATCAGTCCACTGTGATGTTTTCACGCATCCATTTTGAAAGACAAGAAAGTCAGGAAGGTTAATTTATTCAATTTAACATGTTGGTCTTTGCTGGCTTATGTCTTTCTCATTTGTTTTGCTGAAAATAAATCCTATTCCTTTAGGAAGCAACAATAACAGTCGGTGGTGTCTCATTTTTCCCCCTGTGAAAGCCATCTGCTAAGAGCCCCTGTTTGACTAGGGCAGTGGCTGTGGAAAAATAAAGCAGAGCCTGGAGAGTGTTATGGTTAATAGAAGTTAGTGATAATTGAATGTAAAAGTTAGTGGGGAGTGAGAAAACGAAGATGATTCCTAGGTTTCCAGAATGTGCACTAGCATTTCAATGGGACATGAGAAGAGTGACTAGGACATTATCAGATGGAGAGAGAAATGCAGCAGGTCAATAGGGAAGACACGTTTTTTTTCCTCTGAATGTTGAGTTTCTTGGTATATCCAGGGGTAATTCATCCTACATGGATATAATTTTTTGTTTCATTTTCACATATTCTGTTAACCACTGCCTTTTCATATGAGAGCTATGTTTTTGGTTTTATAAGAAATAAAAAAGTTTAGAAAGCAAAGGAACTCTATAATCAGTGTACATTATTATACTACAAGTGATAGTTATATGTTTTTCTGTAATTATCCCAGTTACTTGATTGATTCATAAGTATTATAAAAAGAACATAAAACTTGCCTAGTTGTAGAAAATTGACAGTGCGATCTCTTCATTTGCTATATAGGAATTGATAGAACATGTTGTCATTAGGATGTTTTATTTTTTATTCTGATTAAAATAGGATGGTTGCTTGTTTTACAGTATTTTCTGACATCATTTCATTTATCCTCTTTATGCCTTTATTCAAATATATCTAGCTCTACAGGAATCTGCAAAAGAAGAATCAAAAAAAACGAATTTAATGACAGGTAATCTGCAAAATCACCTTCTGAATCATGTAGAAAGCATCAACCCACAGAATTAAAATTTCATATAATGCCATTTATTAGAGGTTCTTAACACCACCCCTGGGTTTGGTTATTCACTAGAGCACTTTACAAGACTCAGCTTATAGCTGTACTAATGCCTGTGATTTGTTACAGTGAGAGCAAAATCAGCAAAGAGAAAAGGTGTGTGTGGCAGTGTCTGTGACAGGAGGGAACCAGGCGCAAGTTTCCAAGACGCATGTCCTGTGGAGTTAGCAGGATGTGCTTAATACCCCACTATTAAATTCTGGCACCACATGTGAAATGCTGTCTATTGGTACCGGAGTCTCATTAGACTCAGTGCCTTCATGGAGTGCTTTCATAGCACGCCAGTCACATAGGCAGCGTCCCCCTAGCTGGTACTAACATTCCTGATTCCCAGAAGGAAAGTGAGTGTCCAGCATGAACCACCTTGTTTGTACAAGCAGTTCAGGCACGGTGAGCCACACTTAGTTAGGGAATGGTGGGAACCCTCACCATATGCAGGTTTCCAGATACCAGCCAAGGGCCAGCCATTCAAGCAGGACTTTCAAAGGATAGCAGTCAGGCCTGCTGTATGAAGTCTTTTCGGCACAGCAGTTATAGGCCTGACTTAATTTTTAGTGTAGCTTAAAATTTTATTTTAATAGCAAGGAAAATGGTGACGTGCCTTGGTATTGGTTTCAGTTGTATCATCCATTAAACATTGCAGTGCTGGTTACTGTTTTGCCTTTTCGTGAGTATTTCACAGGTATTGCACATACATTACTATGGCAATAACCATGGCAACTCCAATCTTTTTGTGTGATTAATGTTTCAATATAGCTTTTGAATAAAATCAGCACAATGATTTCTGATTTACAATGAGAATCAAAGTTGTCCTGTAAGTACAGGGACGATTCCATTTTGATTCACTTGGCATCCCTATTCAGCATGCTAAAGCGAGATGTTCAGTCACGTTTATCAGTGATTTTCTTGTGTAAGTATTCCAAAAATGACTTGCTTTGTTTATGGCTTTTCATATGCTTCATTCGGTTGGGTGAATAATCATATTCTGATACTGGACCTTGATATTCATTTTCAAAGTGACTGTATTTTGAAAATAGCATTAATGTGTTCATATCTGGTAATAGCAGTTTCAGTGGAAATTTTTTTTTTTTTATTAGTAAGCCTTCGTTTTTAGAGCAGGTTTAGGTTCAGGGCAAAATTGAGTAGAGAGTAGAGAAAGTTCCCTCAAAACCCACATCCCCGTCCACACAGAGCCTCCCTCGCTGTTGACACCTGCACCCGGGTGGTACATTCACGACGATCTATGAACTGCACTGACTCAGCATGACCACTCACAGCCCACACTTTACGTTAGAGCTCACTCTTGCTGTTGTACAATCTGTGGGGTTTGACAAACGTATAATGACAGGTCTCCACCCTTCCAGTATCACACAGAATAGATTCACTACTAGATACCCTCTGTGGCGTTTCCTCAGTCCTCCCTTCTCCCTAACCTCTGGAAACCACTCGTCTTTTTACTGCTTCTATAGTTTTGTTTTTTTCTGAATATCATATAGTTGGAATCATACAGTGGCCATCTTTTTGAATGTTTAAAAACTTAAAACTCCAGGGTCATTGAAGGTTGTTATTCAAGATAACCACTTTGTCTTTTTTTTGGGGGGGGGGTGTTTGTTTGTTTGCTGTTATTCATCGGCTTAGGATTTGATGATATATGACTTACAAGGTAAAAAAACCATGATTTCTATACACATTTGCCACTATGGGGAGGGATGAGAAAAATGGCATCACTCGCTGCTGTACAGCAATAACCCTTTGGACCTTCCTGCTCTATGAGGTGAGCCGGATAGACTCTCCAGCAATGGAGGGAAACAGTCTCAGGGGTTAGACTAGATAAAACTGGAATCGCAAAGTCTTTCATACTTACCCTGCACTGGAGAGAGGGCCAGAAAGAGTCTATTTCCTGTGTTTTGCCGTGCTGCAAAGTAGACTGCTTCTTGACTAAGCTGCTGATGACAGGATGTTTCATCCTAAACTGAACACCCTTGACAGAAGAGCGGCACAGCGGTACTGTGTAAGAGCAAAACAAGTGGACTCTCTTCTAACTGCTCTTCATGACAGAAGTACAGAAAAATCATGCTATTTAAATTGGACCGTGTTAGTTTATGATACTCATTTTACTGCTGATACCGTTTCGTTGACTGCAATGGGTTTGGGAGGATTACAATCATTGTAAGTAGCACTTGACTTGTAGCTATCAAATGATTGCACATCCCGCTTATTTTTCTTTCATTAGATATAAATGTATAATACATACAAACATGCATAAGTACATGCATGTACATATATGTGTACGTATATATGTATGAATATATAAATATAAATATATGTACACACATATAAATAGGAGTGGAAGTAAAAGTTCTGCACGTATTAATTTCCCACCAATAGTATCATTAACATTCATTCTACTGTAGTCTTCAGGGGTTGTCCCAAAAATATTTTTTCATAAGTTCAGTCTGATAATTTTAAAGTTCTGTGTTTTTCTGTTGTGTATTTACAATGAATGTAAATTTTTTCTTTAACAGTGGATGAATTTTCTAAATGCGACCCTGCAAGCAGGTAGGATTTTATGGATTTCTAAAATTGCATGTTAACTGAGAGACTGCCGAGAGAAGCCAGTAAGCTTTAATGAGTGTTCTGCTCTGGCCTAGACCCTATACTATGTGCCTAACATTGGTAATCCCAGGTTGTCGGCACAGTAGATTCACAAAGTAGCTTTGCTGTTAGGCCTAGTTTTTATTCATTAGACGAGTGTGGTTCCGGAAGGTGGATTAACTGACCCCTGGTTCCATTGTTACCAAGGGGTTCAAGGGTATCTGAACAGGTTGCTGCTTTTCCGTTGTTGAATTGGAGGAACCAGCAAAATTTAAGGTTGTATGAAAACATATTAAACCTTTGAGACTCTGGAAACATTCTCTTAATAGCAAGTAGGAATGTGGTATCATCCACCTGCACCCGAAATTACAGAGGGGGTCCCCTCGAGTCCAAAGGCACTGGAGATTGCTGAACTACATAGATCTATGGCCCACGGCAGGTGTCTCGTCACCTCCACCTCTTTTCCCAATGAGCTGATGTCCTTCCCATGGAGATGGAGGGTTGGGCAGTGGGAGGACTGATTGTGAAAACAGTAATGGAGTTGGGTAGGTGGTAACATGCCTGTGTTGGGAGTGGATGACTGAGGCCCCATTGAGCTTATTTTCCAGGAACGGGGAAATAGAGAAGTCCTACTGACGGTCATTTGAGCCCAACCTTGTTTCAGGAGTCTATGCCTTCTTAGGCTGAAGTTTTGAAGGTTGGAGATTGCCAGGAAGCTGTGCGGACAAGTGATCGGAGAGTGGGGAGGCTAACAACATACATATTTGTTCTTTGACTTTTATACGTGTAACTTGCAAACATTTCACACATTTCAGGGACCTCACTGTAGTGTTTCAGGGTGAAAGGAAGGAATGGGGTCAATTTAATAACTGCTTTCTACGTTAAAGATGCAAGACTGCCGTTTTTGACCCACACAGATTAATCTTTGAACCAGGGACAGACCATCGAGAAGGGTCAGTGTATCGTTCTACCTCGATTTAGCTCATTGCTTTTGTCCCAGTTCAGGTTCCTCTTGTCAGCTATTAATTGCGTTTTCAATTCAGCCCTGGGGACTTTTGGTGAAAACAAGGTACTCTCAGGTGTTGCCAACATGTTGGCTGTCATTCTTTGTTATGGAAATTTAGAGTGTATCTTCATTAAATATTGCATGAGTTAGGAGTGGTGGAGGCAGAAATAGATAACTGATAGATAATAAATAGATAGATAACTGATAAATAGATAGATAAATAGATAACTGATAGCTTTTCTAGAACATCATCTAAATTTTAATCGTATCAAGAAACTTCATTTCATATGCAGATAGCTGAATTGTACTCCTTTTGTTGTTGTTGTTGCTGCCTTTGTAAAGAAATGAACTCACTTGTGTCTGTTGTGTATCTTTCCCCGGAAGTCTTTCCTGGAAACATGGCAGTGATGATTCATGGTCTTCGTCAGACGATGGACTCTTCGATGTTGGTACCAAGGTAAAAGGTTCCTGTGTGAAATTAACTGTTGTGCTCTTAATTGAGTTTTGTGTAGCACCAAGTTGTAAAATTTGGTAGTGCTCCACCTATCATTTTTTAATGTTTGTTATGGAAAATTGGTCAGCATGAAACATTTTATAACATATGACCATTTGACGCTTCATTGTTTTGTTGTTGTTCTTTTAACTTTAGTAAGTATCGAAGAGGGGAGCTGAGAAAAAGAAGGGGCTGGGAAATGTATAGTAATAGTAA
The DNA here is from genome assembly GCF_964194185.1 of Rhinolophus hipposideros. NCBI lineage: Eukaryota > Metazoa > Chordata > Mammalia > Chiroptera > Rhinolophidae > Rhinolophus > Rhinolophus hipposideros. The sequence continues at coordinate 204,682 of NW_027669012.1, forward strand.
AATTCTATAGGGAGTTTTCCCACAGTGACGGAGATATGCAATTTGGTTAAGGGTAAGGAATTTTAATGTGACTTTTACGTTATACCAGCATGACTTTTATCATACTCGTGCCTAAATGAAATCTTTAATGGATTCCGGTGCTCATTGTAACAGTCATGAAATCTTCCTGGTAGCTTTCAGTTTTAAAACTATATAGCATAAGACATATAGTTTTATTTTTTACACTTTGTATGTTGGTATGGTATACTTGTTAGGAGGGAGTGTTTTCTCCATTTTCTTTTTCACTTACAGTCCGTGGACATTCCATATTGTTTTATATTAGTTTCCAGGATATTAGGTTCATCACTTAGACTAAAATAATAGTAGACTTTTGAAACTTTCGAATTCACGTTCTCCATCTCAAAACCCATATTACAAAGGGATTGCACTATGATCTAAATCATTGCATTGTGAATATATTTAAATGTCTTCATCTAATTGAAGAGTACATGTGTTGCACAAAATAATAACCAATTTGGAAAGCAGAGATTCTTTTTTTTTTGTGTGTGTGTTTTAATGGCCTGTTTGATTATGTGCTATTGATGCATGGGCCCTGGCCCATATAAGCAAGAGCGACACAGATTTTCTTTTAACTGATATGGTGAAATACTCCATAGTCAAATCAACACTTGTTCCGGACCTATTCTGTAACCAGCACGATGTGATTTAATCCTCAGAATAGTCTTGTCAAGGAAGGGAATCTTCATCTTCAGAGATAAGGAAATGGAGACCAAGACAGTCTAGGCAGCATGACTTGCAGTAGCCAGGGAGAAGTTTGAGGGTTTGATGCAAAATCCACTTGGCTCCAAAGCTGATGATGCTCTTGGCTGCTCCCTATAAAAATATGTCCATGAGATTCTATGCCCATGTCCATGATGCATTGACCAAAGTAAAGAAAGGAGCCATGTCTACAAAAGATAGGATCCTTTCTTTATTCTGGTCAAAAGCAGAGATTCTTAAAAACCATATAGTCAAATGTCAAGTTTCAGAAAGTTTTTAGTTTTGTTTTCTAAATGTAAAATTTTTCATTTCTGTTACAGTTGACATTCAATATGATGTGAGCCTCAGGTGTACAGCATCGTGTTTAGGCATTTATATAATGTGCAAACTGGTACCCCGATTAGTGTGGTATCCCTGATACCGTACTTCGTTATTACAATCTTATTTACTGTATTCTTTGTGCTGTACTTGAAATCTTCACGACTATTTTATATCTGCCACTTTATACTTCTTAATCCTGTTTCCATTTCAAGCATTCCCGTAACAATCCTTGAACTGGGCAACGATCCGTTAGTTCTCTGCTCCTATGAGTTTGTTTCCCTTTTCTCTGTTCATTTAAAATGTTTTGCATGTCACCAATAAGTGAAATCATGTGGTATTTGTCTTTCTCTGTCTGACTTTTTTCACTTAGAATAATACCGTCTAGGTCGACACAGGTTGTCACAAACGATAAGTATTTATTCTTCATTACTGAAAAGTAGCATTTTGTTATATATATGTCCATCTTCTTCTTTCTCCAAGATGATGGATCCTCTGGTTACTTTCTTATCTGGACTATTGAAAATAACGCGGCAAAACAATAAAAAAAGAAAATAATGTGGCAACGACCATAGAAATGCATGTTGTTTTCAAATTAGTGTTTTGGATTTCTGTGGAGGAAAACCGAGAAGAGGGACTGCTGTGCCACATGGTAGTTCTATTTCTAAATTTTTGAGGAACTTCCATATTGTTTTCCATTGTCTGCTCGGATTTGCAGTCTCACCAAAAGTGCACGAGGACTCCCGTTTTCTTCACATCCACACCAACACTTGTTGCTTGTTGATTCATGGATGATGGCCATTCTGACAGTTGTGAGGTGGTAGCTCATTGTATTTTTAATTTGCATCTCTCTGATGATTAGTGACACGGAGCATGTTTTCGTATGTCTCTTGGCTATCTGTGTGACCTCTTTGGAGAAAAGTCTATTCAGGTACTATTCTCATTTTGTAATTGCATTGTTCGTCTTTTGGTGTTAAGGCTTATGAGTTCCTTATATGTTTTGGATGTCAACCCTTTATCAAATATATCATTGGCAAATATCTTCTCCATTCATCCGGTCATGACTTCATGTTGTTGTTGGTTTCCTTTGCAGTGAAGAAAGTTTGTAGTTTGATTGTCGTGTGTATGGGTCTTGCATTCTTAACCATTCAGCTACCTTATGTCTTTTCTGGAGCATTTAATCTATTTACATTTAAAGTAATTATTTGTAGGCACGTAGTTATTGGCATTTTCTTATTCACTTCTCCCCATCCTGTTCTTTCTCCTCCTTCTCCTCATCCTCCTTTTTTTTTCTAGTCGTGGTTTTACATTTCTTGTGATAGTGGTTTCCTGGTGCTGAACTGCATCACCTCCTTTTTCTCTGGTAAGCTCTTTTCCTCTCGTTTCATTCTAAATGAGAGCCTTGCTGGATACAGTGCACTTGGTTGTAAATTATTGTGTTTCATCACATTTCTATATTTCTTGCCCATTCCTCTGTCCTTCAGATTTACTTTTGAGAGATCACCTGACAGTCTTATGCGAGCTCCCTTGTATGTACCTAACTGCTTTTCTCTTGCTGGTTTTAATATTCTCTCTGTGTCTTTACCCTTTGGTGTTTTAATTCTGGTATGTCTTGGTCTGGGCCGGTTTGCTTTATTTTGTTTGGAACTCTGTGTGTTTCCTACTCTTGCGTTTCCTTCAACAGGTTAGGGAAGATTTCCATCATTATTTATTCAAATAGGTTTTCAATTCCTTTCTGTATCTCTCTTCTCCTTTTGATAGCCTTACGAGTGCTGTTACACTTTATCTTGTCCCAGAAGTCCCTTAAAGCCTTCTCTCTCTCATTTTTTTTGACTCATAATCATTTTTCATATTTTTTTCTTCTGCTCTGATTGTGTGTTTTCTGCTCCCTTGTCTTCCAAATCACTGATTTGAACGTCTGCCTCAACCAAATCTGGTGCTGATTCCATCTATTAATTACTCATTTCACATGTTGTATTTTTCATAGTTGACTTTCGTTAATGATTTCCATGTCCATTTTTTATGTTTGCTGTCTCTGTTGAGGTGTTACAACGTTTATCTACTTTTCCCCAAACTTCATTGGGCGTCCTTAGAAGTAGTATTTTGAACTGTGTGACTGGTAGATAACTTGTGTCCATTGGGTTTAGTTCTTTCTCTAGTTTTTTTTTCCTGGTCTTTCATTAGAGAAATGTTTTTTTCTCTCGTCTTTTTTCCCTTCCTATCGTGTTTGTTTCTGTGTATTCTGTAGATCTGCTAATTCTCCTCATCTTGACAGTATTGCCTTATAGACCAGGTGTTGTGTGTGGCCCAGTGGTACAGACCCCGGTTACCTGAGCCAGGTGTTACAGAAGCTCGTGTGGGTGGTGTGTGCCCTCCTGTTGTACTTGAGCCTTATTGCTGTTGGCACATCTGAGTGTGAAATTGACCCTCAGGACGACTGGCTGTGACTGCAGTAGATGAACCCCTGTGTGTGGGCTGACCTCGCAGAGTGAGATCGGCTGTAGCAGGGCTCCGGTGTCTGCTCAGTCCATGGCTTGGCATGGTCATTTGTGAAGCTAATTTGGTGATGTTCTGGTGTCACTTGAAGCTGGTCCCAAGGTGTGTTGGATTTGGGGCTCTTGTGAGGGGCTGTCTGGCAGGCCCAGGTCAGCTGCTGTTTGTGCCCAATTGGGAGTCACCTAGGGGAAGCTACAGAGTGACCTGTTGTTGGTAGCTGCGTTTGTGAGTTTCTAGGCAGCTGCGAGGGGCTATGTTGTGAAGCAAGACAGGCTGATGGATAGGCTCCTAGAAAGAAATGGAACTCCTCAATATCATAAATGGTGCCCGAGTGGCTGTTGTAAACTAGAATTGTGATGATGGAAACCTCTGTTTACTGAGTGACTCCCCATGACGTGAGGGTAGAATTCATCTGCTAGCATGACACGTGCCTTCTTTGATTTGGTTCTGATTCTGCAGTTGTCACTCCATCCCATTCTCAGAGTTCCAGGCTTACCTCATTCTTCTTCTGCCCTCACTTACAGTATGTTGTTTCATACGCAGGCTTTTGCGCCCGCTGCCCTTTCTGGACTCCCCTTCATGGTTTCCCTCCGCACCTCGTATGTCTTTCAAGATGCAGCCCTGTTATTGCAGCATCTGGTACAACCGATTGTTGTTTCTTTTGTGCCCGTACTATACTTTATTGATCTGAGGTGTAGGACTGGAGCGCGGTACTTTTCTGTTCTGATTGTTTTCACAAATTATAGTATATTGACCCCTACTAGAATATAGGACAAAATCTTTCATTTCTATTTCCAGCTTCCCCTGGGTCTATGCCTATGATTTGATGGCTATGATAGCGGTTTGTTGTCTTACTGACTGAAGGACTGAGTGAGCGAGTGAACGAGTAAATGAATATGATGTTTTCTGAAGTTGGGTTTTTCTTTTCTTTTTCTTAATAGAAAGAAGCAATCAAGCTGCCAATTGGAAAAAGAGAAAATGGTGTGGATATTATTGAAAGTGCTCCACAAGAGCAAACAAAAACTGATATCTTGACTTGTGTTGATGGAGCACACCAAAATAATACAAGTGATAATTTAGTGACTATCTATGAATTCTTTCCAGCTTAAGTGCTGCTATACACAAAACTAACACGTGTAGATCCAACTGTGATTTTCATTTCTTATAAGCATTTGTTCCTACTTTTTTGCAAAAGTATCCCCATTACTAACAACTGCTTCTTGCAAATGCTTCGACCCCCTGAAATTCTTTCTGCTGTTACTTTTATAGAAATATTCATGACTTGAATGTGTATTTAAAATGCATAGAAATATATGTTTCCATTAATGTTCTGTGACTACGTTTTGTAGTTAAAATATCGGCATTAAGATTGAAAGAAGAAGCTGAAAAATCATGTTGGGATTCTGAGGTACTGTCATTCACTACTATTATTTTTATCATTATTATTTTAAATGTCACCATTCGGTGATGTTAAAACATAAAAGGTATGGTTTGACTATACTTTCTCACCTCTGCATTTCCCCACCTAAATTATTTTATTACGGTTTAGCCTATAATTAATAAAATACATATGTGCTGAATATAATGAGACAGCGTAGTACAGCTCGGCTAACTTGCAAGGTTCACTGAAGGCGGTCGGTGTAGAATAGTATAAAACGAGAAGGCTTCCAAGTCATAAGGAATCAGTTGGGTTCTGAAGTTAAGTTTACCTAAAAGCTAAAGAATTATTCCAGCTTGAAGTATGCCCAAATGCATGACTCTGTGGTGTTTACGGTTGTGTAAATGTCCTAATGAGATTCAGAAAGAAAGAATTTGGAATTTAGGGTTTTTTATACGTTGGAATTTGAAAAGATAATGCCTGCTACATGCAAGTATTATTGTACTTGTATTCTCCAATAGATCTGCAAGGAACTTTTGCAGGGAAGGAAGAGCATTGTTAATAGTAATACTATGTAGGATTATACTAACAACAATCGGCCTTGTGCTGCTTTAATACACAACAACTGCCCTGTTCAGTTAAAATAGCATGCATTGAGTATCTTGATGGCAACCATGCTTGTAGTAATAGAAGTACAAAGTAATGATGAGCCAATGTGAGATGACAGCTGTGAAAAGAGACAGGAGGAGTGTGATCTTCTGATATAGGCAACTGCAGCCTACTGGTGTAGACACTGTGTTTGAAGATAAGAACACACTAGAACCCTGGATAGGTCACTTACTAGCTGTGGGATCTGGGGGAAACTTCTTTTTAACATGTCGGATGTCAGTGACCTCATTTATCCTACAGGTACTTATGCCTACCTTTCAGGGTGTGAAATGAACTAATGTGGTAACAAATGTGAAAACACTCTATGAAGTGTAAAGGGAGCTATAGAAATGTAAAATCAATGATCACAGTGGGTGGTAGTGACTTACCAAATGGTGGGGACACTTTTGGTAAACCTGAAGGACAATCAAATGGCAGTAGTGTCAAGAACAGAGTGGAAAAGTTAGAAGGGGCATGTGGATTTCTAATCTGGGGGATGCTAAACTTCAGGAGACTGTGGTAGGCGATACCCTGTTGATGTGTAGTGTTTCGGTACTTGAGGCTCTGTTGGTGCGAGCTCAATGTTTTGACCTGAAGAAAATGTCTGTGTGGGATACTGCCAAGTGAAGCATGAGAAGGAGCCAGTCATGTGACAATCTAGGAGCAAAACCTGCTGGGCAGGGACAGCAATGGATCGTGTGGGTTCATCATTTTATTCTAATGTCTTGGAATGGTCAGGAAGCAGGAAGAGGGTCAACCAGCATCAAACCATTTTTATATTTGTTGTTTGTGTGGAAAAGAAATAAAATGTGCATAGCAGATTCCTGGTACATTTGAGATGGTTAATAAATAAATGTTCTTATTTTTCCCTGATTGGATCTTATTAAACTTTTTGAAAAGTTGCATAACTATATATAATATTTTTCCTATTATTTATTTAAATATAACTTAAAGAAAATTTTTCTTACCCCTTTGTCATTCTGTTTAATCACTTTTCCTATCAAAATTTTTATCAAATAAGAGTTTGGTTTTTCCAAGCTCTTGTTGACCCAGATGAAGTAGGTTCTAATATGTTCTGTTTAGACTCCACAGGACATACACCAAGGTTTCTTACCATGTCGGGCAAGTATCTTGTTTTAACACTAAACAAACAAACAAACAAAAAAGAATGTATCATTAGAAATATTGCAAAGTTGTAGGAAGTACACTTTTGAAGGTATTTAGTTTGGTGCAAAAGTAATTGCGGTTTTAAAGGTTTTTTTTAAAAAAATTGCACAAACTGCAATATCATTTGTACCAAATTAATATTTGCTTAAATACCTATTTTTCAAAAAGTCTTTTTCTTGGAGATAATGACGTTAATATTCTAATCCTGAATTGTTAACTAGAGATTGCATGAAGTGTCCATTAGTTACTAATCATCTTGTTCCTAACCCCTTCAGGCGAGAATTGAAGTGGAAGATCCTGTTCCTAACAAAGCTGTAGGAATGGACGATGTGCAACCCTTCAGACCAGGTACACTTTGTAATACCAATTTAATTTTTTAGTTTTGATCTTTTCGGGCCCCTCGACTGACAGACCTTGGGAGTTCACGGATTCTCACAGGAGATTAGAAACCACCGTTTTAAATGATGTACGGGCTTCCTGGATATGAAGTGATAAAAGAGGCTTTAAAGCTTCACTTCTACAATTGTGGTTTTCTTTCACTTGTCTCGTAGATTTAAGCTGAGATTTTGTTTAAAAAGCAAAAGGAAAATGTTTTGTTATGTATTTGTTTTCTGTCTCATGGTGCCCTGTACTCTTTGGAGCTAATGTATACCTAGTTTGATCGTATTATTTTATTTATTTATTTATATATATAGATAGATAGATAGATAGATAGATAGATAGATATAGATAGATAGATAGATAGATAGATAGATAGATAGATATGTATATATCTATATAGATATATATATATATATATTTTTTTTTTTTTATTGGGTAAGGGCAATAGGACTTTATTGGTGAACAGTGTGTATTTCCAGGACTTTTTTCCAAGTCAAGTTGTTGTCCTTTCAATCTTAGTTGTGGAGGGTGCCATTCAGCTTGAACTTGTCCTTTCAGTCTTAGTTGTGGAGGGTGCAGCTCAGCTCCAGGTCCAGTTGCCATTAGTAGTTGCAGGGGGCGTAGCCCACCATCCCCTGCGGGACTCGAGGAACTGAACTGACAACCTTGTGGTTGAGAGCCCACTGGCTTATGTGGGAATCGAACCGGCAGCCTTCGGAGTTAGGAGCATGAAGCTCTAACCACTTGAGCCACCGGTCTGGCCCTGATCGTATTTTTACATGAATACAATAAGGTCACCCAAGCCTGTCATTTGTCATTTGAATTTCAATTATCTAAGGCTTAAAAAATGAATTCTGAAGATATTGGAGCATTTAGAAAAGACCATTTTCTTGTAATAAGTAGTTTCTTATTTGAAATAGTACGATTCATTGAAAGTGGTTTTAAACCCATGTTTGTCACACATATTTAAACTTAAGCGGTTAGACATAACTTTTGATAATGACAAAAAAATTCACACCCACACCATTTTAACTATTAAGAAGAAAAGCTTCAATTGGGACCACATTATATAACAGAAATTGCTGAGTGACAATAGTTAATTCAACTTAACTTACGTGAATGGCAAGTATAGGACACCTGAAAAAAAATGTACTCTGAAGGAACAGAGTGTGTGGGAGAAAGGAGGACGTGGGACTGCTTCTCTGAAGAAGGACGTTTTACAAGACGGTCAGCTTTGTGTTACTTTTATCTCCTCAAAAACGAAAATTTTATTTTCAGATTCTTCCAGCTGGAATGCTACTTCTTTGATTTCCAATCATGGAACTTGTCCAAGATCCGGGGATTCGAAATTTGGTGATAAAGGGCCATTTGCCACACACTCAATGAGAAAACCTCTGTCAGCATCCACAGAGTTTGGACAGATGGCCGTTATAGACAAACGAAAGACGCAGATTGGAGGTGTGTTCCTCTTACATAATTCTTCCCTCCATGACTGGTGTGAATCACAGCCACCAGGAAACAGAGAAAGCAAAGAAGGAAATAAAAAACACAGCCTATCTCTGTGTAGGTTGATCGTAGTTCTGAATTTCCTACAGTCATTTTGTAGCAAAATCTGCTTTATGTTTACTCTGTTTACACAACTTACAGCCAAATAGAACAACTTTTAGCAGGACATTGGCATTCTTCCACAAGCAGAGTAACATAAGGAAATAAGAAAGGGAATAAGGAGAAAGTGTGATTCCATTTAGACTAGTATTTAGCGTACACTGGGGAGTATATATGCATACATACACACATATATAGGTACATACGTATATATGTATATATATATGTATATATATATATATCTGTGCATATGTGTATGTGTATGAATATATATTAATATATATATGTGTGTACACACAGACACACACAAACACACAGAGACATACAGCAGAGGAAGTAAAAGTTCTTCATGTATTAATTGCCCACCAGTTGTATCAGTAACATTCACTCTACTATAATCTTCAGGGGTTGTCCCAAAGAAACATTTTTACATCACTTGAATCTGACGCTTTGAAAGTCTGTGTTCAACTGAACTCTATACCAGTGACTCAGTGTGGTTTACTGAGTCACTCTTACATAAACATGTCCCAGTTTATGTTGCTTATTCCTCTGAAACGTTTGGCAAGTTTTTACACCTTTTGCTTTTTAGTTTTTCATGTTGCTCTCCATCTTCTGATTTCCATGGAATCTGACTTGGAGAATGTATCCCAATGGAGAGAGAAGAGATGTTGCTGGTTATTACTCATCACTGATTCAGTGTGGTGATGGCTGTCTTCATATACGCCATGTTCATCCTTGTGTCACGCAGCCCAGCCCCACGGCTCTTGGAAAGTGGCAACAAGTGCTGATTACTTTCTGTGTTTACAACGGCCAATTTCTCTGCATACTCCTTGATATCCTTGTTAGCCTTGTTATCCTTTACTTTTAATATAATGTCTTCGCATGTTTCTTTTAACTTTGTAGGAGATACAGACACTGCTAAGACTTCTGATGATATCAGCTTAAGCCTGGGCCAGAGCTCTAGTCTTTGTAAGGAAGGAAGTGAAGAGCAAGGTAAGAACATTATACTTCACAGCAACATTGTATATTGTGGTGACCAGGGTAAGTTTGTAGAATATACTGCTTACATTTTGGCACAAGTTCATAATAGTTGGCTCGCTGATCTGTGAACTCACTTGCATTCCTGTCTACAACTTCTCCCGCATCAAGCGCGCTGTGAAGTCGATAGTTGATCATTTTCAGAACAATGAAAACAGCATCTATCACTGGACAATAAACTGCTACTATAATCATGGAAGAAGGAAGAGCCTTAAAGAGAAAGAAAATAAAAGGCAGCATTTTAAAATATTTTATAGTTCATTCAATTAATCTGTAACTAAAATAAACATATAGTCACACAAAGTAACAATTATGTTACAGCACTAAGTTGCAAAAGTATAAGACAGCACTGCCCAATACAGTAGCCACTAGATGTATGAGGCTATTGAGAACTTGAAATATGGTTAGTCTGACCTGAGTTGTGCACTGTAAGTAAAATAACACTGGATTTTGAAGACTATGAAAAATAATGTAAAAGATCGCAATAATTTTTACATTAATTACATATCGAAATAACATTTATAGTACTGCTAAATAAAACATTAAAATGTCAAAAAAAAAGTTCTGTGTTTTTCTGTTGTGTGTTTACAATGTATGTGAATTTTTTCTTTAACAGTGGATGAGTGTCCTAAATGCGACCCTGCAAGCAGGTAGGAATTTATGGATTTCTAAAATTGCATGTTAACTGAGAGACTGCGGAGAGAAGCCAGTAAGCTTTAATGAGTGTTCTGCTCTGGCCTAGACCCTATACTATGTGCCTAACATTGGTAATCCCAGGTCGTCGGCACAGTAGATTCACAAAGTAGCTGTACTGTTTGGCCTAGTTTTTATTCATTAGACGAGTGTGGTTTTGGGAGGTGGAATAACTGACCCCTGGTTCCATTGTTACCAAGAGGCTGACATGTGATGTGACCTTCAGCCTGCTTGGCTTCCCAAGTCCATTCTCTTGTCCCTCGGCCTGTACTGAGAAGTGCCTGGACAGGTCTGGATTCAAGATTCAGGTGCAAGTCAGGTGGCCTCAGAGAGTCCCGTTTAGTGATGTGTTAATGCTGATTTAGAAGTTTCCTACAAGCCCAGTTAGCCCAAGCTCTGTCTAAATGTAGTTTACTTGACAGTAGCGGCAGTCACGAGAACCTTGTTTTCACCATCAGTGTTTAGGGCAGATCTCAGTTCGCTGTGGCCACAGAACCACAGGTTGTATATAAGCAAGACCTAATCAGATAAATGTTTTCAAGTATAATGCCACGTACACTTCTTGGGGTTGAATCGTTGTTCTGTAAGTGAAGAACATCTATGTATAGACCATGTTGTGTTAATGCAGCACAAATTGAGATGATATTTGTAATTGATTCCTCTACTGACTGACTTCCCAGCCTGTGTTTCCCTTCTGGCTAATACCTTTCCCTTGTTCTAGGAAGTTTTTTCTCTTTTTCCAGAGTCTTTCTTCCTTCTTCCATGAGTTTTCTTGATTTTTTTCCCCTTTTTCTCTGCATTCTCGGGGTATTATTGTTGCTGTTGTTGTGTTATTTTTTTCCACTTCTGCCAGCTAAGTGTTCTTCATTTTTCTTGACAGAATCAAGAGTACATAGAATTCCAGGTGTTGAAGGAATGTTAGCAATTAATTATTCAAAACACCCCCTAGTACTTCATGCTGCCATTACTGTTTTGGTCAAGTAGTTGATCACATGAGGAGTTTAGCTCCAAGACATTAAAGTGACTTATTTGAGTATAGTGAGTGATGAAATGAGATTAACTGTAGGTTTCTAAGCCCAGCACACTTCCTTCTTTATCATTCTTTGGGTGAGTGTTTTAATTATGGCGAGGTCTAGTGAATGCAGTGGAAGAGGATAAGAATGGAATTAGCAGGGGAATCCAAGTCTCAATAGGACCGACACTGGGTTGTCATAGGAATAAGGCTTTTAGAATAGAGATCAGAGATCAGATAAGGGAAAAGAGATCAGAATAGTAGGGTATGACAAGGTAAAGAGAAATTACAAGCAAGAAGGACACCAGCTGTTGGTAGTTGTCTAAAGAAGCAGATTAAAGTAAGTGGTTCAACGGCATCTGAACAGGTTGCTGCTTTTTCGTTTGTTGAATTGGAGGAACCAGCAAAACTTAAGGCTGTATGAAAACATATTAAACCTTTGAGCCTCTGGAAACATTCTCTTTATAGCAAGTAGGAATGTGGTATCATCCACCTGCACCCGAAATTACAGAGGGGGTCCCCTCGAGTCCAAAGGCACTGGAGATTGCTGAACTACATAGATCTATGGCCCACGGCAGGTGTCTCGTCACCTCCACCTCTTTTCCCAACGGGCTGATGTCCTTCCCATGGAGATGGAGGGTTGGGCAGAGGGAGGACTGATTGTGAAAACAGTAATGGAGTTGGGTAGGTGGTAACATGCCTGTGTTGGGAGTGGATGACTGAGGCCCCATTGAGCTTATTTTCCAGGAACGGGGAAATAGAGAAGTCCTACTGACGGTCATTTGAGCCCAACCTTGTTTCAGGAGTCTATGCCTTCTTAGGCTGAAGTTTTGAAGGTTGGAGATTGCCAGGAAGCTGTGTGGACAAGTGATCGTGGAGTGGGGAGGCTAACATCATACATATTTGTTCTTTGACTTTTGTACGTGTAACTTGCAAACATTTCACACATTTCAGGGACCTCACTGTAGTGTTTCAGGGTGAAAGGAAGGAATGGGGTCAATTTAATAACTGCTTTCTACCTTAAAGAAGGAAGACTGCCATTTTTGACCCACACAGATTGATCTTTGAACCAGGGACAGACCATGGAGAAGGGTCAGTGTTTCGTTCTACCTTGATTTAGCTCATTGCTTTTGTCCCAGTTCAGGTTCCTCTTGTCAGCTATTAATTGCATTTTCAATTCAGCCCTGGGGACTTTTGGTGAAAACAAGGTACTCTCAGGTGTTGCCAACATGTTGGCTGTCATTCTTTGTTATGGAAACTTAGAGTGTATCTTCATTAAATATTGCATGAGTTGGGAGTGGTGGAGGCAGAAATAGATAACTGATAGATAATAGATAGATAACTAATAAATAGATAGATAAATAGATAACTGATCGCTTTTCTAGAACATCATCTAAATTTTATTCACATCAAGAAACTTCATTTCATATGCAGATAGCTGAATTTTACTCCTTTTGTTGTTTTTGTTGCTGCTTTTGTAAAGAAATGAATTCACTTGTTTTTGTTGTGTATCTTTTCCCTGAAGACTTTCCTGGAGTCCTGGCAGTGATGATTCATTGTCTACTTCAGATGATGGACTCTTCAACGTTGATACCAAGGTAAAAGGCTCCTGTGTGAAATTAACTGTTGTGCTCTTAATTGAGTTTTGTGTAGCACTGAGTTGTAAAAATAGTAGCGGTCCACCTATCATTGTTTTATGTTTTTTACGGAAAATAGGTCAGGGTGAACCATTTTATAACATATGACCATTTGACGCTTCATTGTTTTGTTGTTGTTCTTTTAACTTTAGTAAGTATCCAAGATGGGAGCTGAGAAAGAAGAGGCTAGGATATGTATAGTGATAGTAAAATTCTATAGGGAGTTTTCCCACAGTGACGGAGATATGCAATTTGGTTAAGGGTAAGGAATTTTAATGTGACTTTTACGTTATACCAGCATGACTTTTATCATACTCGTGCCTAAATGGAATCTTTAATGGATTTAGGTACTCATTGTAACAATCATGAAATCTTCCTGGTAGCTTTCAGTTTTAAAACTAGATAGCATAAGACATATAGTTTTATTTTTTTACACTTTGTATGTTGGTATGGTACTTTTTAGGAGGGAGTGTTTTTTCCATTTCTTTTTTTCATTGACATTCCGTGGAAATTCCATATTGTTTTATATTAGTTTTCGGTACACTAGGTTCATCATTTAGACCAAAATGATAGTAGAGTTTTGAAAGTTTCAAATTCACGTTCGCCATCTCAAAACCCATATTACAAAGGGATTGCACTATGATCTAAATCATTGCATTGTGAATATATTTAAATGTCTTCATCTAATTGAAGAGTACATGTTTCGCATAAAATAATAATCAATTTGAAAGCAGAGATTTTTTTTTCTTCAAGTTTAGTATTTTCATGGAGTGTTTGATTATGTGGTATTGATGCATGGGCCCTGGCCCATATGAGCAAGAGCGACACAGAATTTCTTTTAACTGATATGGTGAAATACTCCATAGTCAAATCAACACTTGTTCCGGACCTATTCTGTAATCAGCACGATGTGATTTAATCCTCAGAATAGCTTTGTCAAGGAAGGGAATCTTCATCTTCAGAGATAAGGAAATGGAGACCAAGACAGTCTAGGCAGCATGACTTGCAGTAGCCAGGGAGAAGTTTGAGGGTTTGATGCAAAATCCACTTGGCTCCAAAGCTGATGATGCTCTTGGCTGCTCCCTATAAAAATATGTCCATGAGATACTATGCCCATGTCCATGATGCGTTGACCAAAGTAAAGAAAGGAGCCGTGTCTACAAAATATAGGATCCTTTCTTTACTCTGGTCAAAAGCAGGGATTCTTAAAAACCATATAGTCAAATGTCAAGTTTCAGAAAGTTTTTAGTTTTGTTTTTTAAATGTGAAATTTTTCATTTCTGTTACAGTTGACATTCAATATGATGTGAGCCTCAGGTGTACAGCATCGTGTTTAGGCATTTATATAATGTGCAAACTGGTACCCCGATTAGTGTGGTATCCCTGATACCGTACTTCGTTATTACAATCTTATTTACTGTATTCTTTGTGCTGTACTTGACATCTTCAAAACTATTTTATATCTGCCACTTTACACTTCTTAATCCTTTTTCCGTTTCAAGCATTCCCCCAACAATCCTTGAACCGGGCAACGATCCGTTAGTTCTCTGCTCCTATGAGTTTGTTTCCCTTTTCTCTGTTCATTTATTTATTTATTTTTTGCATATCACCAATAAGTGAAATCATGTGGTATTTGTCTTTCTCTGTCTGACTTTTTTCACTTAGAATAATACCCTCTAGGTCCACACACGTTGTCAATACGATAAGTATTTATTCTTCATTACAGACAAGTAGCATTTTGTTATATATATATGTCCATCTTCTTCTTTCTCCAAGATGATGGATCCCTTGGTTACTTTCTTATCTGGACTATTGAAAATAATGCGGCAAAACAATAAAAAAAGAAAATAATGTGGCAACGACCACAGAAATGCATATTGCTTTTCCAGTTAGTATTTTGGATTTCTGTGGAGGAAAACCATGAAGAGGGACTGCTGTGCCACATGGTAGTTCTATTTCTAAATTTTTGAGGAACTTCCATATTGTTTTCCATTGTCTGCTCGGATTTGCAGTGTCACCAACAGTGCACGAGGACTCCGTTTTTTTCATATCCTCACCAACACTTGTTGCTTGTTGATTCATGGATCATGGCCATTCTGACAGTTGTGAGGTGGTAGCTCATTGTGTTTTTAATTTGCATTGCTCTGATGATTAGTGACACGGAGCATGTTTTTGTATGTCTCTCGGCTATCTGTGTGACCCCTTTGGAGAAAAGTCTATTCAGGTACTCTTCTCATTTTGTAATTGCACTGTTTGTCTTTTGGTGTTAAGGTTTATGAGTTCCTTATATGTTTTGGATGTCAACCCTTTATCAAATATATCATTGGCAAATATCTTCTCCATTCATCCGGTCATGACTTCATGTTGTTGTTGGTTTCCTTTGCGGTGAAGAAAGTTTGTAGTTTGATTGTCGTATGTATGGGTCTTGCATTCTTAACCATTCAGCTACCTTATGTCTTTTCTGGATCATTTAATCTATTTACATTTAAAGTAATTATTTGTAGGCACGTAGTTATTGGCATTTTCTTATTCACTTCTCCCCATCCTGCTCTTTCTCCTCCTTCTCCTCATCCTCCTTTTTTTTCTAGTCGTGGTTTTACATTTCTTGTGATAGTGGTTTCCTGGTGCTGAACTGCATCACCTCCTTTTTCTCTGGCAAGCTCTTTTCCTCTCGTTTGCTTCTAAATGAGAGCCTTGCTGGATACAGTGCTCTTGGTTGTAAATTATTGCGTTTCATCACATTTCCATATTTCTTGCCCATTCCTCTGGCCTTCAGATTTACTTTTGAGAAATCACCTGACAGTCTTATGCGAGCTCCCTTGTATGTACCTAACTGCTTTTCTCTTGCTGGTTTTACTATTCTCTCTGTGTCTTTACCCTTTGGTGTTTTAAGTCTGGTATGTCTTGGTCTGGGCTCGTTTGGCTTTATTTTGTTTGGAACTCTGTGTTTCCTACGCTTGTGTTTCCTTCAACAAGTTAGGGAAGATTTCTGTCATTATTTATTCAAATAGGTTTTCAATTCCTTTCTGTATCTCTCTTCTCCTTTTGATAGCCTTACGAGTGCTGTTACACTTTACCTTGTGCCAGAAATCCCTAAAAGTCTTCTCTCTCTCTTTTTTTTTTGACTCATAATCATTTTTCATATCTTTTTCTTCTGCTCTGATTGTGTGTTTTCTGCTCCCTTGTCTTCCAAATCATTGATTTGAACGTCTGCCTCAACTAAATCTGGTGCTGATTCCATCTATTAATTACTCATTTCAGATGTTGTATATTTCATAGTTGACTTTTGTTAATGATTTCCATGTCCATTTTTTTTGTTTGCTGTCTCTGTTGAAGTGTTACAACATTTTTCTGTTTTTTCCCAAAGTTCGTTGAGCGTCCTTAGAAGTAGTATTTTGAACTGTGTGTCTGGTAGATATCTTGTGTCCATTAGGTTTAGTTCTTTCTCTAGTTTTTTTTTTCCTGGTCTTTCATTAGAGAAATGTTTTTTTTTGTCTCGTCTTTTTTCACTTCCTCTCTGTGTTTGTTTCTGTGTATTCTGTAGATCTGCCAATTCTCCTCATCTTGACAGTATTGCCTTATAGACCAGGTGTTGTGTGTGGCCCAGTGGTACAGACCCTGGTTACCTGAGCCTTGTGCTCCAGAAGCTCGTGTGGGTGGTGTGTGCCCTCCTGTTGTACTTGAGCCTTATTGCTGTTGGCACATCTGGGTGTGGACTTGACCCTCAGGACGACTGGCTGTGACTACAGTAAATGAACCCCTGTGTGTGGGCTGACCTCCCAGAGTGAGATCGGCTGTAGCAGGGCTCCGGTGTCTGCTCAGTCCATGGCTTGGCTTTGTCATTTGTGAAGCTAATTTGGTGATGTTCTGGTGTCACTTGAAGCTGGTCCAAAGGTGTGTTGGATTTGGGGCTCTTGTGAGGGGCTGTCTGGCAGGTCCAGGTCAGCTGCTGCTTGTGCCCAACCGGGAGCCACCTAGGGGAAGCTACAGAGTAACCAGTTGTTGGTAGCTTTGTTCGTGATTTGTAGGCACCTGCGAGGCGCTATGTTGTGAAGCAAGACAGGCTGATGGATAGGCTCCTAAAAAGAAATGGAACTCCTCAATATCATAAATGGTGCCCGAGTGGCTGTTGTAAACTAGAATTGTGATGATGCAAACCTCTGTTTACTGAGTGACTCCCCATGACGTGAGGGTAGAATTCATCTGCTAGCATGACACGTGCCTTCTTTGATTTGGTTCTGATTCTGCAGTTGTCTCTCCATCCCATTTTCAGAGTTCTAGGCTTACCTCATTCTTCTTCTGCCCTCACTTACAATATGTTGTTTCATACGCAGGCTTTTGCGCCCGCTGCCCTTTCTGGACTCCCCTTCATGGTTTCCCTCCGCACCTCGTATGTCTTTCAAGATGCAGCCCTGTTTTTGCAGCATCTGGTACAACCGATTGTTGTTTCTTTTGTGCCCGTACTATACTTTATTGATCTGAGGTGTAGGACTGGAGCGCGGTACTTTTCTGTTCTGATTGTTTTCACAAATTATAGTATATCGACCTCTACTAGAATATAGGACAAAATCTTTCATTTCTATTTCCAGCTTCCCCTGGGTCTATGCCTATGATTCGATGGCTATGATAGCGGTTTGTTGTCTTACTGACTGAAGGACTGAGTGAGCGAGTGAACGAGTAAATGAATATGATGTTTGCTGAAGTTGGGTTTTTCTTTTCTTTTTTTTAATAGAAAGAAGCAACCAAGCTGCCAATTGGAAAAAGAGAAAATGGTGTGGATATTATTGAAAGTGCTCCACAAGAGCAAACGAAAACTGATATCTTGACTTGTGTTGATGGAGTACACCAAAATAATACAAGTGATAATTTAGTGACTGTCTATGAAATCTTTCTAGCTTAAGTGCTGCTATACACAAATCTAACACGTGTAGATCCAACTGTGATTTTCATTTCTTATAAGCATTTGTTCCTATCTTTTTTGCAAAAGTATTTCTATTACTAACAACGGCTTCTTGCAAATGCTTCGACCTACAGAAATTCTTTTCTGCTGTTACTTTTATGGAAATATTCATGACTTGAATGTGTATTTAAAATGCATAGAAATATATGTTCCCATTAATGTTCTGTGACTACGTTTTATAGTTAAAATATCGGCATTAAGATTGAAAGAAGAAGCTGAAAAATCATGTTGGGATTCTGAGGTACTGTCATTCACTACTATTATTTTTATCATTATTATTTTAAATGTCACCATTCGGTGATGTTAAAACATAAAAGGTATGGTTTGACTATACTTTCTCACCTCTGCATTTCCCCACCTAAATTATTTTATTACGGTTTAGCCTATAATTAATAAAATTCATATGTACTGAATAAAATGAGACAGCGTAGTACAGCTCGGCTAACTTGCATGGGTCACTGAAGGCGGTCGGTGTAGAATAGTATAAAACGAGAAGGCTTCCAAGTCATAAGGAATCAGTTGGGTTCTGAAGTTAAGTTTACCTAAAAGCTAAAGAATTATTCCAGCTTGAAGTATGCCCAAATGCATGATTCTGTGGTGTTGACGGTTGTGTAAATGTCCTAATGAGATTCAGAAAGAAAGAATTTGGAATTTAGGGTTTTTTATACGTTGGAATTTGAAAAGATAATGCCTGCTACATGTAAGTATTATTGTACTTGTATTCTCCAATAGATCTGCAAGGAACTTTTGCAGGGAAGGAAGAGCATTGTTAATAGTAACACTATGTAGGATTTTACTAACAACAATCGGCCGAGTGCTGCTTTAATACACAACAACTGTCCTGTTCAGTTAAAATAGCATGCATTGAGTATCTTGATGGCAACCATGCTTGTAGTAATAGAAGTACAAAGTAATGATGAGCCAATGTGAGATGACAGCTGTGAAAAGAGACAGGAGGAGTGTGATCTTCTGATACAGGCAACTGCTGCCTACTGGTGTAGACACTGTGTTTGAAGATAAGAACACATTAGAACCCTGGATAGGTCACTTACTAGCTGTGGGATCTGGGGGAAACTTCTTTTTAACATGTCGGATGTCAGTGACCTCATTCATCCTACAGGTACTTATGCCTACCTTTCAGGGTGTGAAATGAACTAATGTGGTAATAAATGTGAAAACACTCTATGAAGTATAAAGGGAGCTATAGAAATGTAAAATCAATGATCACAGTGGGTGGTAGTGACTTACCAAATGGTGGGGACACTTTTGGTAAACCTGAAGGACAATCAAATGGCAGTAGTGTCAAGAACAGAGTGGAAAAGTTAGAAGGGGCATGTGGATTTCTAATCTGGGGGATTCTAAACTTCAGGAGACTGTGGTAGGCGATACCCTGTTGATGTGTAGTGTTTCGGTACTTGAGGCTCTGTTGGTGCGAGCTCAATGTTTTGACCTGAAGAAAATGTCTGTGTGGGATACTGCCAAGTGAAGCATGAGAAGGAGCCAGTCATGTGACAATCTAGGAGCAAAACCTGCTGGGCAGGGACAGCAATGGATCGTGTGGGTTCATCATTTTATTCTAATGTCTTGGAATGGTCAGGAAGCAGGAAGAGGGTTAACCAGCATCAAACCATTTTTATATTTGTTGTTTGTGTGGAAAAGAAATAAAATGTGCATAGCAGATTCCTGGTACATTTGAGATGGTTAATAAATAAATGTTCTTATTTTTCCCTGATTAGATCTTATTAAACTTTTTGAAAAGTTGCATAACTATATATAACATTTTTCCTATTATTTATTTAAATATAACTTAAAGAAAAGTTTTTCTTACACCTTTGTCATTCTGTTTAATCACTTTTCCTATCAAAATTTTTATCAAATAAGAGTTTGGTTTTTCCAAGCTCTTGTTGACCCAGATGAAGTAGGTTCTAATATGTTCTGTTTAGACTCCACAGGACATACACCAAGGTTTCTTACCATGTCAGGCAAGTATCTTGTTTCAACACTAAACAAACATACAAACAAAAAGAATGTATCATTAGAAATATTGCAAAGTTGTAGGAAGTACACTTTTGAAGGTATTTAGTTCGGTGCAAAAGTAATTGCGGTTTTAAAGGTTTCAAAAAAATTGCACAAACTGCAATATCATTTGTACCAAATTAATATTTGCTTAAATACCTATTTTTCAAAAAGTCCTTTTCTTGGAGATAATGACGTTAATATTCTAATCCTGAATTGTTAACTAGAGATTGCATGAAGTGTCCATTAGTTAGTAATCATCTTGTTTCCTAACCCCTTCAGGCGAGAATTGAAGTGGAAGATCCTGTTCCTAACAGAGCTGTAGGAATGGACGATGTGCAACCCTTCAGACCAGGTACACTTTGTAATACCAATTTAATTTTGGGAAGGAGTACGCAAGGACATGTGACATGCTTGCAGTCTTCTCTTTCTCATTCCTTTTTTTTGTTACAAATTTAATTGAAGGATTTGACATAAATAACGTGATGTCATTGTTGGTATCGGTGTTTGAGAAAAGGTATTCACAGGAATAAGAAAATGAGATTTTAAAACGGTGACTTTACTAAGATGGTTCTCCGTTTGTTCCATAGCCTAAATGTCCCAGTTTGGAATCCCTGTACTTAATAGGGGTTACCAGAGGTCAATTATCACACTGGAAGATTTTTCCAGCGTTTTCAAATGGTCATTTGAATTTTTACGTTTACCCAAGTTAGCCTGAGTTGCTACCATGTCAATTGTTTTTTAACGTTGCTTCCTCTTAGTGTTGTAACACTGATGGTCTTAAGACAACCAGATGTTCTGCTGAGCAGACACTGGCGGTATGTGTATGTACGCCTATGGTATCTTCGATTATTAAAAATGGGAGAAGTAGTTAATGGTAATGAATATTTGGTAGACACAATCTTTGACAACAGGAATTCTGAGGCTTTTGTGCCTTGGGATGCTTTTATGCGATTAAAAATTATTGAGCATTCCAAAGAACATTTTTAAGTCGGTAGGCTCCATACATAGTGACAATATTAGAAATAAAAACTGAACAATTTAAAATAGGAGCACACACAGTCATGCATTCCGTGAGCCATTGGAGCTACGACCCAGTAACCATAGACCTATGATGTCACCATCAGAGCTGTGATATCACGGCTGTGGAAAACTCTACTTTACACTTAGAAGAGAATGAGAGTGAAAATGGCAAATGACATTTAGTATTTCTGTGAAAATAGTTTTGACCGTTTCGGGCCCCTCGACTGACAGACCTTGGGACTTCACGGATTCTCACATGAGATTGGAAACCACCGTTTTAAATGATGTACGGGCTTCCTGGATGTGAAGTGATAAAAGAGGCTTTAAAGCTTCACTTCTACAGTTGTGGTTTTCTTTCACTTGTCTTAAAAAGTTTTAAGCTGAGAATATTGTTTAAAAACAAAAGGAAAATAGTTTTGTTATATATTCATTTTCTGTCTCATGGTGCCCTGTACTCTTTGGAGCTCATGGGGACCTACTTTGTTCCTATTTTTCCTTGGAAACAATAAGGTCACCCAGGACTGTAATTTGTCATATGAATATCTGTTTATCTAAGGCTTACAAAAATGAATTCTGAAGGTATTGGAGCATTTGGAAAAGACCATTTTCTTATAATAAGTAGTTTCTTATTTGAAATAGTACGATTCATTAAAAGTTTTTGTAAACCCATGTTTGTCATGCATATTTAAACTTAAGTGGTTACACATAACTTTTGACAATAACAAAAAAAAGCATACCCTGCACCATCTTAACTATTAAGAAGGAAATTTTTAATTGGAAACACATTATGTAATAGAAATTGCTGTGTGACAATAGTTAATTAAACTTACCTATGTAAATGGCAAGCATAGGACACCTAAAATAAAATGTACTCTGAAGGAGTAGTGTGATTGGGGGAAAGTAGGACGTGGGACTGCTTCTCTGAGAAAGGAAGTTTTACAAGATGGTCAATTTGTGTTATTTTTACCTCCTCATAAATGAACACTTAATCCCAGAATTCAGACTGGGATTTTACTTCTTTGACCTCCAATCATGAAACTGGTCAAAGATGCGGGGATTGGGAAGTTGGTCATCCGCGTCCCACTCCATGAGCACAGCTCCGTCAGCACCACAGGGTTTGGCCCGATGGCCGTAGTAGACAGACTGGAGACGCAGGTCGTAGGTGTGTTCCTGTCAGGTGGTCATAGGCTCCGTGGCTCGAGTGAAGCACAGCCACCAGGAAACAGAGAAAGCAAAGGCGGAAATAAAGAAACAGAAAGAGTTCAACCCTAGCCCGCCTCTGTGTAGCTTCATCCTAGTTCTGACTTTCCAACAGCCATTTTGTGGCAAAATCTACTTCACGTTTACTCTGTTTATGGAACTTAACAGCCAAACAGAATGACTTTTAGCAAGACATTGGCATTCTTCCTGAACCACAGTAACATATGGAAATAAGAAAGAGAATGAGGTGAAAGCGTGGTTTCCTTCAGACTAGTATTTAGCGTACTCTGGGGAGCGGGCAGCAGAATTATACTTAGAACATTAGGACCAGATGGGAAAACTTCATAAAGACCTAAAGGTTGCCTAGTGAAACAAAACATAGTTTCTTAGCTTTAGTTTTATATTCTGAATTCACAAGTATCAGTTAAAACTGTATGTATTGTAGACGAAAAAGCACCTTCCGAAACCAACAATCAAATATTTCTTGGATTTTCTATGGCTTTATATATTTTAGAATTGACTTTCCCAGCAGTGATAGGAATCATCGAGAATTAAATCCATAGCACTTCCTTCTCAGCTGTGTCGGCAGTCTGTCTCCTCTTCTCTCTCTTCTTCCTTAAACCCCAGTGCTGAATCCTCAAAGGTGAAAAGAAAATTTCAGAATAGTAGAGGAAAACATTTCAGATATAAGGAAGGGTGTACACTAATAAATGCATCAGAAGTAAGTCATTCTGGAATCAATGAATGACATTGCAGTTGAATCTTAGGGTGTTGTTCAAAAGGTATATTACAAGGAAGAGAACAGAGTATATAGTGCAACTCGATATGTTTGTACTGCATTTCTAAATTGTGGGTTATTTTCTGATTGTTTTTCCATCGATGTTCAATGAATGAATTTGTGGATGAATTTTTGACATGTTTGTATGCCTTTCACTTTGTGACATCTCATATTTCCCAAATGGTTTGTTGTTGAAGTGTTAGCTAATTTGAAGTATTTCTTAAGTCAAGTAAATATTCAGGAAAAGATTACGCTTAATTTGAACTCTCAATTGATAAGATGTTATTTTCTGTATTTATAAAGATTATAGCTTTTATCTAACTGTTCTAAGTTAGATAAAACTGTTCTAAGTTCTAACTAATACGTAGATTTGTCAGCAGGACAACACCTAGGAATGACATCAGAGGAAGGTCAAACGAGGCTTGATGGAAATGAAAAGAACTACACACATGTATGTGAAATTTAATTTTAAATTTCTAGTATAATATGGTTTTCTGTGCTTTAATAATATAATAGAGTCCAACTGAAATTACCTTTTATGCGAGCCTTTTAGAGTCAAAGTTACAAAACTTAAAATATTATTAGAATCTATAGATATTCATAGCTCAACTTTATCTTTGGATTGTGGCAAAAAAAAATAATAATAAAGTCCTGAATGTTGTTTGCTCCTTTAATTTTTATAACTCCCTTAAATAATAAAGAAAGTAACATCAAATATTGAATCACATGATGAGACAGTTGAAATTATGAACCATGTAAAAATGATGGCCACTGATTCTGGCTCACGTGAAAGGAGTCATGATTCTCAGGGGTTCAAAATGTGCAGTTCCGTATGGCTGGTCACTAAGGCCAAGGTTAGAGATGCATTCTTCCTTGTGACCTCTGTGTAATGGACTCTGCGTCTACATTCAGGGAGAGAATGGGGTCCGGCACTCAACTCAACTGCTTTTTAAGAGAATCACATCTTCTCAGGATGGGACCTTTGGTTGTTAGGACACAAATAATAACTTTCTAATTTCTTTCCTTTCAGTGTAGGAAATCAGTAAATATGATTTAATTTTTTATCTGCTCTTATTAGTGGGTATTGAATAAGTTAGAATTGGATGCAACAGATAATTATGTCAATGTATAACACAATGTATAACACTCATAGTGTATAATGTGAATTAATATTTAGGAATTTACTTATCTTACTGATTGATGTTAATGATGTGGGCTCCTAATTAAAGTTTGCCTATTCTCCAGTTATTAATCCTTAAAAAATACTCTTAAATTCACTGTAGGGGATCACTATTTAAAACATGGTGAGGTGAACTATTTTAAATGAGAAAGCCTCTGTGACATTAAAAATCATCCACTATTTCATTTTTGGGGTGGATTTAACATATAACCAATTGTTTAGTTCAAACAGTGACAAAATTAGTTTTGTGGATTCATGTTTTTCTTCTGATTTAGACTAAGGCAAGTTATTTTTCACTTTCTAATTACAGTCCAATAATTTGGGAGTAAGTAAACGTAGACTAAGATTTTTAACAGTTAAATTTTAGTTATATTCTAATTTTTCTTTGTTCATATTCAATTATCTAGGTTGTACAAGAGGAAAACAACACTCAGAGGCCACTTTCCCGAGAACAGAACAACAGAATATTACATAAAACAATTCTGACCAATTGCCTTCAACAACCAAAGGAGACAGAAATAAATCTTAAGAAAATGAATTCTGAGGTATTTTGTTTAGTCATTTTCAAATATGTATGTGTGTAGTTGTGTATGTACACATTTTAAAAACCAATGTTATACATATGGGAATTGTAGAGGATTTTAAAAGTGTGTGTGTGTGTGTGTGTGTGTGTGTGTGTGTGTGTGTATTTTAGGGAGAGTGGCATTTTTGGTCCATTGCAATAAATGATATTCTTGATTGAAATCCTTTTATGTCCAACAGTCAAGTAGTGACGTTCCCAATGTGTCATCTAAAGGGGAGGCTTTCAATACTTTTTACAGGGATCGATGAGCTTTCTACAATCTCAAAACTATTGCTACTAATAACAGAAGTTTCAGTTGGAGGCAGTGGTTTCATCCCCTTGCTGTATTAGTAGAGAGGTTAGTTTTCACTTCCGCTGATTGTAAGGAGTTGAAGTATAGCCAGTGCAGAGACCATCTTTTAGATCTCATTCTCCTACTTTTGAGAAAAGGAACAATTTGTTCCAAGTAGAGTCCTATTTCAGTGCTAGGAACTTTTGAAGAAAATTGTATGCCATGATGCATACTTAGTGATAATTTATTGGTGAGTATTTTATTCAAAGAAGTCAGTGTATTTTCCCCTATTTCACATTTATTTCTCCTTTAAACATTATGAAAAGGAAACAACACTTATGTAGCAGCAAATAATCTCACTACTTTCTAAGAAGAGCTCTATAATTTTTAGCCTATTTACCCTGAGTTTTTTGAAATCTAAGGCTTCTTTTGAATTTATATATTTACACTAGAAGAGCAGCAAGCACCCTATTGTAGAGTCCAAAGTCCTGGGAAAAAATCCTGAACTTGCTCATCTTTTTAATCGTTCTATTTGAAATTGTGATAACGAAATGAGTTCATTGATGTATAAAGAACTGCTTAGTGCAATGCCTAGTTTTATCAGTGATTAGTAGATTTAATCTTATAAGTGACTCTGAAAATATTAGAAAAGTAAAATATCTTTTGAGTATTCTTGGGAAAAAAATTCTAGGAAATGTAATCAGTCCAAATGTATGCAGAGTGAATACTCTTACTGTGGGATAGGTGTATATTCAGATGGTGACCTTTTAAATTGTAGTCAGACTTCTTAATCTTCTATTTCATGCCTTCTGGGTTTGCTGCCTTTCCAGTTCTGAGGCTCTTAAAATTCCCTTATGATTTTAAAATTCTCTTTTTCACTTTCATGGATTCAGCATCTTATATTAATCGTTTTTTAACTTTGGGGAATTTATGCTTGTATGAAGTTGGAGGTTTGGATTCAACATTGTATGTTTTCAATGGGATATCCAACTACTGCAACCTTTTCATTATATAAACATTTAGGTTCTTCTTTAATTTCAGAGGATATCATGATATGTCATTTCATTGAGTGCTAGCTACAAGTCTCCTTTGTTTTACTTAGGATTCTGAGAGTTACGAGAAAGACCTGTTGCGTGAAAAGCACGTGTTGCAGGATGAAATCGCCATACTAAGACTGCAAATGGAAACACTCAAAACTCAGAATCAGGAAGTGGAAAATAAATACTTTGAGGACACTGCAAATGTAAAAGAAAAGAAGGACCATCTTCAAAAAACAATAAAACAGAATGACAAAACGCTAACAAAAACAGTATTTGAATATAACAGACAGCTTAACGTCCCAACAGCTGAGAATACAATGCTGAACTCTCAACTGGAGAACGAAAGACAAAGCAAAGAAAGATTGAAAACAGAAGCGGAATCCGCCCATCATTATGAGCTTAGTAAGCAATTAAGACACCTACAAAATCTTTTCCAGGGATTAAAAGATGAATGCTTGCATTTCGTGGACAACATCGGGTTTGCTATGTGTAACCTAAAAGAAAACAGTGAGATTCATTCTCAGCAACTTTCTAAACCTGGAAGTAAATCCAATAGCTTAGACACTGAGCTCCCTCAAACAAGATATGCTGTCAGAGAAAGGACATTGGTTTCTGAACCTGTACTGAAAGACCTAAACCAAACTCAGTGTCAAGAGGAGGAAATTGAACACATGAATCAAAGGGAACCAGAAAAATTGAACCCGTATACTGGAAAGCTGGAATCCCTAAAGGAGGAAAGATCTGACCTACAAAGTGGAAACATGCTTTTTCGACGGCAACTGGATGATGCGTTCCACAAAAGTGACAATAATGAAAATTCAGGAATGAATATTGAAGAGCAGCTTCAGGGGCTTAGAAAAGTGCTTCAAGCTGAATGTGAAAAACAAGATGCTGTGTTGAAAGAGAACCATAAGGAGTTAGTCAACAAATTGAATCACTTGAAAGGAAGAATGTGCCAGTATGAAAACGATATATCAGAAAGAGAGGTAAGTATCCAGAAAGGTAGTTTTCAGATTTCCTGAAAGAAAATTCAATGTTCAAATATTTGATGATGGCTAAATGTTGAATCTAGCAGAATATTAAAAATATATAGATTACAAATGTATTTGCTCTAACAGCTTAAAAGCATACATTGTATCCAGCAAACAAAACTTAGACCTGTGAGGTGCTTTACTTTGAGTAAAGGCATTGTGTTGACTATGAAATTTTAAGGTATAAATTGTTATTAGATACATGTTGATATGAATGATTTAGTCTTATACTGCTACAATAATAATTTTCATCTTTCTGTTACCACATTGTAATACCATTATGAAGCAGATAAATGGAAATGCTCCTATGCAAACAGTTTTTAGAGATAAAGGTTCAATTAAGTGGATTACCTAGAAAGTTAATTCTAGATTTCCCACATGAACTGAAGTGTAGATGCTGTCCCTTTCCCTCAGTAGTTTCTTCCACATTTTAGTTGGTATAATTTTGTTTTTATTCATGTCAATTTGATATAAATTGGAACTATTTCAGTCTCAAATAATGTATTCTTAGGACCTGTGACCTCTTTAAAGGCAGCTAATTTTTCATTAAATCATAATTTGGGACAAATGTGAGGAGTTTTATCAAAACTCTACTTGATTTAATCTTCCCACTGCTATGTATAATTGTCCTTGACTATTTTTACAAATTCATTTTTTCTCATCACAAGGCCCATTTACTATCATTTGGACATAAGTTTATCCATTTCAAAGAGATTTGTAGCGGTCTCTGATTTATTAATTTGGCACTGGGTCTCCATTTTCAGATGAGTGAGGGAAGGCAGGATTCATGTGTAGCAGGAAGGGAGGTCCAGGCCACGTTACCTGGGGCCCTGAAGACCACTGAAATGAGTTCGCTTTTCTTCTAAGATACAGGAATCTATTGGAAGGTTGTGAGCAGTGGACTGCATATGTGAGGACCTGTGAAGTCAATTTAAGCCTGTGATGAAAAAGGGGGAAAAACATTCCACAATGTATACTTGACGACCACTAGTCCCACCGACATACCAATTTCCCCTTGAGATGTCAGTAGATTGTTAAGCTTTGCTGCTTCATCAGGGGAAGTAGAGAGTGGGGCTGAATCTGTTGTTCAAGTAACCTTCGTAATAGTGAGTGGGCAGCAGGATAACACCTTCTGTGTCTTACCCAGATTCAGTAGACAGAATTGTGTCCAAAAGAAGAAAAGAAGGTGAACTGATGCATGGGGTGATCTTTTTCGAGTTACATATTATATTAATATGTTAGAGTTAGCAAATTTTAACATAATTTAATAGATGTGATTATAAGATCACTAACAGAATCATCTTCCTAGGTGCTTGGGAGACAATTTCAACAAGAGCTACCTGATTCCACAAAAAAACTGTCTATGTCAGAGGCTTCACTGGAGGTTAGATCACATTACCGTATGAATTCAGAAGCTGAGACACAGGATTTCAAGACATTAGAGCATATCAGGAGTCAGGTATGTGTGAAATGTAACCTGTCAAGTGTTCATCTATAATTGATCAATATAAAGTGTTTTAGGATCCTGATTTTCAAGGCAGCTTTCTTTTGTGTTTTCGTTGTAATTAATTTATTATAATTTTATTATCTTTATAATGCACTTCTTCCTTAAACTCTGGCTTCCATCCTGCTATTTGCATTGTATGTTTTTTCTTATAGTCTATACCCTTGGTAACATTGAGGAATAGGCAGCATTCCTCATAGAAATCGAGGGACTTTTTTCCTACTACACTATATTGTATAGTGATATGTCCATTACCCGGATGAGGCAGCCATTTAAAATCAGAAGATAATGTTTACTAGAATGAGTCAGAAATTTGTCTTATTTCTTATCATCACTTTTGTAAATGGTTACAGCATTGGTATATATTTCATGGACTTCAGACTAACTTGTACAGAAAGTTCAGTATACAAACCAGTTGAAGTAGGCATTGCCTTCATTTTGTTTTCATTTTAGAAATATTGTAAAAGTGTAGAAATATGTTGATCATTATAGTATGCACACCCACAATAGAGAATTAAGAAAATAATCCAGATTCACTATATTTGTGTGTTTTTTAATCTTCATTGGGATGCAATTCCCATATCATATTTCACCACTTAAAATATACAATTCAATATCTCTTGTTACATTCAGAGAATTGTGGAATTATCACCACAATTATAAAACATTTCCATCACCCCCAAAAGAAACCCCACATCCCTTAGCTGTCACCCTATCTTCCTGTCTCTCCCAGCCTCAGGCAACCACCAATCTACTTTCTGTCTCTGTAGATTTGCCTACTTTGGATATTTCATGTAAATGGAATCACACGATTTGAGGTCCCTTGTGACTCGCTTCTTTCACGTAACATCACGTTTCCAGGGTTCCACCGTGTTGTAGCACATATCAATTGTTAGCTATTTCTTCCTGTTGCCCAACGTTGCTTCACCTTGTGGACAAAATACTTACCCATTCATCAGTTGATGGAACTTTGTGTTGTTTCCACTTTTTGGCTGTTAATAATTCTGCTATGAACACGAGTTTACAAGTTATGGTGGGAGCCAGTGTTTTGATTTCCCTGCCCCCGGATTTCTGGCTCCCAATCTGGCTTCTCCGTGAAGCTTTCTCTGACTGTTTGAACTCTCATTGAACTCGTGTTCCTCAGCACTTGTCAGATAGTCTGTGCAGAGCAATCAAGCCCTACATTTGACATAGTTTCAATTTTTCATGAGAGAGAATTCTGTCTTTCTATGTATAAGTTTGTCTAAGGGGAAATAGTATTTGATATGATGGCACCTATCCTTGTATAAATTGAAAATGTTTTCTTCAACAGTTGTTTGGATAAAATTAAATATTTTATACCAAACCAATACTTGCCCTTGGAGACATTGATATAATTAAACTTTTATTCTGAAAGTATTTTTCACAATTATATATAAAACTGAAAGCACGAATCTAATAGAAAATTGTTCAGTGAAATGCTCAATTTCCCCCTCTCCGTGAAAATAAAAATATAAAATAAAAGGGAGCCAGCCCTTCCTGTCTGCAGCTAGCCAGGGTGTACAGGTCGATAGCACGTTCTAACTACAGCTCTGAGGACGGCTTTTCTGATCTGCCAGAGCGTGCTGCTTCCATCTGCTCCTCTGAGTTCTAACACATCCCCACAGAACTAGTTGCTGGGAAGGAATTCATTTGGGAAGTTGGCTTTAGCACTAGAGTCCGTTATTTCCATGTCAGTGGCTTTACCCTGCCTCTCACGGTCATATAAATTGTATGCTCAATCCAGGAGGTGGTATTTGCGTTGTAGTCCATACTCATTACCCACTGAGTGTACAGAGACATAGGAACGTATACATTATTAGAAGCAGAGAAAATGTACTGTTGGCTCTTGGAATTGGTAAAAGGATTTTAGTACTGGGGTTATATTCTAGGCTTAATGCTCCCCATTTGCTGACATTGCCGATAGTTTGATGAATGATTTCAGTGTAACTGGTGTACTCTTACACTGGTTCCACTTCCATTGGCATCCCATCTGTGTAAAATATCAAATTTTATTAGAACATAAAATACAGCAACAATAATAATGCTAACTGCAAACCCTTTGGTTTTACTGTGTGCCATGTCCTTTTCTATTACATATGTTCCCTAATCTAATCTTCCCAATATCCCAGTGAGGTAGATGCCACTATTGTCTCATTTTATACATGAAGAAACTGAGACCCAAAAAATTTAAGTATTTTGCTCAAGGTCACCCAGCTAATAACTGGTGGACTTGGGATAAAAACCCAGGCATTTTGGCTCTTATTTAGTTACTGCCCCTCAAACTATTCCATGACTATCTGACTGCCCCCAAGAGTAGCCTGTTAACTTTCATAATCACTGGAATAGCCTGGTAATTCACGTATGTGAATATTTAAAATTAGAGTTGATGGGATGCTTGGAATACAGTATGTTTGACTTCTTGGGTCATTTGTACTACAAGGTATGATAATTAAGTGTGAGAACTCATTCAAGAAAAAGTGCTACATACCTCGTTGCTGAATATCACTGCGGTCACAAAGCTCCCTTTGGGAAGCTATGCACCAATGCCACCGCCTAATTCACAGTTCAAAGCAATTTTGGAACTCTTTTTCTGGAATGGCCATCATTGCTATCATCATATTACCCTTGATGTCCTGAATGTCATCAAATAGTCTTCATTTCCATATTTTCTTTCTCTTTGGGTAATGACATATTTAGTCATTGGGGGCCAGATCAGGTGAGTAAGGAGGGTGTTGCAATAAAGTTATTTGTTTACAGGCTAAAAACTCCCTCACAGACAGTGCCGTGTGAGCTAGTGCATTGTTGTGATACAAGAGCAATGAGTCGTTGGCTAAAAGTTCAGGTCATCTTAACTTTTTCACACAACCTTTTAAGCACTTCCAAAGAGTAAACTTGGTTAACTGTTTGTCCAGTTGGTAGAAATTCATAATGAACAATCCATCATATATATTAAAAAATGGGGAGCAACATCATTGCAACAAGTTTACGAACTTAATTGTCCGATGTCATAGATCATCAGTAAACATAACTTTTTCTTTATTTTAGCTGCAAGAAGCAGGAGCTCGACATCCAGAGGATGCACGATGCACTGAGAAGATGCAAGATCACGTGCAAAAGTATAAGTTAAAGCAGCACAGAAAATAACTTGAGTATTTATAAAGCAGATGTGTAGTGTAGTATGACCATTAGATCAGTTATAACAATAAACACATGAGTGTGAACCTGGGTCAAAATGGCAGCTTTGAGCTACCTTGAAAAGAATAATTTGTGTACATTATCTCTAATTTTGCACATTATGCAAAATTCACAACTAGAAAAATGGCACAATTGCCAAATCATGTGCTTTTCAAATTGTAAGATTTTATGTAGTTGCACCTTAGATATTTGTTCAGCGATTATGTGGTATGCTTTAAAGTCAATGTGTGAGAATAATTATGTCAAAATATTCACTTTAGGCTTGAAGCTGAAAATATTGACCTAAAACCGACAATTCAAAAGCTAGTGGGCATAATCGAACAGCTTCTCAGGCACCTGTCAGGTACAAGTTTGGTAAGTGAATCTCTTCATTTCTGTCATACTGCAAAGGAATTTCTATGTTTGTCATAGTAGCACATAAGGATATTTTAGACAATAAGAACAGTCTCATTAATAAAAGTACTGAATTCATGTTGATACTACTTGCTGGGAGTAATGTAATTTCTCTCTACAGAGAAAGAAATCTCAGTTCATAAAATTAATGATTTTTGTAGTAAGGTTTTTATAGAAAAACATTGTGACAGTCTAAAGGCAACATTTGATATATACCACATTTCATTTATCCTTTCGTTTGTCCAACATTTCAGTTTTTCCAACTGTTGGCTGTTGCTAATTATGCTGCCACAAACATCGGACTACAAATATCTGTTTGAGTCCAGGCGTTTGAGTAATGATTTGATCCAGAATTCTGAATTTCCCTTGAAATCTAAACCCTTTAGTGAGATTTGGAGAATGAATTACTTTTTGTTTTTTTAATTAAATTTATTGGGGTGACAATTGTTAGTAAATTTACATAGATTTCAGGTGTAGAATTCTGTACTACATGGTCTATAAATCCCATTGTGTGTTCACCACCCAGAGTCAGTTCTCCTTCCATCACCATATATTTGATCCCCTTTACCCTCATTACCCACCCCCCACCCCCTTACCCTCTGGTAACCACTAAATTATTGTCTGTGTCTATGAGTTTTTGTTTCTCATTTGTTTGTCTTGTTCTTTTTGGTTTATATACCACATATCAGTGAAATCATAGGGTTCTCTGCTTTTTCTGTCTGACTTATTTCACTTAGCATTATACTCTCAAGATCCATCCATGTTGTCACAAATGCTCCTATATCATCTTTCCTTAACGCCGAATAGTATTCCATTGTGTATATGTACCACAACTTCTTTATCCATTCATTTATCGAAGGACATTTAGGTTGTTTCCATGTCTTGGAAATAGAGAACAAAAGGACAATAGAAAGAAATTAATGTGACAAAAAGCTGGTTCTTTGAAAAGATTAACAAAATCGACAAACCCTTGGCTAGACTCACTAAGATGAAAAGAGAGAAGACACTAATTAACAAAATCAGAAATGAAAAAGGGGAAGTTATCACGGACACCACAGAAATACAATCTGCTACTCTGTGTCTCTTTATTGGTGAGTTTAGTCCATTACATTTAGGGTGATTATTGATATGTGAGGATTTCCTGTCATTCTGTCTTTAGTTTACTGGTAAGGCTGTGTCTCCATTGTTTCTTTGCCTTTTTGTTGTTGTCTGTTTTTTCTGTGTGGTGGTATTCTATGATGTTTCCCTCTGTTTCTTCTTTTATTACAGTATATATTTCAGATTTGGATATTTTTTGAGTGGTTACCCTTGAGTTTATGTAAAAGAAAGTTTGAGTATTCCAGTATTTAGAGTATTCCAGTTTCTTCAGTACGCTTACTTTCTCTATTCCCATATTCCAGTTCAGGCCTTTACGCTCCCCCTTTTTATGTTTCGGTTGCCACAAGTTGTCCCTGTTGATGGTGGTCTAATAGCCTCCTTTAGTATTTCTTGTAGTGCAGGTCGTGTATTAGAAAATTCCCTCAGTTTCTGGATATCTGGAAAGGTCTTTATTCCTCCTTCATATCTAAAGGAGATCTTTACTGGATATATTATTCTTGGCTCATGATTTCTCTTTCGATATTTTGAATATTTGGTTCCATTCCCTCCTAGCTTGTAGAGTTTCTGCTGAAAAATCTGATGATAATCTACTGGGCTTTCCTTTGTAAGTTACCGTCTTCTTTTCCCTGGCTGCCTTGAGGATTCTTTCTTTGTCATTGATTTTAGACAGCTTCAATACAAGTGCCTTGGAGAAGGCCTGTTGGGATTGAGGTAATTAGGTGTTCTATTTGCTTCTTGGATTCGAGGATCCAATTCTTTCCACAAGTTTGGGAAGTTCTCATCGACGATTTGTTTGAATATATTCTCTGTTCCCTTCCCTCTTTCTTCTCCTTCTGGTATGCCCATTATTCTTATATTGCTCTTTCTGATGGAGTCAGAAAGTTCTTGTAGAGTTCTTTCATTTCTTTTAAGTCTCAAGTCTCTTCCTTCTTCCCTCTGTGTAAATTCCAGGTTCCTATCTTCGATGTCACTGATTCTTTCCTTTATCTGGTCAAATCTACTACCTAGGCTGGATATTTTATTGTTAATTTCTTCTATTGAGTTCTTAATCTCCAGAAATTCTATTTGGTTCTTTTTCAAGATTTCAATCTCTTTTGTAAAATGCTCATGGTGTTCTTTGATTGTGTTTCTGAGTTCATTAAATTGCCTTTCTGTGTTTTCTTGCATCTCGTTCAGTTTTTTCAGAATTGCAATCTTGAATTCTCTGTCATTTAAATCACAAAGGTCCATATCTCTAAGTTCCTTTTCTGGAGACTTTTCACTTTCTTTCTGAGCTATCTTGTTGCCTTGGTTATTCATGGCAATCACTGATTTACTATTTCTCTTCCTAGACATCTACAGGAGTGGCTTCTGCAACAGGTTGATAGGTATGCGAAGAGGTTTTGAAGTTCCAAAGCTCTTTCTGCACCAGATTCAGAGCCCGTATGTTTCAGCAGTTCTGTTTACTCCTGCAGGGATCCGCCCAGATAGGTGGGGCCAGGGGCGGGGTGAGTTGTGAGAGGTGGCCCAGAGCAATGGCGGCGACCATCACCACAGCCAGTCCTGCTTCCACAGCTCCCTCCCCTTTGCCAGAACTAGTTGAGCTGCGAATCTGTGTCTGCGGTCCACAGTTCTCAGAGCAGCAAATATTCTGTCCTTTGATCCGACACTGCTACTTTATCGCTTTAGCACCAGGCAGGTGGGGGCAGGGCGAGCTCTGGGAGGGTAGGGAGGGGGCGGCTAGTCTCCGTGTCTAGGGCTTCCGTTCTCCGCTCGGCAGTGAGGGCTTAAACCATTGATTTCAGCCCTCTTCCCTCAGTCTTTGCTCCAAGGTCTGCCGTGAGCGAGCGTTGTGTTCAGCGGTTTTGTATGCTGCCCCCTCAGCCCTGTGGGCCGTAAGCGGAGCCCTAGCAGTCCGAGTCCTTCCCTCTCCCGCAGCTGCGGAAGATCCGGGAGCAGCGGGCTCCGAGCACTGAGCTAGGTCTGCATCCTGCGTCCGCACTTCTCCTCTCCCTCCTCCCCCGCTCGCGCGATTCACCCACCTGGAGGTGAATTCAGTAGTGGGCCTCTTCGTCTTGCCTGTCTGCTGTGCAAGGAGTCCTTTGTGGAGTTATTGTCTGATTCGTTGTAAATTCCAGGGGAGCGTTACAGAGGCTCACCTCACGCCGCCATTTTTTTCGGTCTCGAGAATGAATTACTTTTAATGTTCTAATTTGTTTTCTTCGTCATTCACGAATACTGGATCATTGTGCAAATGTTTCCCAAAAAGAATATACTTTTCTCTTTGTTGGATTTTGAAAAAGAAAAGAGATGCCAGTGTAAAAGTAGAAATGAATGCCCAAGTAAGGCCTTACATAGTAACATAGTGCTTCTAGCTTTACAAGTTTAGAAACTAATCTTTTTCCCTTCACTTGAGTTAATCATACGCCTTTAAAGATTTAACAGTTTGATGTCAGAAAAGATTGATGTGTCATCCAGGATGACAATTTCCTGATGGACAGTGAAAACCATATCACTATTTCCTAAGCAGAACAACATTCCCCTGCCATCCTCCTGTCCTCTGTAGGAGAGGCTCCCTAGGATTTCCCATCATAAGATCGCATTGTGACCCGAGGTGGACCATTGACGTAGATGTACTTTCCAGCTGGTGTCTTTCAGTCACAGTAGCCAGGTCTAAGCAATTTCATTAAACAGACATGCCCATCAAGGGAAACAGAAGATTGTGCTGATGGTCCTTCTTGTGGCCAAAGAAACTTTGAAAAAAATTTTTGTCTAGACTTCTTGTCAATTAAGTCACATTATGTTAGCATACTTTTCATAGGAGTGACATGATAATGTGTTGATAAGGAGTCTTACATGAATGTGAGTTCCATGAGTTGTCACATCACAGTTTTATAGAGAAATCTATTATATTAAGGTATCAAAAATTGAAAAATTGGGGATTTGTGGTCAAGATGGCAGAGTAAGTAAATGCCATGCTTGCCTCCTCTCACGACCACATCAAAATTACAACTAAACTACAGAACAATCATCACTGAGCATCACCTGAAGTCTAGCTCAACCAAAGTCGTCCTACTTCTAAGGACATACAGAAGAAGTCACCTCGAGACTGGTAGGAGGGGCAGAAAAACAGAACAAGCTGACGCCAGACCCCTGTGTGACTGTTAAAAGTCTAGAGGGATATCTTGGTTGTGGAGGTCCACCTGGGGTGCGAGGGGACCCAGCTCCACACCAGGCATCCTAACCCAGGATTCCAGTGCTAGAGAGAGATGTCCCTATAGCTTCTGGCTGTGGAAACCATTGGTCATTCTGGCTGGGAGAGATGAAGCGTGGCTAGAGTCCCAGTTGATTCTCTTATAGGGCTTGGAATGGGCTTACTAACTGACAGATTCGTTTGCCCCGAACTCCAACACTGGGCAGTAGTTCAAAAGATGTCAGGGATATAAGGGCAGGAACTAAGTTTTCTGGTTTTAGGGTGATGGCTGGAAGGGAGCTTTCTCCCACACAGAGGTGCTTGTAGAATCCTTTGTTTCTGTACTGCTCCATCACCCATCGCAGTGTGAGACATAGATGGCCGCCATCTCTTGAGTCTACATCAACCTGGCTAACACTGTCCACCCCACCCTGGTGATTCCCTGAGAACCTGCCCCACCCAACTTGAGAGCCAACCCAAGCTGCTTTCAGTGCCTTTTCCAAAAAAAAATCCTGTCTTGGCTCATGCTGCAGGCTTACCTAAAATCTCTCAACGGTTCACAAAACTCAAACAAGCGTTATGTGGCTTCAGCTGTCCT
Organism: Rhinolophus hipposideros; assembly: GCF_964194185.1. Lineage (NCBI taxonomy): Eukaryota > Metazoa > Chordata > Mammalia > Chiroptera > Rhinolophidae > Rhinolophus > Rhinolophus hipposideros. The sequence continues at coordinate 241,877 of NW_027669012.1, forward strand.
TTACTTCTTGCTGTGCAGACCCAAGATGGCACTAGTGGCAGCTGGCTGTGGTTCGCAACTGGAACTCTTGAGGTACCTCTGAACCCAGTGCAGGTGGCAGCCATCTGTGTCCTGCTTTGTGGTCAAGATAGTTGGCCCCAGACAGGACACAGGCTGCGGCTGGTCTTGGCCTGTAGCTGGGCCACTGACAGGAGTCCCTAGGGCTAACACAACTGGTGATCATCCTTGAACAGAGCTGGAGCATCACCTGGATGCCACCAAGGAAGACACAACCAAAGTGCACACAGGGCAGACACCAGTGCCCTGCTAAAGCAAATCCTGCTCTATAGAGGCAGCCCGTGCCAAAACAGCTCTTCCACTGTAGTCATGGTCAGTCCACACAACCAATCAGCCTGAGCATCAATACCTCCCATTGACATACAAAGAGCAACAGAGGCTGAACTACAACAGGAGAGCACAGAGAACTCACACAAGGGGCACACCTGCAGCACCCGGCTCTGGTTAACAAGTAGACTGTGCCACGGGGCCCCACAGGACACCTACTATCTAAGGCCACTCAAATAGTCCTGGGAGACACAGCCGTCCTACCTCATACACAGAAACAATCACAAGGAAGAAGCCAACATGGGGAGTCAAAGAAACATGCCAAATAAAAGAACAGAACAAACTTCCAGAAAAATATTGAGCAAGATAGAGACAAGCAATCTATCAGATGCAGAGTTCAAAACACTGGTTATAAGGATGCTCAGTGATCTCAAGGAGAACTTCAACTAAGATATAGGAAACATAAAAATGAAAATAGAAAACATAAAAATGAATCAGTCATAAGTAAAGAATAAAATAACTGAAAAAGCAAATGTCTTAGAGGGAATGAAAAGCTGATTAGATAAAATAGAGGATCGAATCAATGATTTAAAAGATATGGTAGCAGAGAATACCCAATCAGAACAGTAAAAATAATTCAAAAAATGAGGATCGTTTAAGGGACCTCGGGGACAATGTCAAGCATACCAACATTCTCATCATATGGGGTACTACAAGAAGAAAAAAGATATGAAGGAATTCAACCTGTACTTGAAGGTATAATGACTGAAAACTTCCCTAAATTGGTGAAGGAAATGGACATATAAGCCGAGAAATCACAGAGTCTCAAAGAAGATGAGCCCAAACAGGCCCATACCAAGATACAACATAATTAAAATGCCAAAGTTTATAAGTAAATAAAGAATTTTAAAAACAGCAAAAAAAAAAAAAAACAGTTAGTAACCTATAAGAGGGCACCCAACAAGGAAAAAGCAGTTAGTAACCTAAAAGGGAGCACCCATAAGACTATCAGCTGATTTCTCAACAATAATTTTGCAGGCCAGACGGGAGGGCACGAAACATTCAAAGTGATGAAAGACTCTCCTACAGCTAAGATTTCTCTACCCAGCAAAGCTATCATTTAGTATCATAGGACAGATAAAGAACTTCCTGGAGAACAAAAACTAAAGGAATTCATCAGCACCAAACCAGTATTACAAGGAATATTAGGGGGACTTCTTTAAAATACACAAAAAGGAAAGAGCAAAAATATCATTAATAACATGCGGGTAACTACATATCTATCAATAATTACTTTATGTGTAAATGGATCAAATGCTCCAATCAATGGGGGGAGGGGGGTTCACGGTGTGAGGGATGTAAAAATAAAATAAAATAAAAACTATTTAAATAAATAAATAAATAAATAAATGCTCCAATCAAAACACGGGGTGGCTCAAAGGATAAGAAAATAAGATCCTTACATATGCTCCATACAAGAAACTCGCTTCAGATCAAAAGACACAGAGACTGAAAATAAAGGGATGGAAACAGATATTTCATGAAAATAAAATAATTTTTAAAGAGCTGTGGGAGCAATACTTATATCATACCATATAGACTTTTAAACAAAGGCTATCACAAGAGTCAAAGAATGACCCAGATATCCCATTTCAGAGTATTTATCCAAAGAAAACAAAAAACGCCAATTCGAGGTGACTTGTACATCCATATGTTCACTGTAGCATTCTTTACAATGACCAACATGCGCATGATGCTTGGATGTCTATCAATGGATAAATGGAAAAGGAGAGATGGTATGTGTTTACAATGGAATATTGCTCGGGGAATATTCCATGGAAGGAAATGGGTTCTTGCCATCTGCTGCGGCATAGATGGACTAGGAGGGAACTGTGCTGAGTGAAGTGTGTCAGACAGACAAATATGCAATGTGATTTTGCTTATACGTGGAATTTAAGAACAAAAGAAACAAACTAAAACAAACTCATAGATACAAAGAACATTTTGTTGGTTGCCAGCTGGAAGGGGGTTTGGGAAATGAGTGAAAAGGGGAGGGACTAAGAAGTACAAATTGGTTTTTACAAAGTGGTCATGGGGATGTACGGTATAGAATAAGGAATATAGTCAATAATATTGTAATCACGATGCATGGTGTCAGGTGAGTACTAGATGGGAGGGGAGTTCGGAGCAGGGTAAAAAAGGTGAAGGGATTAAAAAGTACAAATTGGTAGTTACTAAATAGTCACGGGGATGTAATGTAAAGCATAGGGAATATAGTTAATACTATGACAATAACTAACTATAGTGCCAAGTGGGTACAAAATGAGTCAGGGGGATCACTTCTTAAATTACGTAAATTCTAATTACTATGCTGTACACCTGAAATTAATATGAAATACTATAAAATAACATTTTATATAAATTAATATAAAATAATATTGAATGTCAAAAAATTGAAAAATTTGTAAGCACACCTAAAACTGATTAAGCTTATACCAAAATAATGAAGGACTATAGATTCCTAGGGGAAGTAGTTAGATCTCAACAGAATTATCAGCCACCATAAGGTCTACCCTGTATATCATAAGATTTATAATGACAGGTTTCAATGAATTCAATCAATAGCCCTCACTTCTCTAGAAGACTCTCGTCTCATGATTCCCCCCACGTGAGATATTACCTGAGTTAAGATATTTGATTCACACAATGTTGAGAGGAAGCATCTGGACTGGGAAGAAAGGATAGCTGCAACTGACTTAAGCCTTCAAACAAGATAGTGGAGTGTACTTGTGAAAGGAATTTCAGAACACTACCATAGGTCAGGTCAGGTCCCAAGGAACAGGAAGTTATTCAATAGAGCAAACAAAAATGGAAAGGCGAATAGTGGATAATGTGAAGCTTATGAAAAACTTATGCATTCTGAGAGAAAAACAGGACAAAGTATGCTGGTCAACATCCTAAGGGTGAGGAGCTGCCAAGATCCAAAAATAACACTATGCTCACAGTCACAGTGATAAGAATCCCCATAAAATGTACAAGATGAGCTGATCCACAGCAAGTCATGGTTTATGAGTGTGTGGTTGAGGGACACTGTCTATGAGGAGCTCCAGGGGAAAAAGGAAAGTACAGAAGATCTCAGTAAAGGGGTGAAGGCTGCAACTGTAGATGAGGGAATGTGGTTTGAAGCACTGGGATGTAAGGAACTGAGAGCATTTAAAAAGAGGAATAGAAAAGGGTCAAGTACTGACCATCAGGGCTGCTGTTTAGAAATGAGTTGGGCTGAGAAGATCATAGAAAGGGTGTGGGCATCCTTATCAGTTGCTGCTAAGAAGTAAAGCAGGATAAGGACTAAAGAAAGAGATGCCCCTGAAAAAATGTTTTAGTGCACTTATAAGGACAGAAAGTCTGATTCTTATGTAAAAGAAGAGAATAAGTGGCGAAAATATGGACCTGGGGATGAGACCACATATTAAAGAGGGTTAGAGTCTAAGGAGAAAAACAGGATGACAGAAAAAGTTACAGGAATCAAGAAAAAGTTATGTTTTTATATAATATAGAGAAGATAAACTTTAAAGAGAAAAATATTTATTAGAAAAGGAGAAATTGAAACCTATGGAAGAACGCTTACAGAGAATGAGAGTCTTCATCTGATGCTCATGTCAGATTATCACAATGTAAGGGGGACTGCACAGGAAGTTTTCAAAGATTATCGTATGAAAATGTGATTCCATAAACCCTGTAAAATCTTGAAATGTTGATGAAAATGTCTCTGGGAGCATTTCTTGAAACTAAAATGTAAATAGAACCACTATTTAAATCTATTCTTTAACACTTAGTATTTTTACATGTAAAAGCCTCTGTTTTTAAGAAAGTTTGGCAATTTAAATTCCAGGAAACCAATGATGACACTGTAAAATCCATTTCAGCTGTTTTAAGAAATGTCATTGTTTTTGAACTCTGTCCTTATTGGCTTCAGGTCTATAACTACATTTTATACACCTGTGTACACATATTACTCGTGAGCTCATGAGGAATCATATTTTAAAGAAAGAAGAGTGAGTCTCTAGATTTTTAAAATTAACTTTCTTTAAAAATGTTTTTCAAAGTCTGAGGATGAAATGGAACAATTAAAGTACTATGAGAAGTTAGAATCTCTGCAATATAATTTGAATCAACAAAAGAAGAAAAATGATGAATTAGAGACAGAGGTTACCAGGTAAGGTTTTAATATTTCAGATCATGTCAACCATTAATTACTATTTAATTATAATTCTTACTTTATGAAAACCTAAGTACAAATGTATTTCATACCTGTAATTTTCATAATTAACCAAGTTATCCTACTTAAGAATTTACATCAGAAACTCACAGCACAAACTTGTGTGAATGCCAAAATATTATACCTACTCTTGAATGATTCCTAAAACTATAATGACAGTGTCTTTTGCATATACTGTCAATTGCACTCTTCCTGGTCTCCCTTGAATCTTTATTTCTGCAGGATGTCTGTGCTCTCTTTGGTAATCTTTCCTTCTTTTAGTAGTGTTCTTCCTTTTGGCATTCTAACAGTTTAATGTCTAAAAACCTATCTGTGGTATTGTGTAACAACATCAGAATTGTTATTGATTTGGCTTCTATGTTCTTTCTACTTTTTTTTCAGTTATAAAATATGTCATACATACCAAACCATATGTATAACGTAAAGAAGAATGAGATGAGTAATCATCTCACTCAGATAATAATGGAATCTTTCCCAACGTCTGGGAAGCCCACGCGTGGCTTGCTTTCTGTTTACTTGCTGCTTACTGAATGAAGTTTTTTCTCTGATTCTCCTCAGTGTTTTTTCTCCCATGTCACTGTCTTTCTCTGCATTGTTTTGTATTCTTCTCATTTTGTTAACTTTGTGCTAGCAAAGATCTCTTCGTAAAACAGACTCGAAGAGACTGTGACACATTATCTCTCCAATTTCCTTTCTTCTAAAGCCCTGCCCCTTTTCTTTCCCCTCCACTCAGACTTCAGATTTTTCTTTCCGGTTTCTCTTTCTATTTTGAATGATCTCTTGTTGGTACGTACTTTCTTTTCTTCTGGTAGACTGTGGTCAGTAGGCACCGAATGGTATTTTTGTGTCTTTTCAAAACACCCCCATGTATTATACTTTCCTTCTTCAGCTTGGATACTGATCTCTGGTTTATAGCTGATATTTAATAATAGGTTAATGTTTGATACTAACAATCTCAAGTAGATATTAATAATACTTTAATTATAAGAACCATACATTGTTACAATATTAAGTCTGTATCATATGTATCACAATTGTTTTGTTACTTACCTAAGATTATAATTTAATTAGTTTGCTTTCAAACTATTATACTGGAACAAATAGGAGAGGATCATAATTTATAGATTTGTTTATTTTGTATGATAGACATATCATCTCTTTAAATAATTACTAAACATTTACTCTTAAAGAATTTGACTTACTCGTTTTCTACAATTCTGCAGACTGAAGACCCTCTTTCAGAATACAAGGATGCTACATGACAGTCAAAATGGAGAGGTTAGTTTCCTTGGAGATTTAGAACCCAATCAATCTGAAATGGCTATTCAGATGACTAGGTTAAAACAGAAGGTAATTTGTAATCCGTTTGGGACCCAGAAATCACTTAATTTGGGGAAATACAAACCACTCAATGCTTTAAGCAGTACAATATAGATTTCTCCCTTAATTTTACAGACTCAAGCAGTGAAAAAGATAGCTTATTTTCTATATCATTTTTCTATAAAAGGGCATACTGTTACCTCTCCTTTGTCTCAACCCTGGCTAGTGATCTAAAGCCAAGAAGGACACCGTTGCATGACCCCAAAGCACTGGCTCCAATCTGCATTGAGATGTAATGAACATAGCATGCAGTTCCATCATTTAAAGTATGCAGTGCAGTGGCTTTTAGTGTATTCAAAGCTTTATGCAGTCATCATCGCAATCAGTCTTACAACATTTTCATCACCCTGGAAAGTATCCGTGTACTGTTAGCCTTCAGCGTGTGCCAGTCTGCCCTTCCCACTCTTCCTAGCCCTAGGGAACCACTGGTGAACTCTCTGCTCCATATTGTGGTTTTGATGTAGTTTTTCCTGATCACTAATGATGCTGAGCAATCTTTTCACATGCTTATTATCCATTTGTATATCTTCTTTGAAAAACTGTTTATTCAATTCCTTTGCCCTTTTAAAATTGGATTGTCTCTTTCTTGTTGAATTGTAAGAGTTCTTTATATATCCTGGATAAAACTCTCTTATCACATAAGATTTTCAAATATTTCTCCCTTTCATTAGCTTGCCTTTTTAGTCTTTCAATGGTGTCCTTTAAAGCACAGAACTATTTTATTTTAATGCACTCCAGTTAATTTATTGTTCTTAAACACAATTAGAACTCTTTCATGAAGACGTATACCTATGCTTTCTTCTAAGCTTTTCTAATTTTAGCTCTTACATTTTGAGATAATTTTTATATCTGGTATGATGTAGAGCTCTAATTTTTTCTTTTGCATGTGGATATCCAGTTGATCCAGTATCATTTGTTCAAAAGACTATTCACATCCAATTGGATTTTTTGGCACCCTTGTCAAAAATCACTCGACTCTACATATGAGGTTAATTTCTGGACCCTTAATTTTCATTCATTGATCTATAGATCTGTCCTTACGCCATTACCAAATCAAATGTTATGAGAACTCTTTCCCAGTCATCTTGCATATTACTGGATATCTTATGGAATAATAAAATGTCAGTGCAGTGGAGTATCTTCAATTCCACTTCTGTGGAGATGTTTTGCTTCTGGATGGAGCCTGTGGCCTGCTTATGCGTCGGTGACCTTATGACATGATGGGATATTAGGCTTACAAAGTCGACTCGTTCCTTTTGTTTTCTTCATTCAAAACATTAATCTTTAACCCAGTGCCTCCCTTTCACTCCCATTTCCATCAAATGTCAGTAATAGGATCTGATACTTGGTGGACCACTTTCTTCATTTTGTCTATCTCCTAATCCATAGCATCTTGCGTAGATTTCACTGTCTAGGAAGGAGAAGATGAAACCTGGACCGTCTGCTCTCCTTTTTAGAAAGCTCTCTAATCCATCATCTTGCAATTGAAAAGTAGATTCTGTTTGACCCGGTTCTTTTCTAAAACACTGGTGCCAATCTTGTTCTTGGCATAGATCCTACATTCGGAGAAACACATAGAGATGCGTAGTTGTACCTTTAGCTTCATAGATAATTAATGGAGTAAATATTTCATCCCATCCAAAAAAAACATTTCAAGCGTACAGCTGTTAAAATTCAGGAAGAAATCGATCAATCAGAAACAAATAATAGATTAGTGATGTGAATTACAAAATGTCAAAGCCTATTTGTGTGATACGGAGAAGCATTTCGGTATAAGATACAGAAGACATGGTCTTCCCTTCCCATACAAACAAGCTTGAAGTACGGTAAAGGAGAAATTGTATTTAAATAGTGACAGAGGACACTATGATTGTTTTACTACTGATTTAAAAATGATTCCATAATGCTCTCTATTTCCTCACCGAGGAAAAGGAGGTGAAGATTGAGTACTAGATTGATGAATAAATATTGAAAGCTGCCTATCTCTTTTAGAGTTTTAGGGAATGGAAATCAGGAAAAAGGTTTGATTTTGGTTATTAACTGGCTATTTCTAGTTTTACAACTATCATACTACAAATCACATGTCTCCTTGCCAGCCTTCCTTATCCCGAATGTTGAGGGAAGCTTCTAAAGATGCCTACCTGCCTAGCTGTCGTTGAAGGGAACCCTTGAGATACTTCTTGTGTCTTCGTTGTATTCACTGCTTCTTCTCATTAGCATTGTGTGTCATTAATAAGTCAATCTCCACATTACTTAGATTCCACTATAAAGGAGACTAAAGGCATACCTCGGATATGTTGCAGATTTGGTTCCAACCACAGCAATACAGCTAGTAACCCAATAAAGTGAATCACAAGAATTGTGCATATAAATTTATTTTACACTAGTCTGTAGTCTATTAAGTGTGTGGTAACATTATGTGTAAACAAACAGTGTACATACCTTAATCAAAAAGTACTTCATTGCTAAAAACTGCCAAACATACTCCAACTGGGTCGGAAAAGTGCTGTTCATACACTTGGTGAATGCATGATTGTCAAAAGCTTTCAATTCGTAAAACATAGTTGCAAAACACAATACAGCAAAGTGCAATAAAAGAAGATATCTGTAATTTATACTATATAAGTTATGTTTCTTATTATCTCTTTTTTTTTAATCCAGAAGGTGTGTCTATTTTTTCCTTAATTCCCCAGTGGTGTGGCTGAAATAAACAACAGTTGTTTGGTTCACAAATCCATACTTAAGAAGAGTGTGGCCAGGGCCATTTGTCTCCGTTCCCCTCAGCTTCAATTGGGGCAGCTCGATGGCTGGAGGCTGGAATCATTTGAAAGTTTGTTCAGCAACGTGTCCGGTTGTTGGTGCCTACTGTTGGTTGGCACTCTAGCTGGGGCAGACGGCAGGAACACCTACACCTGAACACCCAGCTCGCATTGTGGCCCAAGCCTCCCCACAACACGGGGCTGGATTCCCAGGTTCAGATCCTCAGAGACATAACCAACAGGAGCTGTGTTGCCCTTTGTGAAGGAGTCTTGGAATTCACACGGAATCTCTTTCAACATACTCTGTTCATTAGGAGCAAGTCACTAATGTTGACCCATATTCTACTGTTTTTATGCAATGAATATTTCAAAATTTACGGACACATTTAAAAACCAGCTATCTATCCACTGGCCACAATTCTTTATATTCCTCCCACATGGAAAATACACTCATCCCTATACAATACTCACCACAAGTCTCAATTTTATGGCATCAGGCTCAGGTTTGAGTCTAAGATTTTACCATTTTAGTCTGGTGCAAATGGTGATGAAGGGCCTGGGTTTTGGTTTCTAGGATAAAGCCCCTTGAAGGACAATACCTTTCAATATGAAAACATGAGAAAGGAAGAGACACGTTATCTACCACCCACACACCCAACATTCTGCTCGACTGCTGAAATTTCCCCTGCAGAAATGGAAAGTGGAAGGCACATTAGTCCATGGCAATTCTGAAATACAGCCTGATGTGTGCTGTCCGTTCTTTGATTAGGACTTAGTCCTAACCAGGTGTCCTGCGGGGGACCCTGCTCGCTGCACCATTTGTCATGCGGGGCGTACGGCGGGGTCTCAGCTCCCATTCCCCCCCATAAGAACGCAGGACACGGTAAGGCCAAAAAGGAACACCCATGGAGCCATAGATACGGAAGTCAAACCAATATATTCTCGCTGGCGGCTGGGCTGGAGACACAGGAAGCAGGATCTACATAATCTGCCTAACAGCAGTCCGCGCTTGCCAGCCGCCATCTTCTTGGTAGCCCCCATTCTTTCTGCTAGCGTAGCCACAGCAGTTATATTAGTGGCCAATGGCTTACGGGTTACAGCTGACGGCCAACTAGCCACAGCTGCTGGCCATCTGATCACAGTTGATGGCCATTTACTACCCGAGCCAGCACCTTTCTATGTGAGGCCGAGAGCCTGGAAACTGCTTTTTGGGGCTTTGTCCCCACACCATGCCAATGCTGCTCCATGGCCCTTTGCTGTCCCCTGTGAGCTCTTTGTTCTGTCCTTTTCATAAGAAATGACCTGTGCTTGCAGCTCTTCCCTCAGCGTCATTCCTCCACCCAAATGTCTAACACCCACAGGCCTCCTTTTGTTTTTCACTCTCTTGGTTTTTATTAGTCCAAGGTAACAAGGTGGTTTTTGGCTACTTGATTATCCTAAAAACTTGGAGTTGCGTGAGAGTTTATTGGGGTTCGTGCCATTAGAAAAGCCACCATCATAAATCGTTTTGAGATAAGCTCTTGGGCTTCCTGTAGCTGTTGTAGGACCATGCCTTTAAAATTCTTTTCCTCCGAAGAGCCTTCCAGGAATTTAAGGCCCCACCTTAACTCTTTCGAAGTCTTGAGGAAGGCTTTACAGTCTTGTCCTCATCCGTAGATCAGTCTTCCTGGGAGCACAGCGAATTTGATCTCCACTCAGAAGCCATTTCTTTATTTTAGCGTGATTTGACAACAGGGCATGTGGGAGAGGCTGTAAATGGGAAACCCATTTGAACACAATAAGTCCTGGTTCCTTTACAGTTCACAGTCTTTCCTTAGCTCATGTATCTCATGGATTTTACTTGGTGACTTCACAGCAAGAGTCCCCTTTCATCCAGATTTCAGACTCAATTTCTTCACAAGCTGAGAAGTCCTTGACGCCAGCCTCTTTAGGGGCCCGCAAGCCCCCAATAACCGTCTCTTGGAGGCCCTTGTGGTTGTTATTCTCACTCTTCTCCACATACTTTCGGGTTCCACCTACCTCCTGGAGGAAAGGCACTCCTACAGGTTTTAGATTGCTATTCTTTGTGGCCTCACACCATTTTGAATATCAGTATCAATGCCAGTTGTTCATTGCTGCTCAAGAAACCAACTCAAAAGCTAGTGGCTCAAAACAGCATCTGTTTTGTTCACCAGTGATGCAGTTGAGTGAAGCTCAGTGAGACCAGCTCATTTCTTTTCCACTTGGCATCAGCTGCGTTGCCATGAAGCTGCGAATGAGAATCATCTAAAGGCTGTTACACACACGTGTAGCAGTTGAAGCGGGGTTTTGGCCGGGACGTCCGCTGGGCCATCTCAGCGCGAACATCTGTAGGAGGCCTCACTGTGTGTCCTGGGCTTCTTCATTCTGCACAACATGGTGGCTGGTTTCGCAGGGCGACCTTCCCGAGAGAAAGTCAGATGGAAGCTGTGTCACATTTTCTGCCGCAGGCATAGCACTCTCACAGCAGTTCTGCCCTATTCCATGCACTAGAATCCAGTTACTTACTACAGCCAGCACATGTTAAAAGGGAGGGAATTTCACGGAGAAATGTCAAGAATTTGTAGCCATGTTTTAAAAACACTACATCCATCCACTCACCTCATCTTACCAAATGAGCATTGTATCTACAGGAAAGTAGTTCTACCCAACTCAGTATCACTGAAATTCCAGCAGATTTGTTGTTGTTATTATTGCTGTTTAGGATGTTCTCGTATATCGTGGAAAGTAAGAGAGGATTACAAGATAGCATATCGAATTAAGACACTTTTTTGTTGTTGAAAAACATGTAGCGATCATCTCACTAAACATTCACAGTGTGAGATGTGATTTCTCCTTAACTTTGGGAATCATTTCTTTTGAAAGCAATTCAATTTACCATGAAACATTTGTAGCTGACGGAGGCCTAAGTAACTCAAGATGAGTTACTTGTAACTCCCTACAACTTCTTAAGAAATTATGGAGAGTTAAAATGGGGAACAGGTGAGAGACTATCAACTCAGAGGTGACTTTTAGTCATTTTACAGAAGAAAAGCATGAAACAATCATTGAGGAAATAGTAGAAAATCAAGTGCAGAAGTTGTGTGGCAAAGTCGATGACAATAAAGGATGCATTTTTGAGACTCCTGGTACTTTTATCTTTGTTCTTCATTCTGAGTAACTCAGTTTCCACATTCTAAGACTCTACTACAGTATCGATGATATTTTATTGCAACTGAGTTTATTTCAAAATTTCATACTGGTTTGAGGTTAGACTATTCTCAGTCAACTTCCTTCATAACCAAATTATACTATCTTACTCATTCTGAATGATGATCTCACAGCAAAACTGGAAACTGCATCTTCAGAATGTCTCCATCTGTGGGGTGGCCAGTTGGATCAATGGTTACAGCATCGTGCTGGTTCCAATCCTTGGTAATAACCAAGGTAGCTGGGTCGATTCCCACATGGACCAGTTAGCTACACCCTCCACAACTAGATTGAAAACAATGGCTGGAGCTTGGAGCTGAGCCCCCGGTGGCCGGCCGGCCGGTTGGTTCAGTGGTTAGAGTGCAATGCTCATAACACCAGGGTTGCCGGTTCGATTCCCGCATGGGTCAGTGAGCTGTTGAGTGAACTAGTAGATTGAAGAGAACTAGTAGATTAAAGAGAACGATTTGACTTGGAGCTGAGCTGCGCATCCCAGAACTAGATTCGAAACAATTACTTGACATGGAGCTGATGTGTCCTAGAAAAAACACTGTTCCCAATTTCAAAAAAAATATTTTGTTTTAAAAAGTTTTTTTTTAAAGGTGTCTACCTCTTGTTGAAGACAATCAATCTTAAACATGAGTTATTATCTATGAAAGGAATACAAAAGTCATGTGAAAAACTAGAGAATGAAAAGAAGTGGAGATAAAAATTAGTAAACCTCAAAATTCATATAGTCACGAATGTGGTAGAAAAGAGTGAAGCAGAACACTATAAATTCTGGGATATTAAAGACTGAGCAAGACGGGATGTAGTAGAAAAAATTTTTAAATCTACTTTTACGGGCTAATTCATTGATTTTTAACGTGCCTTAAATCATTTTGCTGCAAATTACATTTTAGATATACATATTGTATGTGATTCTTCTACTCCCCTTAACAGGAGCTATTTTTTATTTATTTATTTTATTTTTTAGATTTCTGGAACTAAGGTGGTATTTGCTTCTCCTTTTTAATGTTTCAGTTCCCATCATTATTATCACTCAGTTGATCTTTGAGAATCGCTCTTTCTGGAAAATCATTTTAAAGACCAGTTGATATAAAACGAGACTATTACGAAATAAAGACAAACTGTGATTTTAAATTTACACCATACTTTTAGATTATTAAGTCATATAGTTCAATTTTTAAAATTTAAAATTGATTCTCTTATTGAAATAGTCAGATGAGATGATTCAAAATATTGTCATGATTCAGATTTATTTCATTCCATATTGATGATAAATATTTTAAAGTTCAGCTTTCTCCACATTTAAATTGCCCTACAAGTCATTGACTTAAAACTAAAGAATACAAATAGACTGTAATTATTCAGTGTATAACTATTTTTAAAATGTATCCTTTCCGTTGGCTTTAGCAACAAGCAGCATCTCAAGAAAATGTAGACCTGTCAAATGACCATGATGGCGCTTCCATAAGTGACACGGAAGTCAGAATTAAAAGTCTGGAATCTGGACTCTCCAAAGTGAAAACTTCTTTTAAAATAGAATTGGAAGAATGTAAGCGCCGCTACCTAGAGGAATTAAAACTTACAATATCTTTGGAAAACCAAGTAAACAAGTAAGTCCAAACAAGGTCAGAGAAAATCAATCGAGCTAATTAATTTGCCTCTAAAGTACAATTTTTATCCAGGCAGATTCCCAAGATTAATAGGAAGTGAAAACTTACTAAATAGTATAATTTTCGAAAATGATGTTAGTGAATAAATTACTTTTAAAATGTTAGTTAGTTCAGGACATTTGCATCTCTCCCCATTTTTGGTTTTACATGACTGTATTTTTCCTTCTCGCGGTTTTCATAGAGTTAATCTGATCTACCAGTCTTTAAGCAAAGTGTTTTTGAAGCTTTATGATTTAGACATCGCTATTTATTATAAAATTTCTTGTCAGAATTCCCCTAAATAGTTTTTAGTGAGGTAACTATTTATTATAAGATAACAACTTAAACCGAAAGGGTTAAGTACTCTGCATGTTCCGGCACTTGGTACATGTACTGTCTCCATTGTGCTCTGTGTTATTATCTCTGGAGGTCGCTTTCAGACAAGCTCTTCTTTCTAGTCTTTATGATGTCCACAAAGGCATACATGTGAAATACAGCAGAGGGTTAACAACGTAGGGGTGAGGGTAGTATAACCCAAGAAGTGGCTAAAAAGATAAGGTGGTGAGCCTGAGGGGGTGTGTGGAAGACAGAAAGGGCAGAGCCCACGCCCAGCGCCTTGGTCACAGTGTTATATTATAAGCTACACGCCTGCTGAGCGGTTTCAGTTCAGTAGGGTCACCCACCAGGCTCCCTCCTTCTCCCCCAGAGGCTGTTGTTCTACATGACACCTCAGTCCTCAGGGTAATGAGGGCGTTACCCAAGGGCGGTGACTGCAAAGGCTTGAAAATATCTTGGTGGGATTTTTAAAAAAATTCTAAACTCGTTTGCTATGTATGTCTCATGGCAATCCTCAAGAATCTTATTGGTTCAGCCATTGCAGAAGGCAGCAAGTATTATCTGTGAAGCCGTCATTGTCACTGATAGCCCGTTTCCTCCCCTCCCTACTTTGAATTTCTTCTTAGTCTGGCATCCCCCTAGAAACATATGTGCTTGCTCAGGATAATTTGAAACCTATCCTTGTGCCTGGTAGGTCTGCCCTGACATATTTTCAGTGTTCGTTTCATGGGCAATTCCACTTACATTATGGCAACATTAAAAAATGCAAATCATTAAGGAAAAATAAAATACTAAGCCTTTGTTCTTACAATCTTCACAGGACTAATGACACACTGGCAGAGATGAGAACCCAGCTTCTCATGGATGCACCACGGAACACTTTGCTCAGCACCGCTCCTGGGAGGCCAGTCCTGCTGCCAACTTGTATTGGAAGGCTAAGCGATCGGTTCTTACCTGGAGGAAATCTCGCTCCAAGAGAACAGTTGGTGATTCCTACGTCAACCCCGCAGACTTCTAATAATGACACGTTGACCTACTTCATGAAGGTTAGTTATGTTATCTTCTTTCCTTTGGGTTTCAGATGTCCGATATAATTCTTGTTCTTAACTTGGTGAGATATTCTGAGTTGTTTCGTTGACTAATGCACACAATGTAAAAGGCATAATTATGTGTGCTAATGTAGAAAGGAGAAATAAATTTTACAATCTTTTGTAAGTCCCTGCATCTCCCATGTTTTAAGAGCTACCTGTCATTAACTGTATTCAATAAATATAACTAACTGACACATTTTAAATTTCTGGAAAAGCTGCTTTTCAATTAGATTTTACAAATGAAATGTTATTGCCTAGCAACGAATGGTATGCTTTGAGATGCTTTGGCTTACTTCTGCATTGGTTTTAATTTGCTCATGGTTTATAACAATTTTAGTTTCCCTACAGCCCAGTTTTGCCACCCCTAAGCGTAAGTGAATGATTGACATTCACCAACTATATGTGGATGTTTCTCATTTCATTGAAACCGAGGTAAATCCTTGTTATGAATTCTGCAAAGTTGTAACACTGAAAAGATTAATTTGTCTTTCTAAGTTAAAAGTTGTTTTCTTTGTACATAATAGTACATCCTTAATTTCTATTTTACTTACGGCATTTTTTATTTTGATATGTTAAAATGTCTTGCTTAAAAAGTAATAATAAATAAAATATCTTGCTCAGCAACAGTACATTTTCTCAAGAAGTAAATTGAGCAAATATTTGAATTTTTTAAATGAAGTTCACTTATATCTGTACATCTTGGCATCACTTGAATAATTGATGACTGAGGTGGCAATGATACGGCGTCTTTAATAGCAACTTGTTTTCTTTGTGTAATATTGTTATTAAAGTGTTCATTTTTGATCTCATTTCTTGAGTTCTTCATTGAGCTCCAGGATTTCTGTTTGGACCTTTTTTATAGTTTTCATATCTTAGATAAAGTACTCCTTCTGTTCGTTAATTTTACTCCTGAACTCGTTGAACTGCCTTGTGAGTTTTCTTGTATCTCATTGAGATTCTTCATGGCTGCTGTTTTGAAATCTCGGTCACAGAGATCACAATCTTCGTGACTTTGACTTGGTTTCTGAAGAAGTGTCATCTTCTCTCAGTGTTACCGTGTCACCTTGGTTGTTCATGCTGCTGGATGGCTTGTTCCTCTGCAGGCTCATTTGAAGTAGTGAACACTTTCTTATTTATGTACATTTTGATTCGAGCAATTCAGCAGCTAAATAATTAGACATCTTTTTTTGTTTTTCAGTAGCTGATGCAATAGCACAGTTTCTGTTGTCTCTCACTGGTGCTACTTGAGCCTGGGGGGTCCAGGTGTGGGGGCTTAGCTGTGAATGTGGGAGTGCTGGCCTGGGTGACCAGGGTGATGGGTGTTGCCGCTGTATCCAGATCACCAGGGAGTCTGGGCACCAGCACCGTGGGAGGGAACAGGGGAAGGGGGTGGTCAGGGAGAGCCTGTCTTGAGTCCACTGAGCCCACCTGGTTCCCTGTGGCCCTGGTAGCACTGTGCTGTGGGTGGAGGCTGGAGAAGTATTTCTGCTGCTGCTACTGGTCTCTGGTGGTGCCAGCACTGCTCTTCCTTCCTTCCTTCCTTCCTTCCTTCCTTCCTTCCTTCCTTCCTTCCTTCCTTCCTTCCTTCCTTTCTTGCGTAACAGCTTCAATGAGAAATAATGAACATAGCATGCAGTTCAGTCATTTAAAGAGTGCAGTGCAGGGGCTTTTAGCGTGTTCGAAGCTTTATGCAGTCATCATCGCAATCAGTTTTACAACATTTTCATCACCCTGGAAAGTATCCGTGTACTGTTAGCCTTCAGCGTGTGCCAGTCTGCCCTTCCCACTCTTCCTAGCCCTAGGGAACCACTGGTGAACTCTCTGCTCCATATTGTGGTTTTGATGTAGTTTTTCCTGATCACTAATGATGCTGAGCAATTTTTTCACATGCTTATTATCCATTTGTATATCTTCTTTGAAGAATTGATTATTCAATTCCATTGCCCATTAAAATTGGTTCGTCTTTTTCATGTTGAATTGTAAGAATTCTTTATATATCCTAGATACAAATTGCTTGTCACATACAGGATTTTCAAATATTTCTCCCTTTCATTAGCTTGCCTTTTTAGTTTTTCAATGGTGTCCTTTAAAGCCTAGAGGTTTTTATTTTATTTTAATGAAGTCCAGTTAATCTATTTTTGTTTGGTACTGTTATATCAAAGACACAATTTCCAACTGCAGTCATGAAGACATGAAGCTTCTTCAAAGCTTTTATAGTTTTAGCTTTTACATTTTGAGATAATTTTTATATATGGTATGACGTAGAGGTTTAATTTTTTCTTTTCTATGTGGATATCCAGTTGACCCAGTATCATTTGTTCAAAAGACTGTTCATGCCCAATTGGGTTTTTTAGCACCCTTGTCAAAAATCACTTGGCTCTACATATGAGAGTTAATTTTGGATCATCTATTCCAATTCATTGATCTATAGATCTGTCCTTACGCCATTACCAAATCAAATGTTATGAGAACGCTTCCCCAGTCATCTTGCATATTACCAGATGCCTTATGGAATAATAAAATGTCAGTGCAGTGGAGAATCTTTAATTCCACTTCTGTGGAGATGTTTTGCTTCTGGATGGAGACTGTGGCCTGCTTATGCGTTAGTGACCTTATGACATGATGGGATATTAGGCTTACACAGTCGACTCGTTCCTTTTGTTTTCTTCATCCAAAACATTAATCTTTAACCCAGTGCCTCCCTTTCACTCCCATTTCCATCAAATGTCAGTAATAGGATCTGATACTTGGTGGACCACTTTCTTCAGTTTGTCTATCTCCTAATCCATAGCATCTTGCGTAGATTTCACTGTCTAGGAAGGAGAAGATGAAACCTGGACCGTCTGCTCTCCTTTTTAGAAAGCTCACTAATCCATCATCTTGCAATTGAAAAGTAGATTCTGTTTGATTCGGTTCTTTTCTAAAACACTGGTGCCAATCTTGTTCTTGGCATAGATCCTACATTCGGAGAAACACATAGAGATGCGTAGTTGTACCTTTAGCTTCATATATAATTAATGGAGTAAATATTTCATCCCATCCAAAGAAAACATTTCAAGAGTACAGCTGTTAAAATTCAGGAAGAAATCGATCAATCAGAAACAAATAATAGATTAGTGATGTGAATTACAAAATGTCAAAGCCTATTTGTGTGATACGGAGAAGCATTTCGGTATAAGATACAGAAGACATGGTCTTCCCTTCCCATACACACAAGCTTGAAGTACGGTAAAGGAGAGATTGTATTTAAATAGTGACAGAGGACACTATGATTGTTTTACTACTGATTTAAAAATGATTCCATAATGCTCTCTATTTCCTCACCGAGGAAAAGGAGGTGAAGATTGAGTACTAGATTGATGAATAAATATTGAAAGCTGCCTATCTCTTTTAGAGTTTTAGGGAATGGAAATCAGGATAAAGGTTTGATTTTGGTTATTAACTGGCTATTTCTAGTTTTACAACTATCATACTACAAATCACATGTCTCCTTGCCAGCCTTCCTTATCCCGAATGTTGAGGGAAGCTTCTAAAGATGCCTATATGCCTAGCTGTCGTTGAAGGGAACCCTTGAGATACTTCTTGTATCTTCCTTGTATTCACTGCTTCTTCTCATTAGCATTGTGTGTCATTAATAAGTCAATCTCCACATTACTTAGATTCCACTATAAAGGAGACTAAAGGCATACCTCGGAGATATTGCAGATTTAGTTCCAACCACAGCAATACAGCTAGTAACCCAATAAAGTGAATCACAAGAATTGTGCATATAAATTTATTTTACACTAGTCTGTAGTCTATTAAGTGTGTGGTAACATTATGTCTAAACAAACAGTGTACATACCTTAATCAAAAAGTAATTCATTGCTAAAAACTGCCAAACATACTCCAACTGGGTCGGAAACGTGCTGTTCATACACTTGGTGAATGCATGATTGTCAAAAGCTTTCAATTCGTAAAACATAGTTGCAAAACACAATACAGCAAAGTGCAATAAAAGAAGATATCTGTAATTTATACTGTATAAGTTATGTTTCTCATTATCTCTTTTTTTTAATCCAGAAGGTGTGTCTATTTTTTCCTTAATTCCCCAGTGGAGTGGCTGAAATAAACAACAGTTGTTTGGTTCACAAATCCATACTTAAGAAGAGTGCGGCCAGGGACATTTGTCTCCGTTCCCCTCACCTTCAATTGGGGTGGCTCGATGGCTGGTGGCTGGAATCATTTGAAAGTTTGTTCAGCAACGTGTCTGGTTGTTGGTGCCTACTGTTGGTCGGCTCTCTAGCTGGGGCAGACGGCAGGAACACCTACACCTGGACACCCAGCTCGCATTGTGGCCCAAGCCTCCCCACAACATGGGGCTGGATTCCAAGGTTCAGATCCTCAGAGAAATAACCAACAGGAGCTGTGTTGCCCTTTGTGAAGGAGTCTTGGAATTCACACGGAATCTCTTTCAACATATTCTGTTCATTAGGAGCAAGTCACTAATTTTGACCCATATTCTACTGTTTTTATGCAATGAATATTTCAAAATTTACGGACACATTTAAAAACCAGCTTGATCTATCCACTGGCCACAATTCTTTATATTCCTCCCACATGGAAAATACACTCATCCCTATACAATACTCACCACAAGTCTCAATTTTATGGCATCAGGCTCAGGTTCGCGTCTAAGATTTTACCATTTTAGTCTGGTGCAAATGGTGATGAAGGGCCTGGGTTTTGGTTTCTAGGATAAAGCCCCTTGAAGGACAATACCTTTCAATATGAAAACATGAGAAAGGAAGAGACAAGTTATCTACCACCCACACACCCAACATTCTGCTCGACTGCTGAAATTTCCCCTGCAGAAATGGAAAGTGGAAGGCACATTAGTCCATGGCAATTTTGAAATACAGCCTGATGTGCGCTGTCCGTTCTTTGATTATGACTTAGTCCTAACCAGGTGTCCTGCGGGGGACCCTGCTCGCTGCACCATTTGTCATGCGGGGCGTACGGCGGGGTCTCAGCTCCCATTCCCCCCCATAAGAACGCAGGACACGGTAAGGCCAAAAAGGAACACCCATGGAGCCATAGATACGGAAGTCAAACCAATATATTCTCGCTGGCGGCTGGGCTGGAGACACAGGAAGCAGGATCTACATAATCTGCCTAACAGCAGTCCGCGCTTGCCAGCCGCCATCTTCTTGGTAGCCCCCATTCTTTCTGCTAGCGTAGCCACAGCAGTTATATTAGTGGCCAATGGCTTACGGGTTACAGCTGACGGCCAACTAGCCACAGCTGCTGGCCATCTGATCACAGTTGATGGCCATTTACTACCCGAGCCAGCACCTTTCTATGTGAGGCCGAGAGCCTGGAAACTGCTTTTTGGGGCTTTGTCCCCACACCATGCCAATGCTGCTCCATGGCCCTTTGCTGTCCCGTGTGAGCTCTTCGTTCTGTCCTTTTCATAAGAAATGACCTGTGCTTGCAGCTCTTTCCTCAGCATCATTCCTCCACCCAAATGTCTAACACCCACAGGCCTCCTTTTGTTTTTCACTCTCTTGGTTTTTATTAGTCCAAGGTAACAAGGTGGTTTTTGGCTACTTGATTTTCCTAAAAACGTGGAGTTGCGTGAGAGTTTATTGGGGTTCGTGCCATTAGAAAAGCCACCGTCATAAATCGTTTTGAGATAAGCTCTTGGGCTTCCTGTAGCTGTTGTAGGACCATGCCTTTAAAATTCTTTTCCTCCGAAGAGCCTTCCAGGAATTTAAGGCCCCACCTTAACTCTTTCGAAGTCTTGAGGAAGGCTTTACAGTCTTGTCCTCATCCGTAGATCAGTCTTCCTGGGAGCACAGCGAATTTGATCTTCACTCAGAAGCCATTTCTTTATTTTAGCATGATTTGAAAACAGGGCATGTGGGAGAGGCTGTAAATGGGAAACACATTTGAACACAATAAGTCCTGGTTCCTTTACAGTTCACAGTCTTTCCTTAGCTCATGTATCTCATGGATTTTACTTGGTGACTTCACAGCAAGAGTCCCCTTTCATCCAGATTTCAGACTCATTTTCTTCACTAGCTGAGAAGTCCTTGAGGCCAGCCTCTTTAGGGGCCCGCAAGCCCCCAATAACCGTCTCTTGGAGGCCCTTGTGGTTGTTATTCTCACTCTTCTCCACATCCTTTCGGGTTCCACCTACCTCCTGGTGGAAAGGCACTCCTACAGGTTTTAGATTGCTATTCTTTGTGGCCTCACACCATTTTGAATATCAGTATCAATGCCAGTTGTTCATTGCTGCTCAAGAAACCAACTCAAAAGCTAGTGGCTCAAAACAGCATCTGTTTTGTTCACCAGTGATGCAGTTGAGTGAAGCTCAGTGAGACCAGCTCATTTCTGTTCCACTTGGCTTCAGCTGCGTTGCCATGAAGCTGCGAATGAGAATCATCTAAAGGCTGTTACACACACGTGTAGCAGTTGAAGCGGGGTTTTGGCCGGGACGTCCGCTGGGGCCGTCTCAGCGCGAACATCTGTAGGAGGCCTCACTGTGTGTCCTGGGCTTCTTCATCTGCACAACATGGTGCTGGGTTTTCTGGAAGAGCTTCCCGAGAGAAAGTCAGATGGAAGCTGTGTCACATTTTCTGCCGCAGGCATAACACTCTCACAGCAGTTCTGCCCTATTCCATGCACTAGAATCCAGTTACTTACTACAGCCAGCACATGTTAAAAGGGAGGGAATTTCACGGAGAAATGTCAAGAATTTGTAGCCATGTTTTAAAAACACTACATCCATCCACTCACCTCATCTTACCAAATGAGCATTGTATCTACAGGAAAGTAGTTCTTCCCAACTCAGTATCACTGAAATTCCAGCAGATTTGTTGTTGTTATTATTGCTGTTTAGGATGTTCTCGTATATCGTGGAAAGTTAGAGAGGATTACAAGATAGCATATCGAATTAAGACACTTTTTTTGTTGTTGAAAAACATGTAGCGATCATCTCACTAAACATTCACAGTGTGAGATGTGATTTCTCCTTAACTTTGGGAATCATTTCTTCTTGAAAGCAATTCAATTTACCATGAAACATTTGTAGCTGACGGAGGCCTAAGTAACTCAAGATGAGTTACTTGTAACTCCCTACAACTTTTTAAGAAATTATGGAGAGTTAAAATGGGGAACAGGTGAGAGACTATCAACTCAGAGGTGACTTTTAGTCATTTTACAGAGGAAAAGCATGAAACAATCATTGAGGAAATAGTAGAAAATCAAGTGCAGAAGTTGTGTGGCAAAGTCGATGACAATAAAGGATGCATTTTTGAGACTCCTGGTACTTTTATCTTTGTTCTTCATTCTGAGTAACTCAGTTTCCACATTCTAAGACTCTACTACAGTATCGATGATATTTTATTGCAACTGAGTTTATTTCAAAATTTCATACTGGTTTGGGGTTAGACTATTCTCAGTCAACTTCCTTCATAACCAAATTATACTATCTTACTCATTCTGAATGATGATCTCACAGCAAAACTGGAAACTGCATCTTCAGAATGTCTCCATCTGTGGGGTAGCCAGTTGGATCAATGGTTATAGCATCGTGCTGGTTCCAATCCTTGGTAATAACCAAGGTAGCTGGGTCGATTCCCACATGGACCAGTTAGCTACACCCTCCACAACTAGATTGAAAACAATGGCTGGAGCTTGGAGCTGAGCCCCCGGTGGACGGCCGGCTGGTTGGTTAAGTGGTTAGAGTGCAATGCTCATAACACCAGGGTTGCCGGTTTGATTCCCGCATGGGTCAGTGAGCTGTTGAGTGAACTAGTAGATTGAAGAGAACTAGTAGATTAAAGAGAACGATTTGACTTGGAGCTGAGCTGCGCATCCCACAACTAGATTCGAAACAATTACTTGACATGGAGCTGATGTGTCCTAGAAAAAACACTGTTCCCAATTTCAAAAAATTATTTTGTTTTAAAAAGTTTTTTTTTAAAGCTGTCTACCTCTTGTTGAAGAAAATCAATCTTAAACAGGAGTTATTATCTATGAAAGGAATACAAAAGTCATGTGAAAAACTAGAGAATAAAAAGAAGTGGAGATAAAAATTAGTAAACCTCAAAATTCATATAGTCACGAATGTGGTTTAAAAGAGTGAAGCAGAACACAGTAAATTCTGGGATATTAAAGACTGAACAAGACGGGATGTAGTAGAAAAAATTTTTAAATCTACTTTTACAGGCTAATTCATTGATTTTTAACGTGCCTTAAATCATTTTGTTGCAAATTACATTTTAGATATACATATTGTATGTGATTCTTCTACTCCCCTTAACAGGAGCTATTTTTTATTTATTTATTTTATTTTTTAGATTTCTGGAACAAAGGTGGTATTTGCCTCTCCTTTTTAATGTTTCAGTTCCCATCATTATTATCACTCAGTTGATCTTTGAGAATCGTCCTTTCTGGAAAATCATTTTAAAGACCAGTTGATATAAAACGAGACTATTACGAAATAAAGACAAACTGTGATTTTAAATTTACACCATACTTTTAGATTATTAAGTCATATAGTTCAATTTTTAAAATTTAAAATTGATTCTCTTATTGAAATAGTCAGATGAGATGATTCAAAATATTGTCATGATTCAGATTTATTTCATTCCATATTGATAATAAATATTTTAAACTTCAGCTTTCTCCACATTTAAATTGCCCTCCAAGTCATTGACTTAAAACTAAAGAATACAAATAGACTGTAATTATTCAGTTTATAATTATTTTTAAAATGTATCCTTTCCGTTGGCTTTAGGAACAAGCAGCATCTCAAGAAAATGTAGACCTGTTAAATGACCATGATGGCGCTTCCATAAGTGACTTGGAACTCAGAATTAAAAGTCTGGAATCTGGACTCTCCAAAGTGAAAACTTCTTTTAAAATAGAATTGGAAGAATGTAAGCGCCGCTACCTAGAGGAATTAAAACTTACAACATCTTTGGAAAACCAAGTAAACAAGTAAGTCTAAACAAGGTCAGAGAAAATCAATCGAGCTAATTAATTTGCCTCTAAAGTACAATTTTTATCCAGGCAGATTCCCGAGATTAATAGGAAGTGAAAAGTTACTAAATAGTATAATTTCGGAAAATGATGTTAGTGAATAAATCACTTTTAAAATGTTAGTTAGTTCAGGACATTTGCATCTCTCCCCATTTTTGGTTTTACATGACTGTATTTTTCCTTCTCGAGGTTTTCATAGAGTTAATCTGATCTACCAGTCTTTAAGCAAAGTGTTTTTGAAGCTTTATGATTTAGACAACGCTATTTATTATAAAATTTCTTGTCAGAATTCCCCTAAATAGTTTTTAATGAGGTAACTATTTATTATAAGATAACAACTTAAACTGAAAGGGTTAAGTACTCTGCATGTTCTGGCACTTGGTACATGTACTGTCTCCATTGTGCTCTGTGTTATTATCTCTAGAGGTTGCTTTCAGACAAGCTCTTCTTTCTAGTCTTTCTGATGTCCACAAAGGCATATATGTGAAATATAGCAGAGGGTTAACAACGTAGGGGTGAGGGCAGTATAACCCAAGAAGTGGCTAAAAAGATAAGGTGGTGAGCCTGAGGGGGTGTGTGGAAGACAGAAAGCGCAGAGCCCACGCCCAGCGCCTTGGTCACAGTGTTATATTATAAGCTACATGCCTGCGGAGCGGTTTCAGTTTAGTAGGGTCACCAACCAGGCTCCCTCCTTCTCCCCCAGAGGCTGTTGTTCTACATGATACCTCAGTCCTCAGGGTAATGAGGGCGTTACCCAAGGGCGGTCACAGCAAAGGCTTGAAAATATCTTGGTGGGATTTTTTTTAAAAAATTCTAAACTCGTTTACTATGTATGTCTGATGGCAATCCTCAAGAATCTTATTGGTTCAGCCATTGCAGAAGGCAGCAAGTATTATCTGTGAATCCCTCGATGTCACTGATAGCCCGTGTCCTCCCCTCCCTACTTTGAATTTCTTCTTAGTCTGGCATCCCCATAGAAACATATGTACTTGTTTAGGATAATTTGAAAGCTATCCTTGTGCCTGGTAGGTCTGCCCTGACGCATTTTCAATGTTAAAATGCTGTTTAATGGGAAATTTCTTTTACTATTTATTATGGCAACTTGAAGAAAATGCAAGTCATTCAGGAAAAATAAAATTCAAAGTTGTGTTTTACAATCTTCACAGTGCTAATGATAGGCTGGCAGAGGCCAGAACTGGTCTTCTGGCAAAGGAACAGCAGAACCAGTTTCTGGGCACTGCTCTTAGGAGGCCAGTCTTGGAGCCACCTTGCATTGGAAGTTTGAATACTGAGTTACTCCTCAGTGGAAATCCTGCTCCAAGAGAAAACGTGGTGATTCCTAAGTCAACCGCAGGGGCTCAAATGATAGCATGGGGTGTTACTGTACCAAGGTTAGTTATATTAGCTTCTTTCCCTTGGGTTTCAGATTTCTTTCTTTTCTTTGATATAATTATTGTTTTGTTTTGTCTTATATATTCATTGGGGTGATATTGGTTAATGAAATCATATAGGTTTCAAGCGTGCATTTCCATAAACGTCATCTATATATTTCACTGTGTGTTCACCACCCCGAGTCAGTTCTCCTTCCATCGCCATGTATTTGACCCACTTTTCCCTCTTCTATCTCTTTCTCTCCCCCCTCACCCACTAAGTGTTGTCTGTGTCTATGAGATTTGTTTGTTTGTCTTTGGTGAAATTTTGAATTGTTTCATTGACTAATGCACACAAGGTAAAAGGCATAAATATGTGTGCTAATATACATACAAAGGAGACAGAAATTTTACAATCTTTTTTTAAGTCCCTAGAGCTCTCATGTGTTAAGAGTTATTTATTATTATTTAATAAATGTAACTAAAGTGATATATTTAAAATGCTTGAAAATTTGCCTTTAAATTTTATTTCAGATGTTAAATATCGTTGCCTAATAACCAATGGTATGCTTTGAGATGCTTTGGCTTGCTTCTTAATTGGTTTTAATTGGAGATGATTCATACAATT
Source organism: Rhinolophus hipposideros (assembly GCF_964194185.1). Taxonomy (NCBI): domain Eukaryota; kingdom Metazoa; phylum Chordata; class Mammalia; order Chiroptera; family Rhinolophidae; genus Rhinolophus; species Rhinolophus hipposideros. The sequence continues at coordinate 267,939 of NW_027669012.1, forward strand.
TTAAAGTTTTGTACATCCCAGTTTTTCTTCCCCTAAGCATAAGTGAATGATGGACGGCCAAACACCTAACCACAAATGGATGTTTATTATTAAATGAAACAGATATAATCCTTTTTATGAATTCGGCAAACTTGTAATACTGAAAAAGATTAGTCTCTGTTTTTATGGTTAAAGTTATCTTCTAACAAGAGAGTATATCCTTAATTTTTATTTTATTCATAGCACTATCTATTTCAGTGTTTTAAAATGAGTTGCTTCACAATTGTACATATTCTAAATAGGGACATTAAGCAAATATTTGAATTTTTAAAATGAAGTTCACTTATGTCTATATGTCTTGACAGCATTTGGGTAATTGATGAGTAAGGTGGCAATGCAAGGGAGTCTTCAAATCACAACTCGTTTTCTTCGTGTGACGTGGTTGTTAAAAATACTCATTCTTGAGTTCTTGACCAGCAGGAGTTCTGTTTGGTTCTGTTTCATAGTTTTCATCTCTTTGATAAAGTTCTCCTCCTGGTCATTAATTTTACTCCTGAAGTCATTGAACTGCCTTCTGTGTGTTGTTATATCTCAGTGTGATTCTTCATGACTGCTGCTTCTTTGTTTTGTTTTGTTTTGTTTTACCCTCCAAAATGTTTATTACATTTAAGCAACATGGAGAATACAGGAAGGAAAGCACAAATCATCTGCTCGGGTCAATTGGTCTAATTTATATGAAGCATACAATATAGAAAATCAATTTAAACGGTTAGTAGAGGTCAAATTGAGGAGGGCTTTAAGTGAGTTTGATTTTTTTTTCTCTAGGCAGCAGTAGGCATAAAAAGGATAATGAAATAATAATTCTTTCATGGGGTTATATATAATATGTGGCAGAGAGTCTGTTATCTCCTTTGTATTTGAAAACTTAAGTGAAGTATAATGTATGTAGTTAGTTTCAGGTGAACAGTTTTTCCTGGTTCGTGCTAGTCTTTGACTCTAGAAGTAAACACTGTATGTCTTTTGACTATTGACATATAGTATTTTATATAATATAGTATATAATATACTCAGCTTCTTGCTTGGGCTACAGCTGAAAATAGCTCAGCCCTGTTTCTCTTTGCCCATGACTCGACTGTGTTGAACTGGGTTATTTTAAGCTGAGGGCCAGATTGCTGATTGACAGGTGTTATATATGTGCCTGAAAGTCATCAAGAAGTGCTATTTTTGTTTTGTTTTGTTTTACTGTGCAGAAACTAGTTCTGGGTGTCTTTTTTTTTCAGTTAATGAGTTTTATTATTTTTAACTCTTTTTTATTATTAGTTTCAGGTGTACAAAACAATGTAATAGTTACACATTTATAATTTGTATCCCTCACATAATGATGACCCCTCTCCCCTCATCGACCCCTCTGACATCACATACAGCCATTACATTTCCACTGCCTCTATCCCTAATGCTGTACCCTACTTCTTGTAAACATATATATATATACATACATGTATGTGTGTGTGTGTGTATAAAAATTGTAGTTAACATTAACATTCATTATTGTTCAGCTTCAGCTTCAGGTGTACAGTGTCAGGCATCTACACCATCCCTGAGAAGGTCTCCCTAATGAGACAAGTGTCCATCAGATACCCTACAAAATCTTTACATTATTGATAACATTCACCAAATTGACTTTCGTATCCCCGTGGCAATCTTGTGGTTATTGACTGTGCTTTCTAATCCCCTCACCTTCCCCCTTGTCCCCACCCCCCTCCCATCTAGCAACCTTCAGTTTTTCCTCTGTCTCTGAGACTGTTTCTGATTAGTTCACTCATTTATTGTTTTCTTTAGATTCCATATTAAGTGAGATCATAAGGTATTTGTCTTTCTCTGTCTGACTTATTTCACTTAACATAATGTTCTCTAGGTCCATCCATATTGTTGCAAATGGTAAGATTTCCTTCTTCTTTATGGCTGCGTAATACTCCATTGTATAAATGTACCACAGTTTCTTAATCCAGTCATCTACCGATGGGCATTTCAGTTGTTTCTATGTCTTGGCTATTGTGAATCGTGCTGCAATAAACATAGGGGTGCATACATTTTTTTGAATTAGAGTTTTGGATATTTCCTGATCGATACCTAGGAGTGGAATTCATGGGTCATAAGGTAGTTCCATTTTCAGATTTTTGAGATACCTCCATACTGTTTTCCATAGTGGCTGCACCAGTCTCCAATCCCACCAACAGTGCACAAGGGTTCCCTTTTCTCCACATCCTTGCCAACACTTGTTGTTTTGTTGATTTATTGATGACAGCCATTTTGACTGGGGTGAGGTGATATCTCATTGTGGTTTTTATTTGTATTTCTCTAATGATTAGTGAGGTTGAGCATTTTTTCATATGTCTGTTTGCCCTCTGTATTTCCTCTTTAGAATAATGTCTCATGTCCTCTGGCCATTTTTTAATTGGGTTGTTTTTTTGGAGTTGAATGAGTTTTTAAATAAAGTTTGGATATATCAATGGGAGATATCTTCTCCCATTCAGTAGGATCCTTTTTTGTTTTAATGATGGTTTCCTTTACTGTGAAAAAACATTTTTAGTTATATGTAATCCCACATGTTTATTTTTTCTCTTACTTACCTTGCCCAAGGGGATATATCAATGAAAATCTTACTCTGGGTAATATATGTAAAGTTTCTTCCTCTATTTTCTTCTAGGAGTTTTATGGAATCAGATCTTACATTTAAGTCTTTAACACATTTTTAATTTATTCTTGTATGTGGTATAAGGAGCTGGTACAGCTTCATTTTTTTGCATGTGTCTGTCTAGGTTTCCCAGCACCATTTATTGAATAGACTGTCTTTACCTCACTATAAATTCTTGCTTCCATTGTCGTAGATTAAATGACCATATAGGCGTGGATTTATTTTTGTTCCGCTTGTGTGTTCACTGTTAACTTGTCTTCTAAGTCGCTGATTCGACTCTCTGACTCATCTAACCCACTGGTAATTCCTTCAAGTGTGTTCTTTATTTCAGTTGTATTCTCTAGTTCTAACTGGTTGTTCATTATGATTTCTCTATCCTTCTTTATGTCGTCTCTAAGATCTTTAAACATTCTTATCATCAGTGTTCTGAACTCTGTCTCTGATAGGATGGTTACCTCTATTTCATTTTGTTCCAATTCTGGAGGTTTCTTCTGTTCTTTTTTTTTAATTAAATTTATTGGGGTGACAATTGTTAGTAAATTTACATAGATTTCAGGTGTACAATTCTTTATTACATCATCTATAAATCCCATTGTGTGTTCACCACCCAGAGTCAGTTCTCCTTCCATCACCATATATTTGATCCCCTTTACCCTCATCACCCACCCCCCACCCCCTTACCCTCTGGTAACCACTAAACTATTGTCTGTGTCTATGAGTTTTTCTTTCTCATTTGTTTGTCTTGTTCTTTTTGGTTTATATACCACATATCAGTGAAATCATAGGGTTCTCTGCTTTTTCTGTCTGACTTATTTCACTTAGCATTATACTCTCAAGATCCATCCATGTTGTCACAAATGCTCCTATATCATCTTTCCTTAAGGCCGAATAGTATTCCATTGTGTATATATACCACAACTTCTTTATCCATTCATCTATCGAAGGACATTTTGGTTGTTTCCATGTCTTGGCCACCGTAAACAAAGCTGCAATGAACATTGGAGTACACGTGTCTCTATAGAGAAATGCTTTCAGATTTTTTGGGTAGATACCCAGGAGAGCGATTGCTGGGTCATATAGTAATTCTATTCGTAATTTCTTGAGAAACCTCCACACTGCCTTCCATACCAGCTGCACCACTCTGCATTCCCACCAACAGTGTATGAGGGTTCCTTTTTCTCCACAGCCTGTCCAACACTTGTTACTATTTGTCTTGTTGATGAAAGACTTTCTGACTGGGGTGAGGTGATATCTCATTGTGGTTTTCATTTGCATTTCTCTGATGATTAGCAATGTTGAGCATTTTTTCATATGTCTATTTGCCATTTGTATATCCTCTTTGGAGAAATGTCTCTTCAGGTCCTCTGTCCATTTTTCAATTGGGTTGTTTGTTTTTTTGTTGTTGAGTTTCATGAGTTCCTTGTATATTTTGGATATTAGCCCCTTATCAGAGGCACTGTTTGCGAAAATCTTCTCCCATTCAGTTGGTTGCCTCATTATTTTGTCAGTAGTTTCTTTTGCTGTGCAGAAGCTTTTAAGTTTCATATAATCCCATTCATTTATTTTAGTTTTTACTTCCATTGCCTTTGGAGTCAAATTCATAAAATGCTCTTTGAACCCAAGGTCCATACGTTTAGTACCTATGTTTTCTTCGATGCAGTTGAAAGAAATTGAAGAAGACACAAAGAAATGGAAAGACATTCCGTGCTCATGGATTGGAAGAATCAACATAGTTAAAATGGCCATATTACCCAAAGCCATATACAGATTTAATGCAATCCCCATCAAAATCCCAATGGCATTTTTTAAAGAAATAGAACAAAAAATCATCAGATTTGTTTGGAACCACAAAAGACCCGGAATAGCCAAAGCAATATTTTTTAAAAAAGAACAATACTGGAGGTATCACACTCCCTGATTTTTGCTTGTACTACAGGGCTACAATAATCTTCTGTTCTTTTATTTGGGACATGTTTTTTTGTGTCCCCATTCTGACTGACTCTCTGTGTTTGCTTCAATGGATTAGGTAGCTCCCCTAGAGTTCTTGGTTTTTGCTGGGTTATCTTATGTAGTATGTGTCCTTTATATTTGACTTGCGCCACTTCCCTATTCTCCTGTGCGTGTGCTCCAAAGGTGATCCTGGTGTTGTGTATATTGTCCTGCGTAAATTGAACTTTCATTGCTTTTGGCTGGTCAGTAGGTGGGATTGACTCCTAGGGTGACTAGTTGTGAGACTTGGCTCTGCCCACCGCAGGGTGTTCGGTTGTGTGAGGGTTCACCACTCCAATTAGGCTTGGCCCTTATGGGCTCTTGTGCCTGTAGACAATTTCCTCTGGGGGTGTCACTTGTAGGTCAAACCCAATAATACTCTGGTTGGGTCTGGAGTTGGTGTCTGGGGGTGTTGAATCTTGTGACTCTTGGGCTGCGCCCTGGTGTAGGGCAATTTGGGAACAAAGCCAATCACCAAACACAACAGCAACAACAAAGTAAAAACCAAATACACTCACGTGTGAAAACAACCAATAATCCACACTCAACACAGACAAAAATATCAAAGATCCAAAAACAAAACAAAACAAAAAAAGCAGCGCAAGTCTTGGCTTAAGCCCACCAAGTAATCTCCAGGTCGTCATCCGCTGTACCAAAGAGTCCTCTGTGTATTGTTCAGGCAGAGCCGGTCACCTGGTGCCCAGAGTGACCCTGGGACGGCAGTTGTAGATGAGTGGGGCTATGGGGTCTGGATGGTAGTTTCTACAAAGTCAGTGCAATGTCTGTTCTTGCCTGCACATATGCGCACTGAGAGTAACACAACAAGCCCTGTGCCCAGGTTTCCTGAGAGTGTGTGTGTGTGTACGTGTGCGTGCGTGCATGCGTCTGTTGGGAGATTTCTGAGCTGCTGAAAGCCCAGAACTACAACTGCTGCCTGCTGCTGACCCCGGGGCTTGTCTCCACAGTTGTGATTGCCCTGCCCTGGGCAGGTCAGAAAAGGTGGGGACTGGGGATGGAGGAGTCTTCTCTCTCCCAGCCCAGCAGTGTCACACACTTCCCAGCTTCTTCCCTGGGTCACAGTAGCTACAAACCCGGTCCTCCCAGATCCTGAGCACTATGGGTCCTCTGTAATCTGACACTACACCTCAGTTCAGGGGCCAGTTTGAGTCTCTGGAAGGGTGGGGGTAGGATTAGGAGAGTCGGGGGAGGGGCCCAGGTATGGTGTTTACTTCCTTTGTCCTACCTAGGGCCCAGCTGGAGGTCTCAGCTGAGGTGACTGCCTCAAACTCTGGATATGATGCTCTCTGGGCAGGGAGATGAGCTGTGGGACGCAGGGAAAGAGCCCACCTCCTGGCTCTTGTGGTCTCTGTTCTGTCCTGGCACCACCTGCACTTCCACAGCCATGGATGTGGGCCACGTCTCCCTTCCCACTTCCCCTGCTCGCCCAGTTTGCCCACCTTCAAGTAATCCTCCTACAATTCTCTTAGCTGTTCTGTGTGATGAGCAGAGAGCATGACTGCTGTTTTGAAATCTCGGTCACAGAGATCACAATCTTCCATGACTTTGACTTGGTTTATGGAGAAGTGTCATCTTCTCTAGTATTACCGTGTCACCTTGCTTCTTCATGAAGCTGAATGGCTTGTTCCTCTACAGGCACATTTGAAGTAGTGAACACTTTCTTATGTAGGTACATTTCGATTTGAACAATTAAACAGGTATACAATTAGAGGTCTTTCTTTTGTTTTCAGTAGATGGTACAATAGTGTAGTTTCTGTTTTCTCCCATAGGTGCTCCTTGAGTATGGGAGGTCCAGGGGCGGGGGCTTAGCTGTGGGTGTGGGAGTCCAAGCCTGGGTGACCAGGGAGGTGGGTGTTGCAACTGTATCCAGGTCTCCAGGGTCTCTGGTCACCACCACCACGCAGGTGGGGGAAGTGGGTGGTTGAGGGGAGCCTGTTCTTGCACCCGCTGAGCTGCTACCTGGTTCCCTATGTCTACTGGTAGCACTGTGTGTGGTCGTGAGACTGGAGAATTGTTTCTGCTGCTGCTACTGGTCCCTGGTGGTGCCAGCACTGCTGCATCTGGAGAGGGGTGGGGGGATGCTGCTGCTGCACCGCTTAGCCTCCCCTGGGCAGTGATGTGGGAGCTGCACCCCGTCCCCTCCACCGCCACTGCCTTTGCTGGGGCTTCAGGCTCAGCCTTGAACCCCTGGAACTGCAGCTGTGGGCTGTCCCTGTGCTTTCCTCCATCCTGCCTCCCTTTCACATCCAGTGCACCCTCCTTCCCTTTTACAGATGCGTGGTCTTTTAAGGAATCGTAGTGTGTTGAGCAGAAGATCCTTTCTTGGGCTATAGATGCCTGATGAGTTGTAGATATCTGGAGATACAAAGAGGTCGTCTCTCTTGACATGATGTTTACATCATTCCAAAGAATATCCATTTCGATCAATGCAGGGTGGTTTGTGGTTTTGATGGTGTTTTGTGGCCGTCTTAATGCAGAGGAAAATAGCACAGGCCTGTACTAAATGGGGCTCCAACCTTGTGTTTTCATTTACCTTCCCCTTAATAAATCATAGGAGAACAAAACCAAGGATTTTCGGACAGCCCTTCGGCTAAATGGAGTTCAAGTCCTTCAAAGAGGTGAACCTGGAGGAAGGAATGGGTACAAAAAGAAAGTGAATGGCCAACGCTTCTGTAAATTCTTAAGCATGATGCACAATTAAAATGTTCTCAGTAGTTTCACCACAGAAATCAGAAGATGAAAGAGTGTAAAGGCAGAAGCAATGAGAAAGAATATGCTTGTGAATATTTTTCCTTTAATTATTTTTTGGTAGGAAGGAGGTGTTTAGTTTTCAGTATTTCCTCATAAATTGGAAAATGGTTTGTTAAAGTCAATGCCCTCATTCCAAGGCCAACATTGTTCCCTTGTGAGGCGTTGGGTTGCTCAATCATGCAAGGCTGAATAAGAGATGGAAAAGCCCCACTCTGTCAAGATCCAGAGATAAGTGTCCCAAATCACTAGGGAACACTGGAAAGACTGATGATGCAGTTGTGATGATGTGAGGTTGGACACAAGTGCACTAGATGGTAAAGAGAAATCTGTTTTGTGTTTCCAATTTCGCTATACTTAACCCCCACCATGAATAATACCTGTGTTGGTTTATATTGGTCAGCCAAATTTGATTCTGAGGAAAAGACAAGTCATTTTAAGGAAGAATTTCCTCAACTTGAGTTTGCTTTCTTTAACTCATGATTTTCTCCTTCAAGTTCCCTATTCTGTGTTTAGAAGTGTTTATGCTTTATAAATTGAGTGTGTTGACTTCTGTTAATAGGAGTTGTGATGTTAATCTGTGTCTTTATTTTTATTCATGACTTTAAAGTTTACCCTTGAGTTTGAAAGCTACTATTTTGTTTCTCATGCCTTAACATTATTGAGCTACATGACAAAGTCTTACATATTCATTTTCTTTGAGTTGTACTCAGAAATTGATGGAATTTTCCTGAATATGAGGTAGTACCTGGTATAGCACGCTAGCCTCAGTAGGAAGACTTATGCCATTCCTAGCCCGCAGCATTTTGGTTTGGTGACCTCAGGTGACCTATAATCTCTGTGAGCCTTGGTTGCCTCTTATGTAAAATTAGGGACTTTCACTAAATCAGTGACTTTCAGACCTGAAAAATATTCTTTTTATCAAAGAATAGTACCATTCTTTGAGAAAATTTTTTTGTTTAAAACTCTATTACTGTGTTTCCCCAAAAATAAGACCTAGCCGGACAATCAACTCTAATGTGTCTTTTGGAACAAAAATTAATGTAAGATCCGGTCACGTCATGTCACATCATATCATATATCATACGCGGTCTTATATCATAGTAAAATAAGACCGGGTCTTAATTAATTTTTGTTCCAAAATGCATTAGAGCTGATTGTCTAGCTAGGTCTTATTTTTGGGGAAACACGGTATATAAAAACTCTGACCAAGGGTGGCCAGATGCTTCAGTTGGTTAGAGTGCAAGTTCTTAACAACAAGGTTGCGGGTTCGATTCCCACATGAGCCAGTGAACTGCGCCCTCCACCACTAGATTGAAAACAATGGCTTGAGCTTGGAGCTGAACCCTGGTGGGCAGCCGGTTGGCTGAGTGGTTGGAGCACGGTGCTCATAACACCAAGGTTGACAGTTTGATTCCCACATAGACCCGTGAGAAGCAACGGATTGAGCTTGGAATTGGGCTGCTGGTGGGGAGCCTGTTGGCTCAGGGGTTGGAGCGAGGTGCCCATAACACCAAGGTAACCGGTTCAAGTCCCACATTGGCCAGTGAGATGCACCTTCCACAACTAGATTGAAAAAAGACAACGACTTGACATCCTGGAAAAGCAAAGTGTTCCTCAATCGTCTCCAATAAAAACAAAACAAACCAAAGCAGAGACGTGTAGAGCTACCTAGCTAAAGGAGGGATGCAGACTCCTAAGCTGTGCTATCCCGTGGGTGTCCCCTGTGGAACCTGAGCTTTCTCCGAGACGTTGTATAGTGAGAACTGCCAGTTATGAGAAAATCCTTCTAGTTGAAATCTTTTGAATTAAAGTTTGCTGATACATTTTTTGTGTGTATAATTTTCTCATTTTTCTATATATATGATAAATAGAAAAGTATAAATAAGACTGCAGATGTGTTGTCCTTATTAATGTTGGACTTCAAGCTACTTCCACCATCTAAACACACTCCTCACCTAGAAATAAACATACTGTGTTTCCCCGAAAATAAGACACAGCTGGACCATCAGCTCTAATGTGTCTTTTGGAGCAAACATTAGTATAAGACCTGGTCTGATATTATTTTATATTGCATAAGACCCGTTCTTCTATTATGTTAAAATAAGACCAGGTCTTATATTAATTTTTGCTCCAAAAGTCGCATTAGAGCTGATGATCCAGCTACATCTTATTTTCGGGGAAACTCGGTAGAAGTGATGAAGTAAATATTTAGGAAAAGAGCTGTTTTGGGGGAAAATAATAATAATGCTACATTGGTAGTTCATTAATTCAAGTCGTGTAAAAATGTGATTTACATTTTATATTGTTGATTAACAGTAACTTAAACTGTTTCATGAAAGTCCTCTCCCTTCCTATGGTATTTAGTTATTGATTTTACACGGCCTGTCTGGTGATGCTGTTGTCACATTATTCACATTATAAGCCCTGTCTATCAAGCCATTCACAAAAAAAAGTGTTATGCAAATATTGGAAAACATGATGGCTAACAAATTTGTCTTCCCCCCTAAATTTGTACAGGGATTGGGTGTCACATTGTTGTCACCACAGCATCTATTAGATTCTGGATGTTATTTTAAGCACTGCTTTGGACATTTTGTGAGAGGATAGCTTTCAGAAGAAAGGTTTAAGTAAGACCACTCTAGACTGGGACACTTATAATATAGTTTGAAATATTCCCATGTGGGAATATTTCATAATTAAATAGACTATAACTACACCCACTTGAGTTTTCGAAAATTGGACCTGATTTCTAAGGAACAAAGTTACATTTAAAGAATTATATATTATTTTTTGTTTCTAACTCTACAAAGTCATAAATGAGAAAGTAAATTTGAAAACTGGCTCTAGGTCATACTTTATTCAAGCAGCTTTTCGGAAATCTTTCTGTCTACGAATACAGTAATGTTTCAGTCATAGATGGCAAAATCGTTTTGGTTATTGTTTCTGTCAGTAGAATTTTCACATGACGTCACAGTACCACTTTCATCATTTTATGTCTTTAAGGTTCTATGCCGAAAAATGAATAGCCTAGAATACACCTTAAGATTACTTTTCTAGAAGTGCAAGAATGGAAAGCTCATTTTAAGGAAAAGTCCATTAAAGTAAAAACAAAAAACAAGAAACATTTATAAAGGACAATTTTTCTAAAAATTGCAAAGTAATGCATTCAGTGTAAAATATGACTTAATTTGTTTAAACTTCTTTGTACCAAACAAATCAAACGTCACGCCTTTTGAGATTATGTATCTTAGGTAGACCAATATCAATTGCACTGTTGGTCAGATTAATCTCAATAGCATCTCATATAGATGGTCTCTATTATGTAAAATCAAAACAACCAGTAATTCATTTTTTAACTTTTTTGTATTTATATAATCCATACGTTAAGTCTGGTCTCTAAAGGTATTATTTAAAGAGCACATTTCATAAGATATATATCATTTCTACAATGAAGTCTCTTGTTTACCTTAAATGCTATAATAAGATTTGATTTATTTCAGTTGCAGGAGTACCACGAAAAAATAACTAGAGAACAACAGAAAGACGGTATGTTGCCAAAATGTATTAATTCAAGTTAGATATCACTGATTTCTGGAATAAAATGTAAATAGTAAATGGCATCCCTTTCCATGTTCTGATAATACGTACTACATTAAATATTTTCTTGGGCATAGCAAATAAAAAAGGTGAAAGCAAAAACATTCATAGTGAAGACAAAGTCATATGAGTATTTACGACATTGGATATCTTTTTAAATATCTCAAGGGTATATGTATCTCTTTTTATTTCTGGTCTGTCCCCTTCCTTTCTTCTGCCATCCCTACAGAACTGTCCACCTGCACTTTGAAAAGGGGGCTTCATCAACTTCTCATGTTTTTGCCAGTGATATGAGGCCCAATAACCAGACTTATCTAGTGATACTTAGGCAATTACTGTTCACATATGGTGTTTCCCCGAAAATAAGACCTAACTGGAAAATAAGCCCTACTGTGTCTTTTGGAGCAAAAATTAATATAAGACCCGGTCTTATTTTCGGGGAAATACGGTACCTCCTGGGAGGGCCAAGCTACCATATTTCCCTGAAAATAAGACCAGGTCTTATATTAATTATAGCTCCAAAAGCCGCATTAGGGCTTAATTTCCGGTTAGTCTTATTTTTGGAGGAAACACTGTAGCTGTCACCTGATGGGTGACATTTAAATCTCCAGTCATTTACTTTGTCATTAGTTTACCATGTACCCTCAGGAGAAACTCCACATTGCTTTGCATGGAATGAAAACACCCAAATCAATGTAGTTCTCAGCAAACATCTCAGCCTATATCTTGCTACCAACCCTCGTTTGCCCCTTTGCTCTAGCATCTAGCTAAACCAGACTACTTCTCGTTCCGTAGTGTTCTCCCCCACGCTAGTCTTCGCATCTGCGTCTTCCCTCTCAATGGCATCCTCTGTCCTTGTCCTTCAGGCATCAACGTCCATGTCACCTCCACCAGAGAGCAGACAATCAATACTGGGATGTCCCTTCTGTGGGTCCCACTCGCGTCCTGTTGTGCATTTGTATGGTATAGGGGCCTCTGAATGGAAATTGCCTGTTCATCTGTTCCTTCAGCTTATAGTAGATGATGGGTCAGGGCTGGACCGTGTCATCTTCGTCTTGTAACTTCAGTGCTTGTCCTACGACCTTGTTTATAAATGAATGAAGGATGAGACAACCAGAAGCTCTGATACTTGGCCACAATAGCAGTCAAGTCAGTGTGCAGCCGTGGGCAAACTGTATTGAATATGATCTCCTGTTGTGAGCTGTGGCCTCATCTAGAGGTTTTCTCATTCTTCTTAACACTTATACTTAGCTGTATTTTAAAGAACATAATTCTTTTTCTTTCCAGTTGCTGCTGAATTTGAATCTAAATCCAGTCGAAAATTTCCTCCATTACCTATTGATGATCTACTTGAGAATGTAAAACGAGAAATTGTCCACAATTTGAAAAAAAAGTATAAGCTCTAAAATATAAATAGTACAAGTGTATTTACTGGGCTGTTTAAACAACATGTTAATTGTATCCCAAAATATATGGCATGTGAAATCCTTATTACAGGAAAATATTTTTGTATCATATGTTGTGGGGACAGAGCCCCAGAGAGCAGTTTCCAGGCTCTCGGCCTCACGTGGAGGGGTGCTGGCTCAGGTAGTAGATGGCCATCAACTGTGGTTGGATGGCCGTCAGCTGTGGCTAGTTGGCCGTCAGCTGTAACCAGTGAGCCATTGGCCACTAATATAACTGCCAAGACTACGCTAGCAAAGAAATGGGGGCTAGCAAGAAGATGGTGGCTGAGCCTGCAAGCGGTGCAATGAGGGTTGCAAACAGTGTGACTCCTGCTTCCTGTATCTCCAACCCAGCCACCAGCGAGAATATACTGGTATGACTTCCCTATCTATGGCTCCGTGGGTGTTCCTTTTTGGCCTCACCATGTCCTGCGTTCTTATGTGGGGAACGGGACCAGAGACCCACAGGCCACCCTGCATGACACATGGTACAGCAAGCAGGGTATGGTGTCGGCCAAAGCCCCCGCAGGGCGGTGGAACAGTTTATGCGTATGAACACTGGGTCTCAGGAAGACCAGAAGGAGCAGCTGCCAGAGAGCTGGACCCCCGTGGAGGGGTGGGAAAACGTGGACAGTTCCCCAACCAGCAGAGGCCGGAGAAATCGAAGGTCCTTGTGGCCCTGTGGGCTGGAAAGTGCTTGCTGAGGCAGCTTGGATGCAGGACTTGTAGTCCCAGGAGGAAACGCTTGCTGAGTCCTCCTTGGGAGATGAGGGTGAGGTCAAGGTCATCCCTCACCCCCAGGACAGCCCTGGCGAATGACTATGGACTATGGGGAATTGCCTTCCATCTCTAATTTAATGGACCACCTGACTGTTTGGGAACATACTACCATGTAGTGGGACTGGCGGATGTTTGCTTTTGTGTCTTGACCAGCCGCCATCGAGAATATGTGAGCACTTTGACTGTGAGCCACTGTTGTTCCAGCATGGTACCCTAAGAGGCCCAGAGAGAGTGGCAGTGCCCTGAGAGCCCTGGCTGAGTCCAGGAAGTCCGGCTGTGCCCAGAGAGAGGGGCAGTGCCCTCAGAGCCCTGGCTCAGTCCAGGAAGTCTGGCTGTGCCCAGAGAGAGTAGCAGTGCCCTGAGAGCCATGGCTGAGCCCAGAGAGAGTGGCAGTGCCCTGAGAGCCCTTGCTGAGTCCAGGAAGTCCGGCTGTGCCCAGAGAGAGTGGCAGTGCCCTGAGAGGCCCTGTCTGTGCTCGGGGAGACTATTGGTACCCTAAGAAACCCAGGAAGTCTGACTGTGCCCAGAAGTACTGGTGGTGCCCTGAGAATCTCTGGCTGTGCCCAGAGAGAGTGGCAGTGCCCTGAGAGCCCTGGCTGTGTCCAGGATACTGCATCCACCTCCAGGCTCTTCGAACAGGGACCCTCGCAGAAGATGCTTGTCGCGTAGATTGTGAGGTGAGACCCTGTAGGGGTGGAGTGTGGGGACAGAGCCCCAGAGAGCAGTTTCCAGCTGTATCTGTAAACTCAACAATATATAGTAGTATGTATGGAACAAAATTACTTACTTGAATTGTTAAATTATCATGAGCAGACCAATGTAATGGTATGTGCAGAACTCAAGAGTTTTCCTCAATTTACGAATAGGTTACTGTCGTGCAGGGTGACCGGCGGGGCGGCCTGCGGGGTCTCTGTTCCCGCTCCCCACATAAGAACGCAGGACATGGTGAGGCCAAAAAGGAACACCCACGGAGCCATAGGTAGGGGAGTCATACCACTATGGGCTCACTGGAGGCTGGGTTTACACGACGTGTGACCTGCTGTCCGCTTTGCTGCCAGCCGACCAACTGTCCTCGACTCTCCTCAGTCTCCTCCTTCACTCTCCTCGGCTCCCTTCCGTAGCCGCGGCAGTTATATCAGTGACCAATGGCTTAATGGCCACAGCTGACGGCCAACCAGCCACAGCTGACGGCCATCCACTATCCGAGCCAGCACCTCTCCACATGAGGCCGAGAGCCTGGAAACTGCCCTCTGGGGCTCTGTCCCCACACTCCACCCCTACGGGTTCTCGCCTCATAATCTACACAACAAGCGTCTTCTGCGAGGGTCCCTGTGTCATATTAGACTATTGACACCTATGAACGAAAAGAAACGGTAGTCTTAGGAACCAATAATGGCAAATCCCTTCCATCTTGGAGGATATACGCTAGCTTTTTGTCCTGGGAAAGGAGGGTCGCTGCCACTGGCACCTTTCCCGGTTTATGGTACCAAACTTTTATGGCAGGGCTTGGGGTCCCTTGCATAGTTTCAACATGTAACAGTACAGGGGACCCCATAATAGGCCATAGTGAGAGCACATAGGTTCCCTGCAAAATCATCCCGGTATCGGGACCTCCGTATACTACAGTCACTTGCGGTGGCCACTCAGCCACCACCCCTGGCGTCACTTGCAAATCATGAGTCAAACCGGCCCCCCATGGGGCTATCAGGCCCAACCATGGACAGTGGGGGCTTTTGACCTGCCCGGGCCAAGTCCATTGCTGCCGTTCCCCTGCTTTCAAGCATGTGGGTGCTGGCAGCAACATGTTTCCATTTCTGTCATAGCCTGGCTTTAACAGAGTCTCGCTGGTGGTGACTTGTAATTGAATGGGAGCGGCCGTTCAATATAGCAGAGCTTCTACTGGTGCTGGTCCTCCCTTCCGTGGTCTCTCATTCAGGACTCTCAGGACGTCCTATAGATGCGAGGCCCAGTCACGCATCGTGGGAGGGTGTTTTGACACCCGGAGACCTTGCTTCAAAAGGCCATTATAACGTTCAGTCATGCCAGCTGCTTGTGGGTTGTATGGAGCATGAAACAACCATTGCACGTCCATCCTGGCAGCCCAGCGCTGTACCTCTTGCCCCGTAAAATGGGTACCCCTGTCACTAAGTAGAATGCCTCACCCCAAGTTTATTTTTGCAGCTTATATACTCTGGGCATCAAAAAGTAACAGAACTGTCTGCAGTCTAGTAGTTACAATGTTTGCATGAACAAGGGCTTGTTTTTTGTCCAGCTCTGCACTTCCTGACCTTCTCTGGTTCTGTGTTCTCAAAGTAGCAAGTTTTGCCTTGCTGGGAGCACAAACCACTCAAGGAAGTCAAAGGTTCAACATTTCACAAAACAACACCTGCTAGCACTTCAGCAGAGTTTCCCACATCAGTTCTTTCTTTCTAGTAGATGTGAGTGCAGGCTGGTAAGGATCTATCCTAGGGCGGGGAGCTGACCTGGGAGTCACTTACTACTCTGAGGCTGCCTGAGATGGATGGCAGTAATGGGGGAGGCCGGCCATAGAGAATTTCAAACGGGGAAAAACCATCCTTTCGAGGAGTACACCGGGAGTGGAGGACGGCTAAGGGGAGCATATCCATCTGTCCCAGGGACGTTTCTTGGCATATCCTGGACAATGTTTCTTGGAGGGTATGGTTCATGCACTCTACTTTCCCTGAACTCAGGCCGGTGGGCCGTGTGAAGCTTCCAGGAGACACTGAGGGCCAAGGGCAGAGACCGTAGCACATCTGAGATAAGGCTGGTCCGTTGTCATGTGAGTGGTGAGGGGAAGCCCATACCGTGGGATGATTTCGCAGATGGGAACTTCGGTGACTTCTCCGGCTTTTAGCACGGGTGCAGAAGGCTTTTACCCGGCCCGAGAAGGCACAGACTAAGACAAGAAGGTATTTTGTCCCTCGGTGAGGGATTATGAAATGATGATGGCTGGGGTCCTTGAAATTCCAGCTCTCGTTGCGTTAGGCCGTATGTTGTATGAGCAGCAAGGAAGGATTTGGGTGGAAAATTGCTGTCCGTGCGGCTGCAGTCAGAGTGAGACTCGGGGAACAAGATCATCCCTGGATTGTCTCATAAGACGGCAGAACTGTGGCTGGAGGCAGCCAGTACTGATATCGGAACTTCCATTTTTCTAGAGTCTCCTTCTTCTTCCTTCTCAAACTCAGCAAAATTACAGGTCAACCTTTCTTTGCCTTCCTGCTGATGGAAGTAGGCGAGTCTCCTACAGATGGAGGAGGGGGTCTCCATCCGTTAGTAAGGTAACATCAAAGTCAACGCAATCTTTGTGTGGGAGCTCGCGGAGAGGTCATACGTGCATCGCACTGCGTAAGAAATGAGAAGGAAATCATAAGCAGTAAATGTGTAGCTGCTGTTTAGACAACCAAGTATCGAGGAAGTGTGTCCCAATACTATCAGGCAGAAGCCAATTAGCACAGGGGCGCCAAACCTCGTGGAAAGACAGGCGAATTACAAGGTTAGCCTTCTCCCAAGCAGCTCTCAGTAAATCTCTCAGGTGTGCATTTAGACACAAGGAGTACGTAGTTTGCTTGTTTCTCAGTTTTGTGATGACAGTTTTCCTTCGGTATTCTATAACATGGCCTTTAAATAGTCCCCATCTCAAGCACCCAGAGACTTCCACACATCGCCCGTTGTGTCGCACCCGGATCACCAAAACTGTCGCGGAGTTGGTAAGCAGAAAACGCCTTATACAAAAATTAAGGGTTAACTCCTTGGCGGGAGTGAACAGGCGACCTTGTCCCGACTGGGAAGCAGGCGAGAGCCCTACCGCCGCACCACTGGGGGAGCACGGAGCGTGCGGCCGTCAAAGAAGCAGAAATCCAGAGGGACGCAGCTGGGCGGAGCCTTCCTTGGACGGTCCTTCCCTTCCCTTTTCTCTCCCATTACCCAAGGAAAATTGGTGTCACGGTAGTTTGGGGGCTGGGCGAGGCCCAGGCTGCGCTCGCAGAGAGCGGGGGCAGCTGGGGAGGCCCCCGGGGCTGCTCCCGGGTCCCCAAGCCGAGCTGGGGATGGCCCGCCGGTGGGGCAGTGGGGCCGCAGTTTGGTTGTGCCTAGGTCCGCGGCGCGGGAGCGCGGGGCGCGGCGGCCGGAGCGGGGAGCCCGCGGGCTTCCTCAGAGGCGCGGAACGGGGAGCCAGGGACCCCAGGGCGCACGCACGCACGCACGCACCCACGCACGCACGCACGCAGGCTCCCGCCATCCCACCCCCACCCCCACTCCCAGCTTCGACCTGGCCGGCGCCCAGGCTGGCCGCACCGGCCGGCAGCGCTCACGCTGGCTGCAGGGCGCTCACGGGGCGCCCGTGTCCGGGTCACATCCCTTCCCGCTCGCACTCGCCCGGAATGTGGGGTTTTGATTGTGACTCTACGTTCTGGAGGCGCCTCTCCGCGCTCCTGCTCACGCTGTGCCTCACACTGTCCCCAAACACAGTGCATCCCGGCTCCCAGAAATGTTTTTCCGGAACTCAGACGTCTGTCCTCAAACCTGCAGTGGGGTTTTCTTGTGTCCTCTCAGTGAATGGGCTTTGTGGGAGGGGCGTTAGCAGTTTCTTTCGGAGCCTGGGTTAGGAGAATCCTGCACTGTCCCTTTTCACTAGAGCAGAACCGTACCCCAAGGTGGAAGGATCCTGGCAATTTCCAACTAAGAGTCAATATATGGAAACTGACCGGGTGACCAGGACTGCTGGTCACTACAATATAAACACGTCGGACGACGACCAGGTCTGGGGTTCCCTCTGATGGCCAGCCAACGTTAAAAGTGGGCCACTCTAGTTCACAGAGGGGTTCTTAATTTTCCTGGGGTCATGCGGACTCCATCATCTCCGCCAAAATCTCTTTCTAAAATTCTTGAATATGCAGTCTAGGACTGCAGGCTTACTTTGCTTCCCTCCCATAGTGTACAATGTCACAGACGGTGGAGAGGAGGACTCACTCAGCTGCTGCCCTGCTGGCGTCCCTCGAGGGAACTTAGGAGTGTTTTTCTTGGCTACAGTGTACCGAACAATTAACAGAACAAGCCACTCCATGCAGTGAATCACCATTATGCCAAATGACGCTATCAGAGAATCGGGGTGAAGCACATTCAGGCTTCCATTGGCAAAGCAATGGAATCCAACAATCAGACAAGTACACTACCCCTACCCTAAACCTAACACTAAATCTAACCACAACCCTACCTCTAACCCTAACCCTAACCGTAACCCTAAGCCTAACCCTAAGCCTAACCCCAACACTAACACTAACCATATCCATACCCCTAAGCCTAACCCTAAGCCTAACCCTAAGCCTCAATCTAACCCTTACCCTAACCCTTAACCTAAGACTAACCCTAACCCTATCCCTAACCCTAACCCTGCCCCAACCCTAACCCTGACCGTACACCTAATTCTACCCCTACCACTACCCATACCCCTAACCCAACCCCTATCCCTACTCCTACCCCTAAACCTACCCCTACACCAACACTTAGCCCTAACCCCTACCCCTAAGTTTGAGACTTACCCTAACAATAAGCCTAACCTTAAACCTAACACTAACTCTAAACCTCACCTTAAACCTAACCCTAAACCTACCCCTAACCCTACCTCTAACGCTACCCCTAACCCTATACCTCACCCTACCCCTTCCCTTAATCCTAGTAGGACCCCTAACACTAACGTGAACCATAATACTAAGACTAACCCTACCACTAACCCTAACCCTAAACATAACCCTAACCCTAATCCTAAGCCTAAGCCTACCTCTAACCCTTAACCTAACCCTAAATTTACCTCTACACCTAACCCTATCCATAACCATACCACTATCACTACACCTATCCCTACACCAAGCCCTAACCCTAAACCTACCCCTCACCCTACACTTACCCCTACCCCTACCATAACTCCAACCCTATCCCTAACCATATCCGAAACATAACCATACCACTAAACCTAACACAACCCCTAACCCTGACCCTACCCCTAACTCTAACCCTACCCCTAACCTACCCCTACCACTACTTCCGCTTCCGCTACCCATACCCCTACTCCTAACCCTAAGTGTAACCACCCTAACACTAACGCTAAACCCTAACCCTACCCCTAACCCTTCACCTACCTCTACCCATACCCATACACCTAACCCTACCACTACCCCTAAACCTAACCCTAAGCCTACCCCTAATTCTACCCCTAACCCTAACCCTAAGCCTTAACCTAACCCTAACCCTAAACCTAACCCTAACATTACCCATAACCCTAACCCTAACCCTATCTATACCACTAACGGTACCCATAACCCTTCCCCTAACCCTACACCTACGGCTACTCGTAACCCTAACCATAATCATACCACTAAACCTCACTGTACCACGAACCCTAACCTTACCCCTAACCCTAATCCTACGCCTACCCATAACCCTAACCATAAACATACCACTAAACCTAACCCTACCCCTAACCCTAACCCTACCCATAATCCTATCCCTACACCTTCCCCTACCCTTACCCCAAATGTACCCTACGCCTACCCATAACTTTACCCCTAAACCTAACCCTACACCTAACCCTACCCCTAACCCTAACCTTACCTTACACCTACCCCTACCCCTACCCCAAATTCTACCCATACCACTAACCGACCCTAACACTAACCCTCACCCTAAACCCTAACCCTAACCCTACCCCTAACCCTACACCTACCCCTAAACATACCCATACCCCTAACCCTATCCGTACCACAAACCTACCTCTAAGTCTACCCGTAACCCTACCCCTAACTCTAATGCTAACACTGACCCTAACCCTAACAATAAAAGTAACCCTAAACCCTAACCCTAAACCCTAACCCTAACACTACCCCTAACCCTAACCCTAACGCTAACCCTAACAGTACCACTAACCCTAAATATAATTCTAACCCAACCCCTAACCTTACTCCTACCCCTAACCCTAACCTTAACCTAACCCTAACCCTAACACTACCTCTACTCCTACCACTATCCGTACCCCTACAACTACCCCTAACCCTACCCTACCCCTAACCTTAATACTTATACACCTACCCCTACACCTACCCCTACTCCTAACCCTAACCCTAGCCCTACTCCTACACTTACCACTAACCCTAACCGTAATCCTAAGCCTAAACTTAACCCTAACCCTAACCCTAAACAAAACTCTAACCCTAATCCTAACCGTAAGTCTGACCCTAATCCTAACCCTAAACCTAACCCTAACCCTACCCTTCACCCTAACCCTAAACCCTTAATCCTAATCCTAACCCTAACCATACCCCTAACACTACCACTAATGCTACCCCTAACCCTACACCTAACCCTATGCTACCCTAATCCTAGTCATACCCCTAACACTAACCTAACCCTAACCCTAAAACTAACCATACCCCTAACCCTAACCATAACCCTAATCTTAACACTAACCCTACCCGTACCCTAACTCTACCCATACCCCTACACCTACCCCTACCGAGACCCCAATTTCTACCCCTAACCCTACCTCTAACCCTAACCCTAACTCTAACCCTAACCCTACCACTACCCCTGCCATAACGCTAACCCTAAACCTAACACTACCCTAACCGTAACCCTAACCGTACCCCTAACCCTAACACTTCCCCTACCCTACCAGTAACACTACCCCTACCTCTACCCATCACCTACCACTACACCTAACCCTAACCCTAAACCTAACCTTAGCACTACCCCTACCCTTACCACTAAACCTAAACCTACCCCTACCCCTATCCCTAACACTAAAAATAACCCTAACCCTACTGCTACCGCTAACCGTACCCTAACCCTAACCAAAACCCTAAACTTTAACTGTACCCCTAACCCTACCCCTAACCCTACCGCTACCGCTAACCGTACCATAACCCCAACCAAAAGCCTCAACCCTACCCCTACCCCTAACCCTACACCTAACCCTAAACCTACGTTTACCCCTAACCCTAACACTTCCCTACCTCTAACCCTGCACTTAAGCCTACCCCTATTTCTACCTCTACCCTTTCCCCTAACCCTAACCCTAATGCTAACCCTAACCCTAGCCCTAACACTAAACCTAACACTAAACCCTAACCCTAAGCCCAACCCTAACCCTGCCCTTACGCCTACCACTACCCCTATCCCTACCCCTATGCCTAACACTAACCCTAACCCTACCCCTCCCCATATCCCTAACACTAAACCTAACTCTACACCTAACCATAAATCTAATATTAACCCTAATTTTAACCTTACTCCTACCCCTAACCGTAACACTACCCCTACCCTTACCTGTAACCCTACCCTACCCCTACGCCTAACCCTAGCCCTATCCCTACCCCTGCCTCTAACACTAACACTAATCCTAAGCCTAAATCTAACCCTAACCTTAACCCAAAACCTAACTCTAAAGCTTACCCCTAACCCTATCTTTAACCCTAACCCTAACCATACCCCTAACCCTACACCTACCCCTAACCCTACCCCTATCCCTAACCCTACCCGATTGCTACCACTACCAGACCAATATCCCTACCCCTACAACAAGCCCTACCCCAACGCTAACCCTAACCATAACCCTCACCATAACCCTAACCCTAAGCTTACGCCTAACCCTAACCCTAAACCTATCCCTAACCCTACACCTACCCCTAACACTACCCATAACCTTACCCTTATTGCTACACCTACCCCACCCCTAACCCTTAACCTACCCCTAACCCTACCCCTAACCCTACCCCTAACCCTACCCCTTACCCTATCCCTAAACCTACCCCTATCCGTAACACGAACCATAACCATACCAATAAACCTAACCCTACATCTAACCCTAAACCTACCCCTACCCCTACCCCTACCCCTAAACCTACCCTTAACCCTTCCCCTACCCCTACCCCTACCCCTATCCCTAACCCTACCATTACCCTAACTCTAACCCTACTGCAAAGCCTAAACATACACCTAACCCTACACCTTCCCCTTCCCCTACCCATAAACCTACCACTAACCCTACCCTTACGTCTAAACCTACCCTTAACTACGCCTATCCCTAACCCACACCATACACTATACCTAACCCTACCATAAACCCTCGCCCTAACCTTACCCCTAATCCTACACCTACCCCAAACCCTACCCATACCCCTAACCTTACCCCTATCATAAACCTACCCCTAAGCCTACCCTTACCCCTAACCCTAATCCTAACCCTAACCCTACCCCTACTCCTGCCCCTAACCTTACCCTAACCCTACCGCTAACCCTCATCTAATCCTAACCCTACCCCTGATTATACTGCTACTCCTAACACTAACCATAACCCTACCTCTAACCCTAACACAATCCCTATCCCTACAACGACCCCTACCCCTACCCCTAACCCTACCCTACCGCTAACTCTACCCATAAACCTACACCTATCTTTACACCTTTCACTACCGCTACCCCAAACCCTAACGCTACACCAACCTCTAACCTTACCCCTACCC
Source organism: Rhinolophus hipposideros (assembly GCF_964194185.1). Taxonomy (NCBI): domain Eukaryota; kingdom Metazoa; phylum Chordata; class Mammalia; order Chiroptera; family Rhinolophidae; genus Rhinolophus; species Rhinolophus hipposideros. The sequence goes on from NW_027669012.1 coordinate 290,726, forward strand.
ATACCCTTATCCCTAACACTAACCCTACCATATCTTTACCCCTATGACAACCTCTACCCCTACAACTACCCCTACTCCTACCTTACACTTAATCCTACAACTACCCCAACCCTACCCCTACACCTACCCCTAAACTTCAACCTACCCCTATTCCTACACCTACCATTTTCTCTACCCCTTCCCCTAAACCTACCCCTAACCTCTAACCTTACCCCTACTCCTACCTTTGCACCTAACCTACCCCTAACCCTACCCCTACCCCTACCCCTCACCCTAACCCTAACACTACCCCTAAACCTAAATCTCATCCTAACCCTACACCTAACCCTACTCCAACCTCTAACCGTAACTGTACCATATCTCTACACCAACCACTATCACTACCCCTACAACTACCCCTACCCCTAACCCTAATCCTACCCCTACCCCTAAACCTAACCCTAACCTTAACCCTACCCCTACACCTACCACTACAACTACTCCTACCCACACCCCTAACCCTAACCCTAAACCTCCCTTCAGGAGAACTTTGACTAATGTACCCACTACTGCACTGTAATGTATATTCCATATAACTGGATCTCAAACATTGACACACAGCACACACCATTTTGAATCATTGTCTCTGGGAATACAGCCCAGTGCATCTGTACACTAGATAATAAGTACACTCAGTTTAGATCTACGTGATGTGCATCACACCAGATTTAATGAAGGGCTTTTAGGTGCATGTTATAAGCTTATTATGTATGGCCCAGAAAAGGGAGAAGGAAATAACATTTAATTTACATTTACTAACTTTTAATAAACACCTGCTATGTGCCAGGAGCAGACTGGGCTCTTCCTAGTATACCACCTTATATCCCATAGAATCCTCTTAATATTATAGAATAGATGGAATTACCTCAGCAAGGTTAGGGGAGCTGCTCAGGACAACCTTTCATTTGTTCATCAGGTATTGCTGAGCAGCTGCTTTTGGTCAGGCACTTTGCGTGGCTCTGGGCCCAGAAAAGTAAATGAGAGACATGGTCTCCTCAAGGAGCTAAAATTCTAGAAAGTATAACCAATAATAGTCAAGTGAACAAGAAATGAATAACATTGTAGGGAATAAAAAAATGCTGTGAAGGAAATGAGCAGGATGAAGTGACATGGATCCAATGCTACGTTGGTCAGAGAAGGTTAAATGTAAGCTCACTGAGATCTGAAGGAAGTCACATAAAGACTGAAGGTGGGCGGGGTCGGGTGGCATCCTGGGCATTGCTGGACAGGGACGCCATCAGACCTGCTTTTGTACGTTCCAGAAGGCGCCTGACATGAGGATGTCAAGTTTGGTGTAATCAATGCATTGATGGGATTTAAAGACAAGGGAATGACAAGATCATCTGGTGAGAGACTCAGAAGGTGGAAGCTGGACAGAGCTCTGAGGACTCCAGCCATCAGAGGTCAATAGGAGGAGTGCCAGCAAGGACGCTGAGTAGGAGGGGTCACTGAGAGTCGCAGGAGGAGAACCAGGAGAGATGAGCGTCCCAAAAGCCCGGCTAGTGCGACTGTCTAGGATCCAGATCTGGTGTCTGCATCTATGCCTTACCATTCCCTGGGTTTCAGCTACATCACTCCAGTTTCTGCCTACATGGTCACTTGACCATCTTCCCTGTGTATGTGCAAGTGTGTCCCCAAATCTCCCTCTCCTTATACGGATGCTAGTCATCAGATTTAGGGCCCACCCTTATTCAGTGTGACCTCCTCTTAACTTGATTACATCAGCGAAGACCCTATTTCCAAATAAGGTCATAAGGGGTTAATGTTTCAACATATTTGGGTGAAGGGACACAATTCAGCCCACCACAGAGGGAATATTAGTTTTCTATTACACAGTTTCTGTGCATTAGGAGTTCAGGCATACGTAAGATCAGGGTGTCATCAGGCTGAAATCTGGGGCGGTGGTTCTCATCTAAAGATCCTCTTCCAAGTTCACTGGTTGTTGGCATAATTGAATTCCTTGTGGTTGTAGGGCTGAGGTCCCAGTGTTTTTTCTGTCTGTTGGCCAGGGGTCAGCTAAGTCTTCAATGTCAGCAGGAACACATTACTCCGATGCTTCACCTTGTAAAGGCTTGCCTGGTTAAGGCAGGCCCTTCCAGGATTCTGTTTTGATTAGCTGAAAGTCAACTGGTTAGTAATCTAGTCATGGGAATAACATCTTATCATACTTCCAAGTTCCACCCATATGCAAGGGGTGGGAGTCATCTTAGAATTCTGCCTACTACAGAAGAAGCTTCTTTTAACCCCAGGAAGATTTGTAATTAAAACATACGTTAAATCTTTCGGAGTTTTGTGTTTTGACTTTTTTTTTTTACATTAAAAAGTCTGTGCATATTTGGTATTTATGTACTTGCAATGTTTTAAGAAAATTTGTCTAATTGGACCAACATGTCAGCCTTATAATTCCCATTTAAAATCATAATTGTAAATGTATTTCAGTTGACACAGTCTAGTATCTTCAATTTTAGGAGAATATAAGAATGAGCCCTTTTCATAGTTACTGTACCATGTCTGCATTTTTTATACGATTGAGCTTTTCTGAGTTGAAGCGATGCCATTTTTGACTTCTTCCATCTGCTCAGAGAAATCTATAATCTTCACTGAGGTTGTAGGTAACTTCTTCAGCCTTGATTAGATTCTTAATTTTTAAAGCTTTTTTTATCCTAATATCTGCTATCTATTTCCTGACCCTAGTCCAGGAGAGTGGGACCTGGTGGGGCGTGCTCAAGGAAAATTTTCTTTCTTTTTTTTTTAACTTTTATTTATTTTAAGTGTGTTTTTCCAGGACCCATCAGCTCCAAGTCAAGTAGTTGTTTCAATCCAGTTGTGGACGGCACAGTTCACAGTGGCCCATGCAGGGATCGAGCCGGCAACTTTGCCGTCAAGCACACCATGCTCTAACCAACTGAGCCAACCGGCAGCCCCAAGGAAGGCTTTCTTAAGGAAATGATGTTTCATCTGAGACTGGATAGATGAGTCAATGTGGGCCAGGCAGAAGTGGGGAAGAGCATTTTGCTGAATGACTCACTCATTCTGAGTTCCAGCTCTGGGGCAGCAGCTCAAAAGGCGCCAGGGACACACAGGGAGGAAGCAAATCATCTGGCTGCAGAGCGAGAGCCAGAGGGGCAGCCTCCCCACAGCAGAAGCGCTGGCAGAAACCGTGGATTCCCTGCTGAGCCCTTCCGTCACCCACTGTCCAGACTCAGGCAGGTGCGACATCTGAGCTTCCAGCAACCTTGATCCTTATGATTTTAGAAGCGAGTAAGGCACATGTTACCCGTTTTTCAGATGAGGACACTCAAAGAAGTGAAGTAACTATTAAATGGTGGAGAGAGGATCTGAGCCCAAGTCTTGAGACTGCTGGCTGTCTTTCCTGCTTAGTTGCCAAACTCCTACAGATCATTTTTATCAAAAAGCTTGTCTTTTTACAAAAAGCATCTATTGCATGAAACAGTATGCAAAAAAATTACTCTATTGTTGCAAATTACTGAGTAGATGCTATCTGTGACAAATGAGGGAAAGTAAAAGAGGAACCCATTCAAATGTCAGAGATCTGGCCCTACAAGAACTGGGAAAGAAAACAGAGGTTTCCCCCCGACCCCCAAAAAAACTCATGAATTTTATTTTTTCTTGACCTAAAATCTGTCAGTCAGATCTCAAAGCTTTCTCTCAACTCCTTGGCTTCCAATGGACCATTTTTGTGATGTTGGGCAGACAGTCAACTGCCAAAACACCTGGGAAAGAGTTTTCAGCCTCAGGTGCTGGGGGAAATGCAACGGAGCAACTGATCTGAAACTTAGTCAAAGAGACACTAAAAGTAGGAAAACCACACCTCAAAACCATCTTGGAGTCTGGGGGCTGTACCCTCCCCAAACTGAATATATGACAGTCATAATGGGGGGCAGGGCAGAGGAAGTCCACTTGGGATCCTATGGAAGAAGTCTAGCTACACTGAAGCAGCCATGTGCATGGAGTGGGAGGTGTGCAGGGGGGAAAGAGGCTCACGGAGCCTCAGCCCTTTCAGTCTTCCCAGGTGTTGAGATGCCCCAGCTTTAGCTGCCGTCTGACTGCCGAAGAAATTCAGTCAAGAACTGCCAAGCAGAGCCCCACTAACTCCCAGATTCATGAGCAAAATAATTGTTACTGTTTTTGTCAAAAGTTCAGAAATAACAGAAGTGAAACCAACAAATTACCTAACTAGTGATTAGTAAAAGGTTATTGGGTTCACACCAAAAGACGGTTTGCAATGTAAGAACATTTCAAACCCAAACATGGAATATTGTTATAAATCTCACAGCTTATAGAGTGAGAAAGCAGTGACTGTTTGTTCTTCACAGGGATTGGTTATTATATTAGAATGTTCTTAAATGACAGAGGAATTGGTCAGCGGTTACCACATGTCAACCTTGGGAAACAGTTCAAGTTTTGCTTCTGATTTCCAGAGGCATAAGCAAGAAATGAACCAGGTCACGTTAGACTTGCAAAATCAGCTAAATTAAGCTTTGCTGATATGACTAAACTAATTTTGTCTGCTCAGGGAATTTTAAAGGCTGGTCTCTGTTTGCTTTTATTTTAACAATTTTAAGCCAAAAATTGTGTGGTTGGGAGGGGGGTTGTTAAACAGCAATAGATAATTGGACAACTGTTAATGTCTCCCATATCTCCAACACACACACACACACACACACACACACACACACACACTTGATAATTAAGAAGAATTTATTGACTGATTTCAATGAGAGAGCCACTGTTCTATGCTCTGTAGCTATAAAGCTGGGGCAGAGGTGGGGGTGAGAATCTCAATATATGATTTCTCTCTATGAAGCTTACAGACTAGAAAGAAAACAAATCGAAAGAAACAAAACAAAATCCCATGGGTGAAAGGTTGTAAGCGCAACAATCAAAGCCTGCAAAGGTTATTATAAACACTCAGGGATGGGGCACCCAACCCAATCTGAAGAATGGCTGGAGAAGGTTTCAACTGAGCTGAGCCTCAAAGAAGAAAAGGATAGAGGCCAGGAAAGGAGGAAGGGAATGGGAGTGGGCAGACAGCATGAGAAGGATAGCAAGGAGAGACATACGCGCAATGTGGACAGGGACAGCACTGCAAGGTGGCTGGAAATGACACTGGTGAGATAGACATGAATGTGGAAGCTGGTAGGAGATGTGGATAGAATCTCCCAATGTCATTTCAGCAAGGGACCAGCATGGCCAGATGTCAGTTTGGAGCAGACCTCTTTGGCATCTGGCTATGGAATGGCTGAGGCAAAAGAAAGTTGGAGCAAGACGCACAGGTTCAGAAAGCATCAATGAGGGCTGGGGCCAGTGAGCATGGGAGCTGGCTTTTATCATCTCACAGAAGACAATTGAGTTTTCAGGAATTTGGGGGAGAGACTGTGAAACCTTTGATAGCTTGAAATCATCCACAGTAGGAATGTTTGCTCTACAGAAATTACTAATTGCTGTAAAGCAAGGCTTCCCTCCAGAGCAGGTGGCTAACCATTTAGCAGCACCTCACTGATGGAAGTACAGATGCTAATAGATTCCAGAAACACTGAAGAAGGAACGAGGGGCAAGACTAGATGATTAATTCACTATGGGGAAAGAGTCAGCGGTGCCTCCAAATTTCTAATGTATACAAATGGGTGAATGTCAATGACGTGAGTTGCAATGGAGAATAGCGAGGAGAAGACAGTTTGGCCAAGATAATGAAATTGGGGGTTGTAACATGTTGATTTTGAGATGCCAGCAAGCAATTGATTGCAGATGTCTGAAGCTTGGAGGAGGGTATGTGCAAGGCCATGAGGGTGAGTGAGATTTTCCAGGGTGGGGAAGGAGAGCATAGAAGCATTAAGCATTGAAGGGTGCTGAGGGGGAGTATCAGGAACACAAAGATTTCAGCTATGAGGGAGCTCTCAGACAGGGCATTCGGAGCAGTGGGGAAAGCACAGAGCATGTGATTACAGGTGTCAGATGCAGCAGAGAGGGTCAATAAAATAATTCAATGGTAAGTATCTGTAAGTGATGCATCCCATTTCACCATCTTGAGGTAAAAAAAGTGGCATTTCTTTAGTATTCAAACACCCAACTCTCTAATTATCAACCACCCATCCTAACATTCTTAGGGTTTCTGTCTCATATAGAGTCAGACATGCTTACACGGTGTAGACATCTGTCCCAGAAAATGAATATATTACATTCTATTACCGTGTTTCCCGGAAAACAAGACCTAGCCGGACAATCAGCTCTAATGCGTCTTTTGGAGCAAAAATTAATATAAGACCCGGTCTTATTTTACTATACTATAAGACCAGGTCTTACCTAACATAATATAATATAAGACTGGATCTTATATTAATTTTTACTCCAAAAGACGCATTATCACTGATTGACCAGCTAGGTCTTATTTTCGGGGAAACACGGTAGTTCTGTTTCTCTGAAGAACCCTGATTAATACAAACAAAAAGCCTAACCTGAAATTAAGTTAATTTGGTGACTACTAAAATAGGACACCAAATACAATGAACCAAAAGGAATTCACATTTTTTTTTCAGAGCTAGAGGGAAGCTAAGAGTTCACCTGTCCTGGCCTCTTTACCTCCCTGATAGAGAGGTAAGTCCCAGGGTACTTTGCCCCTTCCTGAGTCTCAGGCTGTGCCCAGGTAGCCTGACACTCAGGCCTGTGTCCCCCACTCCACCAGGGACTTCTGAAAAGAGAGATGTCTCATTGTGGAAAAAATAAATGAGATGGAAAACAGACAAATCACATGTGTGTCAACACTGACAGGTGAATTATTTAATCAGAAGCAAGAACCTATGCAGAAAATGAAGTACTGAGACTATTTCTCACTCCTGAAGCATACATAGAAGATAATGACAATACTTTTCAGACCATGACAAAGAATTGTGATATCATGATTATTTTTCCAAATCACTGGCTCTGGCTAATTAAGACTTTAACAGAAAATTTTGCTCCAAGAACTCTTAACAGTTTTACAGCAAAACAGGGAATCAAAGATTTAATGTTCACTCCATGCTCTGCCTTGATTTGATAGCAAAGATGGCAGGCACTAAGACAGTTTCTCTGTATACGCAATGGGAAAGGAGTAGGAAGTCATTAATAAGTAATATTATGACTATGGTATTCTTATTTAATATTCACAGAGGACCAACAATCCCCTAAAGGATAAACACCCAACTCCTTCCCAGTGAGTTTATTGTTTCACGATTTAGGGACATAGGATGAAGGAGAGGAACAAGGACCACACACACCCACACACACACACACACACACTCTCACACACTCACTCTGGCTTTTCATAAAACAGTGCCATTTTCCCTGAGATTCAAGATACTTGGCTGAGTCTGTTGCAAATTGGCGGCAGTTGAAAGTCTCCTCCCAGAGCCTCTTTCTGATGGAAGCCTCGACTACACACCTTACTCCTCATACTGTACAGGCACATGCTGCATATCAGTAAAAGGAAAGCACCCTGTTAAAGATTATACACGTCGTAGTCTGAGTCCCTCTTTCCAATTCATTCAGGTGTATATCTAGAAGTGGGATTGCTGCGTCATATGGTAATTCTGTTGAACTTTTTGAGGAACCCATCCTCAGAATATTTGGAGTCAATGGTGAACTGAATCTAAAGCTCAAAGGAAGCCCAGACCAGCTCAGCTACTGAGTAGGTGTTGGCCCAACAGGAGAAGGGACATATCCTTTCTGGGAAAATATGATTATTTACTTCAGGCTCTAATGTTCTTTTTGGTGTTTTTGCAACTCGACTGAAGTATAATTTGCATGCCACAAAATGCATCCATTATAACTGTAAACTCAGTGATTTTAATTACACTAATAGTTGTGCAATCATTACAATCCAGTTTTAGAATATTTTCATCACCCCCAAAATTCCCTCGAGCTTGTTTGCAGTCAAAGCTGCTCCCAGCACCAGGCAAGCCCAGGTGTGCTTTCTGTCTCTCTGTTTCCCTTTTCCAGACATTTCATATATATATAATCATGGTCTCGGTAGATCTTTTGGATCTGGTGTCCCAAGTATGAATATTAGTTTACTAGCTCAGATGTACATAAAAATATTACATATCTTTACTCTCCACTCAGCCCGTGCCAGTAGGAATGTAGGGAGACCCACTGTCAGGCATCAGTGCGGCCTGGAGTGGAGGCTCTCCTTCTCTAGGGTCGTGCAAAAATCTAGAAGGGCCTTCGGTACCATTGGAATCAGGACCACTTATTCTTCAGCCCATTAATCTTACTGCTGATACCCTCATTAACCAACACATGGGTTCTTCAAGGAGAAGGCAGGTTGCTCTATTATTTCCAGTGACAAGTGTGGACTCCAGAATCTGCCAAAACTGTGGGGCCAGGTTCCCTAGGTCTAATAGATGCACCACACAGCAGTGTGACACCAAGAGCTTGCCTGGTGCTGCAGGGGCGCAGGAGACCACCAATCCCCACCCCTTCCACTCTAGAGCAGTCATTCTTCTCTCCAACTGCTGTAAAAGCCCCCTACCCCGTCCAGTCTATGTCCCCTGTCCGCACCAGGACACCTGGGATATATACAGTGTTTAGTGAGATTGAGCTCTCTCAAAAGATTAAAGGATCCTGCAAATGCCCTTGAAGTAGGAAACACAGGGATCAGCTGCCTTCTTCAAATAGAAGGAGCTAGGGGCTGGGGAGGAGCACAGAGGTCATCTACATAAACAAACGAATATCTCCCTAAATACCCTACCGTAAAACCACATCAGTGAACAGCTAACAGCAAGTTACAGTTTCAGTTTTCAGTTTTCTTAGGGGCACTTAGAGTCCATCTACTCCTGGAAGTGTGAAAGAGGAAGGAGGTACCCCCTGGGCTATTCAGGCTGAGAAACAAAGCTGGCTCTAACACTAGCAATTTAACAGTACAATTAACACTATGCACCAGGCATTGTTCTGAGCATTTTTCATGCATTCTTCCTTCAACCCTCACCAGGACATCAGGCAGTAGGTGCTGTAGATTTCCAGCCTTTGCAGCAAGCTCTGATTCAGAATTCAGAAGTGTTTGGATTTTAGCAAGGTAACAAATGCCTGTAATTTATATAACATAACTCCCCAAGAGGATCTGAAGCAGTTCTCATACAAACTAGTTAATGTGCCTTCAGGGAAACAAATAATCACAAGTGGTCTAAAGACTATAAAAGGCTTTATTTACATCATTTAGGTCAGGTTTTGTCTTTAAGTGAATTAAGAAAGGGTTTGATTCTAGGAACTTTTTGTTATTGGGGATCTGTAGTACAGCCCCCATTTTACAGACAGTGAATGAGGCACAGCACGGGCGGGTAATTTGTCCAAGGTCACACAGCTGCGTAATAAGAAGTGGTGGACATGCTCAGTGCCTCAGAGGCCCTTCCTGCTGGGAGCAAGTGGGTGGAGAGAAACCACCCTGGACCACTTTCTGTACCAGAAAGTCATCCCCAACCTTCCCACTCTGTAGCGTGGGCAGCATTGCGAATGACCTTCCTCCACTCCCATCCCCCTATCCCCTACCCCCGCCCCAGCTTCTCTGATACTCAGTTCATCTTACCTTACTATGGTTTAAAATAGAAGGAAGCCCAGTGGAGTGTGACTCACCCCAGGCAGCCCTACCAGGCCCAGGAGGGGCGCTCTGGAATAGAGTCTGGGGGCAGTTACTAACGCGCTAGCTGCCCCTGCTCTGCTCCCGGGGGGTTAACCTCAGGGTGGTGTGAAGAGCCAGGCAAGAGGAGCCAGCCCGGAGCAGGCGGTCTAGATAGCGAAGCAGAATCCTGCGGAATCTTTCCGAGAAGCCAGGAAAGGGCGCATAGGCCTCTTGCCACTTGTATTAGGATTCCCCCGCACCCCTGTGCTGGCGGCTCGTTTCCATCTCACCAGTGGGCAGCGTGGATGCTCATCCACACGCTGCTTATTCCCACTGATTTCAGCAGCGTCAGCTCCTTAATTCCAAAATCAAGGCTTCCAGGTATGACGTCCTTCTCGGTCTTCAGCACAAACCTGCTCCCAGACTCCCATCCAGACCACCTGCAACCCCACCCTAATTGCTGTTCTCCAGTCTTGCTCGAGGGTCCCCTTGCCTGCCAGGCGCTCGGACCGCACCACCTTGGCATAGACCTTGACCCTAGATCAGATGACTTCTGCGTCAGGTATGTGCATTCCTCCTCACCGTGCTTAGACTGCAACCAAGCGCGGTTCTCTCTCCTTCCTCGTCTTGTTTCCTTCCTTTTAATTCTGACAAATCCGGAAGCATCTTCCCTCCTCTGGTCCAGTATAGCAAGACTCCTGCTTCCCAGGTACAATCCAGGTCAATGCAGTAATCCCCCTGCCTGGGGCAGCCGAAACATCCAGGAACAAAACCAGGTGTTTTATTCCCTGGTAAGAAAGGCCGGAAAAGCATCCTGCAGGCTTTTGGTTTATAATGAAAGGTCTATTTTAAGCGTAAAATCAGGTGGAAAGCCATGGTGCTCAGTTACCTATATCCAGATGTAAGGCTTTTAATAGAGCTCCCGCCTAGTTCCAAGGATGCGTGGGACCATCCTCCTCTTTCCGCGGGGTGCAGCGACCCCCTGTGGATATGGCTTTATAGAGGGACCCCGCGGGGAAGACCGACTCCGCACACATGGTTTAATTAGTAATTTATTTTGATTATCGCCGTTCGTCACAGTTATCACACTGACACCTTGGCGCAACCCTCATTATCCCGGTCGGTGCCTTGAGCCAGCGGAGTCGGCGCAGGAGAGAGGAACAGCAGGATATTTGCAGCGGGGCCCTCGGAGGGGCGGGGCCCTCGGAGGGGCGGGGCCCTCGGAGGGGCGGGGCCCTCGGAGGGGCGGGGCCCTCGGAGGGGCGGGGCCCTCGGAGGGGCGGGGCCCGTCGAGGGCGGGAAGGCCCGCACTGCGGTCCGCTGAGCGTCGCTGGCGGGGGTTGCAAGGCCGCCAGGCAGCCCGAGGCTCCCGAGTCCCCGCCGCCGCCCGCCCGCGGGTCCTCTGTCCGCGTCTGCATCCGGGTGCCCAGCCTCCCCGAGCGGGAACGAGGCCGAGGAAAAGGTGACCCGGGGAGAGGCGGGAGCGCGGGCGCGGGGTGACGCGGCGCCGGGACCGGTAGGGGTTGCGCGAGGCGGTGGCTCCTTCTCTGTCTTACCTGGAAGCTGTTCCCGCAGACCCCTTCCTGCCATCCTGAGACGGCAGGGGAGTGGGTGGCGAGGGCTGGGGGGTCCCTCCTGGGGGTCCTGACCTGGTGGGAAAGGGGCGGAGGGCCCGTCCGTAAGCGCCCTGCCCGCGTCACCGGAGGTGACTTCCTCTGCGGGCCGCGAAGGGGGGGTCAGGTGATGCCCCCCCGCGGGTTGGGGCTCCCTGTGCAGCTAGTGCCGCATTATAAGGGAAGTGGTGAAGGGTCACCTTTGGAAGACGTAAGAAACTGAAAACTCCTCTCGCTTTAGGAAACGGCCCAGGAACGCTGAACAACAAGTGACTTCCCTCAGGTGGGGGGTACTGAACAGCCAGCCGAGAGGAATCTTCATAAACCGTGGTGTCTAGAACGTGTGTGTGAGTGTGTGTGTGGACATGTGTACATACACACTTATATACATGCATTTAGACAGAGAATGTGAACATTGGATGAGGCTGAGGAATTGCTTTTACTGTTGGAGATGTGTACGCTGGAATAAACATCGAGGAGAGGAAATGAAACCAGGTTCCTCTGCCTCCTCCACCAGGAAAACTTGTAGGGAAATGTATGCCACAGAGATATTTAAGGAAAACCAAAGCTGTAGGACCTAAGGTGGTGGTAGGACATGGAAAGCCTGAGATCTGCTTCAACAAGTGGCATTGTGAACAGGAAATCCCCCTTGCTCTTTGTCTGGGGGCGAGGCTAACCCTCAGGCCCTGCCCAGTCTGTAGTGGGCTGGGCGGTCCTGAGAGGAGGCCAGGGCCAGGGACCGCCCTGGAACCGACTACCCTGGAGAGAGAGGACAATGATTAGAGTCTGTGGGATGAATGATCCATTTTTCTACTGGGACAGTTTCAGTAGTTTTTTAGATATTGTGAACAGCATTATAAAAGTAGTGTCTTTTTGTAATTGACCTCAGATTGCATCTTATGCTATGGAATCCAAATAAACCCTCCAAAATCCAAAACAAACTTATTCTTGAAAGGAGGTGGTCACTGTATTTATTACCTTACCATGGAAGGCCCCCCTTAAAGTAGATCTCCGAGCCCTGCATTTTGTGAGCTTTATAGATACTTGAACCGTACGATGTGTTCTTTGGAATCTATGGAACAGTAAATACAAAGGAAAAGGAAAAAAGTAAACTTTGTTTTTGAAAATAACATCTATTTCATTCAGAAAAAAATATATTAAAAGTTTTCATTGTTTTCACTTTGATGTGCATGAGGATTGAATAACAGAATATATGTTAGGAATTGATGTCCAGATACCTTTGCATTAAGTTGGGTTGGTGCAAAAGTAATTGTCGTTTAAAAGGTTAAAAATAAATGCAAAAACCTCAATTACTTTTGCACCAATTTAATAGTAATATAAAAAACAGTACTGATTTTCAAGGTAAGTTTTAAATGTTGAATTTAAGAATCAGGAAGTGAATGTCGTAGAACTGTAGAAAAACTCATAATACTAGCATGTGGGTTTGTCACCTACACAGCAGAAAGTGTTTTACTTGTGTTAGACTTTAAAATACCTTGCTAAACTATATTCGCATTTCATTTCAACAAACATTTACTGAGGGCCTGCTGTGTGCCAGTATCTAGAAAGAATGAAATAGAGATCTTGGCCTAAGTTTGACAGGAAGATGGATGGGCATGGGGTGAACACTTTGCAGAAAAGGGCCAGGGAGGTGGAACGCAGGTGGAACACACTATTGGGTACGCAGAGGAAAGAACGGGACATCTATTTGAGCTGCTCATTGAACTGTCCAGTGGCTGTTTGTCAGGGCAAAAGGGGGCTATTCATTTCAAGCACAGGGAAGAACACAGATACAAGGGCATAGAAGCAAGAGTGCAGGGAACTGTGAGCTCTGTAATGTCCTCTGGGTGTGAGTGGCAAGGCGACAGATGATATTGGTGGTTAAGTGACAGCCAGATCCTGAAAGGCCCTACTTGTCTCACTCAGGAAGGAGCTGGACCTCTGTCTTGTGTGGGAAGGGTTTTAAGCAGGCAGATGAGCTCATATTGGGAAAGAAACCAGTGGGAGGGAAAGATCTGAGAGTCAGACTGTGTAGGAGACTATGAATGCATTATGTTCAATACAAAATACATTCAGGAAGTATTTGTTGGACCCCCAAATATGTCAGGTAATGTTCTAGGTGCTGTGGACAAAATAGGCAGAAATCCTGTACTCTGTGGAGTGCAACGTTGATATCTACAGTCCAGACAAGACAAGAAGGACCTCACCTAAGCTGGCGAGGATGGAGAAGGGGTGGAAGTGACTGCCTTTGGTGACCCATTAGTGACCCATTAGACTTGGAGGAAGAAGAAATGGGAAGAATCAAACACAATTCCCAGGTTTCTGCCTGGGGAGATGAAGTGAAATTTATTTCCATTTTCCATGTATTAGCAAACTGCAAAATCAGGATACCATTTCTGGCATACAATGTGAGAGTTGTTTTTATCCCACTAGAAGGATACATACTTTGAGTTCTTTTCCCAGGATGGGGAATGCATTTCTGAGATTGGATGGCCAAGAATAATAATTAAAGCAGTTTGCATCTAATTGCTCTCCTGCTGGCTTTTCTAATTATCCTACAAATGGAATTTAGATTTCTCCAATTGACTACAAAATAGCATTTGGCTAAATATTTATGGTCATGTTTTCTGTGGTGTTGGTGTTAAAGCAATTCAAAATCGTGAAATCCTTTTCTGTCAGTTTTATAGCTCTGAGACTGACCCCAGCCTAGTGAGTTTGGGACAATAGCTGAAAATGACGAGATGGCATCAGATTAAGCATGTTTGTTATAATTTTTTTCTGCATTAGTTTACAAGTGTTAAAACATGTGCCTCAAAGGACTTAACGTAAAGATAGAATTTATTTCTCATTCAGCTGAATAATCCACAGGTGGCCTGGCTTATGAACCATTCTCTCTTTCCTTGCCTTCTATGACCCAGCCCTCACCTTGTGTCCTCACTTCCTCTCTGGCTACGCCTCAGTCCCATGTACAGATGTGTATCCCACTTCCCAGCCCCTGTATTTACACCTTCCAACCACTGAATTTACTCTTTGCTCTGGTTTATCTCCCCTATGCCCAAAGTTTAAATGATCACCTATGTGAAGTTGATTCATAAATAGATGTCTCCGTTTTAGTCCTCTGAGTCCTTCCTGATCTATAGATCCAGTTAGTTTCTTGACATGTGCACTGGGCTGTCTCAGAGATTCCTTCAGCTCAGCAGTTCTTAAACTTATTCCTCAACCTCCAAACCCAGTCCTATTTCTATATTCCCTTTTCAGTAATGGGCACCAACATTCATCAGGCTCTGCTAGCTTACCTCTCACCCAATCCATCATGGAATTCCGGCAGTTTCTTACGTCCACACTCTCTTCTGAATTCTTCGCTTCCCTCAGTTTCCATCTTGGTCTAAGATAGCAACGTCTCTCATGTGGTGTATTGCATTAGCCTGAAAAGTGGCTTTGCTGCCTCCAGTATGAGCTGTACTGGGCAGAATAACCCTTTCAAATGCAAATCTGACCGTGCCATCTCCTAGGTAAGACACTTCAGAAATTGCCCTCTACACATAGGAGAAAGACTAAAATTCGAACTGTGAGGGACCCGGGACTGCATGATCTGGCTTCCACCTCAGATGCTGGCTTTCCCCAGCACCACCTCCCGCACCTTTCTTTCTATGCTCCCACCTCTTTGGCGTTTTTCAGGCTGTGCCACTCTCTCTTGTCACAGAACCTTCTCCCATGCTATTCCTTCTGTCTGGATCATGCTCCTACCCCTCTACTACTTACCCAGTTGGCTGCTGTCTTCCTACAGTAAAAGCTTAAGCTTCACGTCCTCATGGCACCCGTTCTGACTTCTCTTGCTTCTCTCTTGGCACTGATCATGGTTATAATTTTTCATTTGCTTGTTACGATTGGTCAATGTCTGGCTTTCCTGCTAGGCTCACGTTCCACAAGGTCATGAATCATGTCTGTTTTTATTCATCTTTATGCCTCTAGTCCCAAGCAGAAAAACACAATAGTAACTGAAGAGATATATGTAAGAGGAAAGATGGCCTGCATGGCCCTATAACATTTGTCTATCTACATGGAAACTGTGTGTAATTACTGTTAGATTTGGGATGTCTTGAGAGTTTGGTGAAATGGCCAGCAGAAAGCTTCATGGCACACATGAGAGGGCGTGTAACAGGCTATTGTGTGTGTTCTTTTAGAGGAGGTTGTGCATACAAAAAACTAATTTCCCAGAAGAAATAGATTGTTGCCTTCACTTTATTTCCTCTAGACAAAGAATAACAATGAATGGAAAAAGTTAATTCAGGACAATTTCAGGTAAGGTCCATACTATGCTGAGAACAGAGAGAGTATTGTAGGACAGTCAAGATTATCTCAGATTGCCTTTGGAGAAATGCAGTGGGTCTTGTTCCCCACACATTGGGAAGCACAGAGAATGAAGTTTCAAGAAATATTACCCGAAGAAAAAACCTTGTGTTCCTAAGAGTTGGTCCCACCTTTTCTCCTGATGCGGAGCATTTATTGTGTTCTTCTGTGTAGCCCTAACCCATGGGACTTGAGAGAGGTCACACTATCCATGTCCCAGGAAGAAATTCCACGTGATCCATGCCAGTCATTGTGATCCAGTTTTTTGTGTCAGTTACTGAATCAGATGTGGGCATTTTCACCCAGAGAAATGCCAGAAGTGTTCTGAGTCCATTTTCTGTTTTTTTAATTAAAATGTATTGGGATGCCAATGGTTGGTAAAATTACATAGGTTTCAAATTCAATTCTGTACTACCATATGCTCATATCACATTATGTGTTCACCACCCAGAGTCGGTTCTCCTTCCATTACCATATATTTGACCCTGTTTACCCTCATCTCCCATCTCTCTCCCTCCTTACCCTCTGGTAACCACTAAACTATTGTCTGGGTCTATGTATTCTTTTTGTTTCTTTGTTTGTCTTGTTTCTTTGTTGCTTTAGTTTTATATCCCACATATCAGTGAAATTAAATGGTTCTCGACTTTTTCTCTGTAATTTATTTCGCTTAGCATAATAATCTCAAGATCCTTCATGTTGTCACAAATGGCACTATTTCATCTTTTCTTATGTCCCAGTAGTGTTCCATTGTGTATATATACCACATCTTCCTTATCCAATCATCAATCGAAGGACACTTTGGTTGTTTCCATGTATTGGCCACCGTAAATGAAGCAGCAATGAACATCAGAGCACTTATATCACTCTTTGTAGAAGCACATGGGAAATAGTCCTTCTCCCCCTCCATACTGTTGTATCTGACTGATCTGGAAAGTGCTGCACCAGCTTGTGACAATGAGGAGAACTGGCCTACAAAAGAGTGACATGCTAAGGATGGCTGAGAGGGAAGACAGAGAGCACTGAGGTGGCAGGCTAGCCTTCCTCATTGAGGGGGCGGGTGGGCGCGCACAATTTGCTGGACACACGTATAAAAGTTCATGTTTGGTTGGTGTGCACAAGAGAACTTTGTAAAACATTATGTGCTTCAGTTTCCTTCTGCTTTTTATTTATATATAAATAATCTCCATCATGGAACAGTCTTGTAGCAAGTATTTCAGGAATAAGAGTGACGGTCAATCACTTTCGTCAATTTCATTTACAGGTGAAAGAAAAATTGTGGCATAGGAATCACTGAAAAATCCCTTAGCCTGTCTAATGGTCTTCTGGGTCTAGAAAAAGAGAATTACTGTTTATCCCATGAGAGTCATTTCAGGATGACTACACATGTCACACCTGGCTCATTTTGCTTTTCCAATATTCTGGTTCAGGAGGCATTTACCATATTTTCCTTGGACATTTTCTAGTCTGCTACCCTCAAATGAGGCTTTACCTGTTTTCCTAAACAATTTTACCACCAAAGCACCTATATAATTTGTTTGGCAATCTTGAATCTTGGCCTATGATGTCCAAGCAAGGAAACCCATGTCTTAATCATATATTAGATTTCTCCGAGTGATTAGCTGTTCTACTCTGCCTCTAAACTTCAGAACTCCCAGAGATACCAGTAAATCCTTCCCCTGGAAGGCCAGGTTCTATCTAACTTGGTCACACCTGGAGACAAGGAATGTGATGGAAGGAAATCACATTTATTGAGCACATACATGTAGCAGGTACTGAATTAGGCCCTTAATTTCTGTTATTTCATTTAATTCTCATAACTCTGTGACGTATGAATTTTTCACAGTTTATAGAAGGGGAAAGTAATGTATGATTTAATGATTTGCCCAAGGCCACACAGTTAGAAAATGGTGGTCGCAGACTATGAATACAAAGCTCTATAACAACAAAGTTCATACACTTTTACCTAGAGCAGGGCAAGAAATTAATTCCTCTGAATGAGGACTGGTATATATCAGCCATGCTGATGAGGCAAGGGTCACCTCAGTGATATCAGTGCAGGTGTGAAAGAAAAACCGTGGAGATAAGCAAAACATTCCTTTCAGAAACCAGAAACAATTCTGGAAAGGTAGGACTAGAAACTTCCACAGCAGTGATGTGTGATAGAACTGTTTATGATGATCGAAACGTCCTCTGTCTGCCCTGTCCAATATGGCAGCCTCTCACCACATTAGCTATGGAGCACAGTGTGCTGGGGGTGGGGTTCATGGCGAGACTTTGTCTCAGCCCTTCCTAACCGCTTGGATGCGTTTTCCCTCTTGTTTACCCAATGAGCAGGGGTCGCTCTACCAGTTGTTAGTTTTTCTTTTTTTTCTCAGAGTAAATTATTCCATATACAGCTGGAGATTTGGTGTGCATGTGGGGGGTGACGAGTTCAGGATCTTCCTATGTGGCCATCTTAAATCAGAACGCAGTCCAGCAATTTCAAAATGTCACGGCCCTGCTTTCCGGCCTCCATTGTGTCTGATGAGCAATATGCTGTGCATCTCATTGCAGATCCTTTGTACTGACTTCGTTTTTTGTTGCTCTGTTTGTTTGCTGCTCTCCAGATTGCTTGCCTTTGGCTTTGAAGAGTTTGGTGAGGTGTCTGGGTAGGAACCTCTTTGATTTATAATTTTTGGAGTTCATTAAGCTTCTTGAATATGTAGACCTGCATCTTTTATCAAATTTGGAAAGTTTTCAGCTATTGTTTCTTTAAATATTCTTTATGCTATTTTTTTCTGCTTTTACTTTTATTAGCATTTGTGTGAGGCTGAATTTATTCCCGGGCCATAAGTTTTAGTTTCTTCACTTTCTTCTCAGAGATCATTTCCTTCTGTGCAAC
This sequence comes from Rhinolophus hipposideros, assembly GCF_964194185.1. Taxonomy (NCBI): domain Eukaryota; kingdom Metazoa; phylum Chordata; class Mammalia; order Chiroptera; family Rhinolophidae; genus Rhinolophus; species Rhinolophus hipposideros. The sequence continues at coordinate 309,219 of NW_027669012.1, forward strand.
CTCCTCTTCTGGTGTAGGAACAATAACAATCTGCTCTTTCTCAGTTAGGATCATCTCTCTGTTGCAGGGAGAGCTCCTGTACGGGTTTCTACACCCATGAACTCTGGAAGTTCTGGGCTGCATCTCGGGAGCCCTGTTCACCTGGATGTGTAATGACCAGAGAGTCGATATCTAAACCCTTAAGTTCAGCATTACTCTGCATTTTTCAGCATGTGCAGTAAAAATTCTGCTCTCTTTTTGGGTTGGACTGTTTGTCCAACCCTATTGTTTGGCCCGGGCACACCTCCTAACTCCACCGTTATAACAACGGTACAGCACACATTGCTTTTGTAATGTGACATCCTTTAGATACTTGGTGGCTTTTCAGATATGCATACTCTTGATGACCTGGGCAGTTTCACGAGTGTTCTTAAAATGAACAGGTAGATTCGAACCTCTTGATTTACATGATTTTGTGGGGTTCTCTGAGTCAAGCGAACAGCGAACCATTTTCAGAGGTCTCCTCAGGCTGCTTACGAGAAGAACTCTTTATGGTTTTAAAAAAATTTATTTTATTTTATTTTATATTTTCTGTCTTCTCTTCTTCTGGGATTCCCACTGTATGTTGGTTTGGTTGAACTCTTGGGCTCTGTTCATTTTCTTCATCCTTTTGCCTTTTTACTCTTCCAATTGAATAATTTCATTAGGTCTATTTTCCAGGTTGCAGATTCTTTATTCTGTTTATACAATTCTGCTATTGAAATCCTGTAGTGAGCTTTTCATTTTAATTACTATACTTCTCATCACTAGGATTTGTATTTGGCTCTTTTTAATATTTTCTCTCTCTTTATTGATATTTTCTATTTGTTCACACATTATTCTTATGACTTCCTTTAACTAGTTCAACATATTTGAGATACATGATTAAAAGTCTTTGTCTAGTAATTCCAATCAGTGTGCTTCCTCAGAGACAATGACAGTTAACTTTAATTTTTGTATGAATGGGCCAAATTTTTTTCCATGCTTTGTAATTTTTCATTGAAAACTAGACATCCTGAATATTATCATGTTGTCTTTTCAATCAAGGTTTTCTCCCTCTAGGGTTTCTGTTACTTGTAGGTTGTAGCTGCTTGTTTAAGGAACTTTATCAACTATTTTACATGTCTGTATTCTTTATTATTTGTGATCTCTTAAGTCTCTGTACCTCTAGCTATTTTTCAGCTAGTATTTTGACCTAAATTTTCTTGAACATTAGAAGCAAAAAATAAAAATAAAAAGAACAGAGAGAGAGAGAGAGAGAGAGAGAGAGAGAGAGAGAGAGAGAGAGAAGAAGAAGAAGAAGAAGAAGATAGAGAGAGAGAGAAGGAGAGAGAGAGAGAGAGAGAGAGAGAGAGAGAGAGAGAGAGAGAGAGAGAGAGAGAATTTAAAAATATTTTTAGGGGGGAAATTCTATCTGTTTCTACATGTTTGCAGCCATTCAATGGAAGGTGGAATGTGTCCTGAATCTGAAGAAGTTAAACAATAGAAAAAGCACATAGGAGCTCACTGATACTAGCTACCATTTACTGAGTGCTCACCATGCCACACACTGTGAGAAGAGCTTTACTGCTATTGTTTCATTTAATTTCCATAACAACCATTGAGGTAGGTATTGATAAAATCCACAGTTGACAGGGAAATAAGTATTAGAAAGTTTAAGCAACTAGTTCGTGTTTTTCAGCTAATGGGAGGTGAAACCAGGATTTAAAACGTCAGCGCTCTCAGCCTGGGCACTATGTTGTCTGCTCCTTAGAAGTGGGATCACATCCCTGCCTTTTCATTTAAATTAATATTCCTCGGACATGAATCTCAGGAAATTGCTTGCTGCCCTTTCCCACTATGCTTCCAGAATGTGTTTCCTTGCAAGTGATGAAGTGGAAATGACACCAATGAGTATGAATGAGTGGATGGAGGTGAAGGTGGGAATGGTGAAATAATGAGTCCTGTCCATGACAGACACCCATTTGCCCCACAGCCAAAAAAAAAAAAAGAAATTTTTTAAATCCTAATCTTTTCCTGGCTTTGCAAATTCAACCTAGGCTGGGGCACTCCTTCAGTGCTTAGCCAGGCCATTCACAACTGCTTCTTACCCTTTCCTTCCTGCTACACTGAGCCCAGAGATCAGCCAATGGTGAAAGCTTAGAGTTTTCTTGTGTCTTTCCTGAGCAGGCAACCTGCCTTGAGGATGTGTGTGTCTAAATTTCCAGCATACAGGAGTGCCTTTGAATACCTCAATTTTACAAAGAAACTCCCTCTCTAGCTCTTCACCCATGGCTTTCACTGGTCTATTGTGTGCCTCAATCTATAATGTTTTGTCCTTACTGGCTGTGGGTTGACAGTTTGCCCTAAATTGCTTTTGCAGACTGCCTGCCTCTTTTCACCAGGAGTGAGTTCTGAAGTAGTCAAAAGGGGGCAATGCTTTGTGTGTCTTCTAGCTTTCAGACAGGTTTGAACATACAAATACCTCTTTGTTAACAAGCTCTGTTCTGCGCCCTCTGAAACACAGCCAAGGGTCCCATATCAGGAATACAGGCCCCCTTCTTGAAGACCACCACCAGCACTGTCCTTACCAGGCAGTGGGTTGGAACAAAGGCTAATTAAAATGCCACAAAACATTCTATCATTTTTAAGTTGTTTTTTTCTCTCCCAGATTTAGTGTTCACTTTGTTGATATAAAGACTGGTTGTTTTCTAGAGTTCTGTCAGAGTTGATTTTGACAATTTTATGTATTTTTTTAAAGTTTCTGTGGTGAAACAGGCTCTACGATTAGCCTCTTCTCTTTTGTGCACTTATGTCAACCCAGATATATTTTGCAGTGTGTTGTGAGTTCAATCCAGGGCCCCAAACCAACAAATTCCACAACCAAAGTAAATTGCTTTGTTACGATAAATCTTGATTATGATGAAGACTTTCTTAAATTAGAGTATCAGGTTATAAAAGTTTAAGATAAAAGTACCTAAGGTAAACTTTGAAATCTGAAAGATTAATGAGGACAACAGTTGTATATGACGTTAACTCTCATTCTATCTTTCAAATTTCTGTATTTTGTGATGTAATTTTTTCAGAGAATGGAGAGACTAAAGTATATTATTGGGTATCGTGATATGACTTGACTAGTTGAGGTGTTGACTTTCACTACATGACCTATATTTTAATGTTCAGTAGACAATGAGAGAAAAGATTTGAAGGTGGAACACCATAGGAGTTCAGTGAATAGACTTGAAGATATTCCAGTTACCAAGAAGGCAATCATTTAAGCAGTTTATCGGAATGAACGAGAAGAGTGTAAAAACCTTAGATTCCCTGGAACCCAGCGGTCTAGATTCTGATTTAATAGGTTTGTAGTGAAGCTGCAGATTCTTGTGTCTAAAAATTTACTGATATAATTCCAGTGCTCAAGCTGATTTGGACATCACTGGCAGCAAAATAGCCAATTTCTTGAATTTTCAATTCACATAGTATGGAAGGCCTCAATTAGAATTATTACACTTAGAAAACCATCTATATGCTTGGTGAGGAATTCACATCTCCTTTGAAAAGGATCATGAGCAAGGAGTAGTTTACTGTATGTTTGAGAGGCACAGATTTTTCCAGATTTTATCGTCAATTGACCTATTTAGTATAAGCTTTGTCATTTCCAAAATGTCAGACAATTTTGAAATAGTTTAGAAGCTCAATATACCATTACATGCCATAGAATGAAATTCCTTTTGGAGCATAACCTTTTAAAAACCTCTCACTGTTGTTCAAATGCATCTCTGCCAAACAATAAGTATGGAACCCTAGGATGTATTTGCATTAGGGTCTGTCTGAGGTGAATGCATGTAGGCAAAGAATAACCATCACATATGAGTGTGTGTGAGACAAACAGGACGGGGATATCTTAGGGATGGTCGAGGAGGTGCTGTCCAGAAAAGAGTTGAAATTCTCAGGATAACAGAGAAGTAACAGTGAGAGATGTCCAAAGAACTTTCAAAAGCACTCACATGAGGATGAGTTTTATATTCAAGCCCAGAGAAGGCATGTATTAGACCATCATGGCCGCATGTGTGACTTAAGAATTTTCCTGCTCCCTATCCTTTTCTCATTGGGCATATTCCCACCCAGGAACCAACTTGACAAGATGGAAAGGAGAAGAATCTATGGTTGTGAGGCCTGGCCAAAAAAAAAAAAAAAATTTATTCTACTAATTACACAACAGAGTGTTTTCATTCTGCCTACCCTCATGCTTTTTTGGTTTGTTTTCCAAGAGATGTTGTTTCCTCTCCAGAATAAGGAATTTATGAGGCAATTTACTAGTGGTACCCACAGTGGCCACGTCCCTATACCTACTGGGGCCATGTTTCTCCTCCTTAAAACTAGGCCAGAAACCAGTATTCACAAGGAATGGAGTTGGCTCCTTGCTTGGCTTGGGCTCAGCTTGTGCTCTGACAACCAGAATATCTCTGGGCCCTGCCCCAATGCTGGTCTCATCTTAGTTTAGGGCCCTGGATCTCAGGCTTACAAAACCTGTGACTTAGGGCCAGTTGTGTGGCTTGGATCTGGCCCCTGCTCCCATACTAATCTTTTTTCTAGATCTCCCATCTTTCCTTTGAGGACCCCAGTGTCTCTGACCCCTGTTCTGACTGACGACTGCTAAGAAACCCTCTGGGGTTGTCAAAGAGCTCCCTGCCCTGACTCCATTTCTGGTTCCAGCCTTGCTTCTGGTTCTAGCCTTGCTTCTGGTTTTAGGCTCCCTTCAAGCTAGGATCAGACTGGGCTTGGGATCTGCCTCTTACACAACCTTAGAGGGACTGAGGATCATGTCCTGGAAAGAGAGGCAATGTTCTCAAACAACAAAGTGTCAACTGATTGTCATTGGTGCTAATTCAATGTCAAGAGGATTTACAATTTGTGGTGTGGTGAAAGAGGGAAGTTTATTCAATGTAAACTGCTCAAGTGTGATACAGCAAAGCTATGGTGAAGCTCAATAGTGCTACAGTTCAATTAAGAGACAGCACGGCTGTGCGTCTGCATGGCTTTGAGATGGCCCTGGAGCAAGGCCCCTCTCTGGCTTGATAGTTCTGCTCTGCTACAGTCTGGTCTGGCCCACTCCACCTGCTCTCCTCCACTCAGCTCTGGTCTGCCCTGCTTTGGTGAGATGTCTTCGGTATTTCAACTCCAACTAGGTCAACTCAGGCTTCAATAACAAGGGAGAGTGTGGTCTCGAATGGGGTTGGAGGGGGTGATTTATACAGAGAGAAGTCCCCACCTCAGGTCCCTGATTGGTCTTCATGCCCATGAGAATGTCAAATCTCAATTTGATTGGTCCAAAAATCACAGTCTTAATTGGTCAGAGTGGAGCCACTCTGTTTGGTCGGTGTAAATGCTAATGGGGTTATAGCTGTGCAGTTCCAGCTCTTATTGAAAGAAGAAACAGCTCAATCCTTTTGGTTGAAATACAATTCCAGGATCTCCTTTGTACAGGTTAGCTCCAATGGTAGGAACACAGTGCAGGCAGAATGTTCTGTTCAGTATGGGAGGCACGCAGCTTAGAGCAGGCTTCTCCCTGAAGGGCAGTTTGCCTGAGAGGCCCTTGTTTAGAAATGGCTGCTAGGCTCTGTTATCATAATTGAGCTCAGTTAGCCATCAGGAACCCTTCTTGGTGGGTATCTTCTCAAGATCACCAAAAGTAGCTGCTGGTTATATTGCCCATCTCCACCCTACCCAACAGTTTCCGGGAGAATTTCCAAGGAAGTCAGTTTGAGCTCTGATTACTTGCATGCAGATGCTGGAGCTCTGTTGGGCAGCACGTTATTTGTCCTGTAGCCGGACCACCTCCATATGTGTCTGTGGCCTGTCCTCTCAGGAGTCCAGTTAATACAAGGAACATTTTAAAGGCAAATAATATGTGTGCCTGTCTTACATGATCCACGTTATTGGAAGACTTTAGCTTGTTCACAGGCAAACACATACAAATCACACAGATATTACATGTGTTGTGATTGACATATTTTTTCCTTCATGGGACTCATCCGGTGGCATATTTCTCAGTGAAGGCTTTAATGAACCTGGTTTCACCTAATTTATTTTTTCTAACTAGAATTATTTTTCCTAACTACACATGTAATATATACACATATGTTAGAAATAATTATATACAATGAAAGTTGAAAATAAAAAATCCAAAATCTATCCCTAAACCATCTTTCTATACCATTCCTCTCTTTGAAGAACATGGCAGAAAGTGGGTGTTTGTCCTCACAAACTCTATGCATTTATAGGAATATCAAAATATATGTAAATATATATTTTCATAAATATTATTGAATTATTTGCATATGCAAATTACATTTTTGACCGAAGATGTACAAAGAGCTCACCATAACATGTAAGTGCATATAAATTTATCTTCTTCTTTTAAATTGCTCCATAATTTTTCCAGTGTATGGGTGAAACATAAATTAATGAGTCATAACCTTATTGATAGACATGTGAGTGGTTTAGAGTCTTTTACTGATACAAGAAGTGTCGAATGAATGAATGTCTCTTATTTAGAGAATAAGAGCTGTATGTATGAGATAATTTTAGAAGAGGTTTACTAGGGCAAAGGGTATCCCTTTTTTAAATTTCTACAACCATTGATTAAGATCTGTAGAAGTTGTATCAATTGACACCTTCATAAACAGTGTATAAGGTTTTGTTTTGCTATAGCCTATCTCAGAATGTCAGTCAGTCAAGTGTTTGATTTGTTCCATTGGCATATTATTTTGGTTTTATTTTTAATTTATTGCTTAGAATCATCATATTTCCTCTTTGGGTGAACTATCTTCTATTATCTTTTGCCAGTTTTCCTTTTGGATTGTGGGGATTTTCTTCTGGATGTATAGGAACCATTTATATATTGAAATGATTATGTTTTGCTGTCTTTTGAGTCATGAGCCTCCACCCTGCCTCACCCATATCGCTGCTTGTCAAGGCTGTGTTTTCAGTTGAATTAACTAATTCTTTTCTTCTATGAGCTCTGGATTTTGTGTCATAATTGACAGACTTTTCTTTTTTTCTGTTATTATAATTACCTACTTTTTTGCATTTAAGTATTGATCCATCGGGGGGATTCATTTTACTGAAATACATGAAAGTAAGAATCAATGACATTGAGTGCTTGCTGTCATTCAAAACTTGTGTTACTTTTCCATAATATAAAACTGAAATGGAAACATGACAGCCACATTAAGGACGGATTTTCTAGTCCTTTTGACTCGAATGTGACCAGGAAACAATTACAAAATATGCAAAGAAGTGGTATGTGTCACCACAGGCCAAGACTTTTAAGACTTTTAAGAAGTTCTCTGTCCGGTTCACCATCTAGACATAGGCAACAGAGGAGCCTATTTGAAATATGGTGACGTAAGTTACCAGGAACTTGGGTCTCTGAATCACCAGGGGCCAGTCTTCAGTGACTGTTACATGAAGGAGAAATACACTTCCATTGTAATAAGCCACTAAAATCTTGGGGGCTTATTTATTAAAGTGGCTGGCATGGCTTTACCAATAAAGAGTCCAATGAAGAGATAGGTATCTCTAACCACTCGTATGTGAGCACACTTCATTTTATTTAGTGAGTGTTCTGCCCACTGCCGATGAAAGGGAATTGCTAGTAACCTAGCATCTGTAAAGGCCCTGGAATGGAGGTGCTTTATCAGCTGGTGATTTTTAGAGTTAACCACATATTCAAGTGAGAATTCTGTTCAGTGCACCTGTGTCATCCACATGAGTAGACCAGAACTTGGCAGAATCTGAAAGTAAAAAACAGAGGTATATCAAACCAGTCAAAGCTTCTTATAATTCACCTATTAAACATCATAATGCATTTCAAAGAAGACATCTAGGACAAAGTTAAATTAGAGTTGTATACCAGGACAACAGTAGAATACTAGTTCTGGCTGAAGGCAACAGAGTTACCTATTGCATAGGAAATTTATTAATGACCTATACCATCCAAAATAGGCATCATTTGTCAACACGAATGGAGAACCAAAGATTTATCTGCGGAATACATGAAGAAGGAACTTGATGAACAAATAAAAAACAAATATTTGGTGCTTAAGCTGAGGTTGATTGAAAAGCGTGACTGTATGAACTTTTCCTCTTGGCTGTCTGGCATGAGCCAGATTTTACAAGTAGTTCTTTGAAGAACTACTTTGAAAACCAATCTAGTGCTTTACAGTAGTATTGAAGTAGTTTGTGAGTGCGTCTTCTATTCATTTTTGCTGCAATCTCTTCAAAACCATTTGTGAATCTTTAATCAAAGCATTCAATGAAGGGAACACCTTGGAAACTGAAAGTTTTGAAGCCTTTAGCAAATTGGAATTATTAAAAACAGAGTGTGTAAATAGGAAGCTATTGAATTTGTCACTACCAAAGCGAGGAAGGATGTGAATTAAACACAGACAGCTCGGTGTATCTGGTTTAAGTTTGAAATGTTATAACTGTGTTTTGTAATTTCCTCCCTTTTGAGAAGAATTTTTTGATGAGCTTCCTGGGGATGAATTTGCATTTGTATTGAATAGAATGAAATAGAAAAGGCCTGTTATTTTGCAACATCTCCATTTGGTTTGGCAAAACATTCAAGATAATCAGAAATAGAAACAACTTATTTGCTGAGTTTTATGGCATAAAATATTTATCTAAGAATGGCAGTGTCAATGAAATAATGAAGACAATGCTGACGAAAATATTTGGACTAAAATATTTAAACATTTTCACATATAAAAGCATAAATCATAAGCTCCACATAGTAGAATTTCCTTGAGCTTTCCAGGAATCTCACCATAGGTAGAAACAACATTTTTTTTCAATAAAATATGGGCTACAGAGAAGTGTCGATTAAAGGCATCAACACATTCAAATTCATTAATGATAAAATGCAAACTTGAAGAATATTGCCATTTTATAAACCGACTAAAAATAACAAGTTGGAGCACCAGAAAGGGAGGAGAAATATTTGAAGAAATAAAGGTTAAAATATTTTCAAGTATGATGGAAAGTATCAAACAGGTTCAACAGCTCAAAGAGAACCTTAGAGGCCTGAATAGAAAACACATCATACACAACCACATCATCGTCAAATTTCTGAAAACCAATGATGAAGAAAAAATATCTCAAAAAGTAGCGAGAGAAATAAAAAAGGCAGATTTTATTGAGAAGAACTATGTAACAGGGAAGGCTGACTTCTAATCCAATCATTACATCAAGAAGACAATGGAATGACATTTTCAAAGTACTGAAAGAAAATAACCATGCCAACATAGAATTCTATGCCCAGTTAAAGAATTCTTTAGTATTCAATAATGTTGTAAAGATTTTGTTGGGTATCCGATGGACATGCGTCCTATTTGGGAGACCACCCCAGGGATTCTGTGGATACCTGATCATGGCATTGTACACCAGAAGCTAAACATTAATGAATGCCAACTATAATTTTATATATATAATGTGATGGTTCAGTGTGAGGTCGGAGGGATAGATGGGGGAAGGGGGGTTCACAGTGTGAGGGATATAAATGATGAACGTCTAAGTATTACCTTGTCTTGTACACCTGAAACTAATGAATAAAAAAAAAAGAATTCTTTAAAAAGAAAGAGGAAATAAAGACATTGTTTGATCCCTAGTCAAAGAAGAAATCACAAGGGAAATAGGAACTTATTTTGAAATGAATGGTAATGAACACACATCGTATGAAAATTTCTCGGTATAGTTAAAACTGCATTTAAAACAAAATGTGTAACATTAAAGGCTTTCAGAGAAAAGAATAAATGTTTAAATCCATGGCTTGAACTACCACATTAAAAAGCTTGAAAATAGAAAGAAAATTAAAGTAAAAGTAGAAAACAAGAAACAATAAAGAAAAGAAATCAATGAATTAGTGAATGGAGAAATCATAAAGAAAATTCAGAAAGCCAAAATTTGGTTCTTGGAAAAATATGATATCATCAGTAATCCCTTGATCAAGACATAAAAGGATGTAATACTCATGGTCAATATCAAGAATTGCACAGGAGACATCACTGGGAGCTTTAAAATGATGCTAAGAAAATAATTAATGGCCACTTATGAATATGGGTAAATTCCTTTAAGATAAGACATACCTAAACTGACCCAGTAAGAAACACGACATCTGAATGGTCTTACATTTGTTAAAGGAAATGAATTTGAAATGCAAAGCCTTCCCAGAAAAACTGAAGGCCCCAATGATTTCACTGGTGAATTCTGCAAATATTTAAGGGAAAAATAAAGAAATGATTTTAATTATACATCATAAATTTCAAAAAATAGAAGAGGAGGATTATTGACCAGCTCATTTCCTGAAGGCAACATAACCCTGATATCAAAACTTGAGAAAGATGGTACAAGTAAATGGAAGTACAGACCCATATCTCTCATCATCACAGGAACAAATATTGACAAAGTAGTCACAAAACAGAGCAATATTGAAAATCATCATATGACATGATCAAATGTGAGTCATCCTAGGAATGCAATGTTGGTGTCATATTTTTTTTAATTTATTTATTGGGGTGAAAATTGTTAATGAAATTACATAATTTCAGGTGTACAATTCTGTATTACATCATCTATAAATCCCATTGTGTGTTCACCACCCAGAGTCAGTTCTCCTTCCATCACCATATATTTGATCCCCCTTACCCTCATCTCCCTCCCCCCACACCCCTTACCCTCTGGTAACCACTAAACTATTGTCTGTGTCTATGAATTTTTGTTTCTCATTTGTTTGTCTTGTTCTTTTGTTGTTTTTGGTTTATATACCACATATCAGTGAAATAATAGGGTTCTCTGCTTTTTCTGTATGACGTATTTTGCTTAGCATTATACACTCAAGATCCATCCATGTTGTCACAAATGTTCCTATATCATTTTTCCTTAACGCCGAATAGTATTCCATTGTGTATATATACCACAACTTCTTTATCCATTCATCTATCGAAGGACATTTTGGTTGTTTCCATGTCTTGGCCACCGTAAACTAAGCTGCAATGAACATTGGAGCACACGTGTCTTTATGTATAAATGATTTCAAATTCTTTGGGTAGATACCCAGGAGAGGGATTGCTGGGTCATATGGTAATTCTATTTGTAATTTTTTGAGGAACCTCCACACTGCCTTCCATAGCGGCTGCACCAGTCTGGATTCCCATGTTGGTGTCATATTAAGAAGTCATTCAACATAAAGAGAATTAGATTAAAGTAAGAAATGACATGATAATCTTAAAAGATGGATGGAAATTGTATGATAAAATTCAGTATCTATTCGTGATAAAGCATCTCAGCTTACTCAGAGTAGAGAGAATCTTTCGCAACCTGATAGAAACCGCTATGAAATACCTCCAGGTAATTATTATACTTGATGTTTCCCATAGAGATGGGAACAAGGCAGTGATCCTGCACTTAGTATGTTTTCCCACGTTTTTCTGGATGTTTTAAACCAATATAATAAGACAAGTAAGAAATAAAGATTATATCAGAAGAAATAAAATGGCTTTTATGTGCCCTTCCCATAGTTGTATAGATATACTACTAAAATCTGCAAGAATAAATGAACATAGTCAAGTTACACTATATAAGGTAAGTTTACAAAATCAATTGTATTTTTATGTACTAGAATAACATGGGAAAGGAACTTAAAATTAGTATTATTCAAAATGCCATAAAAATAAACAATACTTGGAAGTAAATATGCCTACATCTATAAGATGTTCTTGAGACAAATTAAGGACATAAGTCAATACACACATAGACTATTTTCACAGATGGAAGAATCCATATTGCTAAAATGGCTATTTTCCAACTTGATCTGTAGATTCACCATAAACTAGTCATGATCCCAGAAGGCTTTCTCTCTCTCTGTCTCTCTCTTTTTTTTTTTTTTTGGATAAATTGACAGGTGATTCTAAAATGAATATTTAAATCTAAAGAAACTAGAATAGCAAAAACAATTTGGAAAAGAAGAAAAATGTTGGACAACTTACACAACCTAATTTCAAGAATTACTGTACAGCTTTAATAATCAAGGCAGTGTGGTATTGGCTTTAGTACAGATAATAAGATCAATGATTAGAAAAAAACCACACATAAATTGTCAACTGATTCTTTGACAGAGGTACCAAGTTAATCCAAATTAATTAGGGAAAGGATAGTCTTTTTACTAATGATGCTGGAAAAACCAGAAAACTATTATGGAAATAAATGAATCTCTTTGCATACTTCCTGACAAACACAAGTTTATGGATCAAATGTAAAATCAAAACTACCGTGTTTCACCCAAAATTAGACCTAGCCGGACAATCAGCTCTATCGCATGTTTCAGAGCAAAAAATAATATAAGACTGGGTATTATATTATATCACATTATATTATATAAGACCCGGTCTTGTATTACAGTAAAATAAGACCGGGTCTTATATTAATTTTTGCTCCAAGAGATGCATTGCAACTGATTGTCCAGCTAGGTCTTATTTTCAGGGAAAGACGGTGTCTGTTTTGAGAACAACACAGGGATGAATTTTTTTGTAATCTTGGAATAGGCAACATTTTCTTAGAGAAGACACAGAGAGCTCTAACCAAAAATGGAGAACGAAGGGGAAGAGGAGGAGAAGATGAAGAAGGAGGAGAAAGAGAAGAAAAATGGGATTTCAAAACTTTAAAAACTTTAGTTCATCAAAATACACCTCTAAAAGAATGCATAGCAAAGCCCCAGATTGAAAGAAAATGTAAGTTGAACTTTTACGTAATTATGCATATTGGAAATATAATGAAAATAATACTCTATGCAAGCATAACATAAAAATCTGAAAAATACTCTTCATCTAGAGTAAAATATTGTGTCATGTAGAATCGTAACTTGCTAAATTTCAAAGATCGAAAATTTCTGCACTTGGAAACAGCTACGTCCACTACTTAGGAGGTGCATAATATATAGAAGCACTGCCAAAAACTTGCACTCAGTGCTTGTGACAAAAAGGCCAAAATACTCTCCAGAGCATCAGAAATAGTCTTTCTCTGCTGGAATCCATTTCTGAAAACTCAGAAAAACGCAACAGCTAAAATTGGACTCTTTCCTCTGAAATGGTAGATTAGAATAATAGTAGATACTTTTTCCACTAGCTGCCAAACTTACGTAGTGATTAAGGAGAAGTGATTATTAGTTCATAGCATTTTAGGTTCAAATGTATATGCAACTTAAAAGCACAAAAACCTAATAGTAGCCTTAACGTGTTATAATGTAAGGGTTTCATCCCAAGAAAGTTGTCAGAGCTATTACTGGTTTTACCTCGATTACTTCAATTTTTACCTCGATTTTTAGCTATAATCTTCCATGATTTATTTCTAATGATTTACATATTTAATTTGTTTCACTTAACGTAAGGATGTTTCTCAGAATGCCTAATCATGTCTAAGTTTAATAATTGTATTATGTCTGTATGATCTGTGCTTCTGGGTGTTGGTAAATTCATTTTTATATTTCCCACTCAGTTTTATAATGACAAAAAATGATTAAATACTCAAATATTGGCAAAATAATTGTACAGACAAGTGTGTTGACACTGCCAAAAATGAACAGTCAGTAGTGTGGTTAGTTATGAATCGATTAACTTAATGCAAACTCACCTTTGGAAAGACAACTGAAGGATTTAAGTGACAAATTTAAGGTGGGTTTTTAAAAAGGTGTTTGAAAATCAAACCGGCTATAATAATACTGGTCCAGTTGTCACAAATTGACAAGTGAATATAATACCAACTAAAGAAAGGATTGGAAATGTGGATCTTTTCTAGCCATTCTAGACTGAATAAATTGGTGAAATCCTGAGGCAAAACAGCAAATTTCCTTTCTTTCTTAACATATATACTGAAAAGAGAAAGAGATTTCTAGTTTCACAGGCCTTATTCAAAAAGCAGATAAGTACAAAGTATACTCCAATTTTTAAAGAAGATTTTTGGGTCTAAGGTGATAGATATTGAGGTTGAAAATAAAACGTTTCAAAATACAAGAGTTTCCCTCACAAAGTGATAAGCCCCCAATGTACTACCCCTGTGGCAGTGTTCATAGCTGTTACAGTACCACTGACTATTCCCTATGCTGTACTCCACATCCTGTGGCTATATATGTGTTAAATTGTGGTTGACATTCAGTATTGTTCAGCCTCGGGTGTACACTGCAGGGGTCGGGCGTCTACACCGTCCGTGGGGCGGTCTGTCTGATGGGACGGGTGCCCGTCTGACGCTTGCAGGGTTTTCACGGCATTGTTGATTACATTCCCCAAAGTGTCTTTCGTATGTATCCCCGTGGCAATGTTGTGGCTACTGATTTGCACTTTCTGGTCCCCTCGGCTTCTCCCCCACCCCCACCCCCCAGCATCTGGCAACCCTCGGTTTTTCCTCTATATCTCTGAGACTGTTTCTGTTTAGTTTGCTCATTTAGGTTGCCCACTTTAATGATCATTTGAAAACGGAAGTGGCGGGGGATTTCATTGGTTTGTCACTGTGAACGCCGCTGGGGAAAGTGCAGTTGGCGGCGGGCAGGCCGTCCCGCGGGTCCTCGGCCGAGGCCACAGGGGGCCCTGTCGCGTCTCCCGAGGAAGGCCGCGCCCAGGCTTCGCAGAGAGGTCCCTGCCCGCGGCCCCGCCGGCGGCCCCGCCTCACGTGTGTGCCCTCTTCTTGCGCCCGCAGAGCCCCCCCGGCGCGGACCCGGACACGCTGCGAGCCGGCGCGCGGGGCTTCACCGGCTGCCTCTCCGCCGTGCGCTTCGGCCCCGCCACCCCGCTGAAGGCGGCGCTGCTCCCCGGCCGCCCGGGCCCAGTCGCCGTCCGCGGACAGGTGGCCGCGTCCCGCTGTGCCCGGGGGCGGGGCCCGGAGCCCCGGCGCGCGCGGCGACCCGGCCGCCCGCAGGTGGCGCAGGTGCGTGGCCCTCCGCCCGCGGCCTGCCAGCCGCTCTGCGTCCCGAGGCTCCCCGAAGTCCTCTGTGGGTCCGCCTTCCCCTTCTCTGCCCTTTCCAGTCTCAGTGCCTCGGCTCTCGTTCATTTCTGTGGCTGCGATTGTCTGCTTTCAACTGTTTGTGGATTTTCAAAAGTCCGCCTTTCCACCCCCCTGTCGTTCTGCCTTTTTCTACTGTAGGTCGTTCTGGACCGACAGATGGGGGCGAGCCCTGGGTCAGAGCGGACGGACATGGCTCCGCGGTCATTGGAGGTAACAGGCCCGCGAAGGGCACCCTCGGAGGTGCTGTCGCTGTCAGCGGGATCCCCACGGGAGAACCGCGCCACGGAGGCCTCAGAGGCAGGCCACACCCCTGTGACGTGTGGTGCACAGGTGGCCCCCGTGCGGCACGGCTGCCAGGGCCCTAAAACTGCCGTGTTATGCGAAACAAGAGCTCCTACAAAAGGGGTTAGGCTCCAAAAATCAAAAACACAAAGTATCATATTTTTATAATTCAGTGAAATATCTTGATTAAAGCAATTTTCACCCCCCCCCCAAAAAATACAAGAGTTTTCTCTGGGAAATCAAGCTTTTAAATGCTTTTGTGTTTTATAAATCAAAATTAATACATTTCAGTTTTAGGGTACATAAAGGTATTTTTTCTTCTCTCATTTATGGTTTTTGCTTCCCCCAAGTTCTCTGCCTGTTACATATCTGCTTTCTTAATTCAGGAAATGAAATTTCCTATTTCATTTTGCTCAGACGACCCAGCAGAAGCCTGGGCCAGCGCCCACCGAGGTCCGAATGGAACTCAGCGCTGCCCACAGGCCACCTCTGAAGCTTGAGGCGCCTGGGCCTTGCACATAGGCTCAGGGTGCCCTTGACCTTGGCCACGGGGCTCTGTGCGCATGCGCAGCCCTCGGCCTCTGCCCCGTGCACCGTTGCTTGGTGACTGCCGTTCTGGGCGGAGAGATTCCAAACCGCCTTGCTGTCCTGCGGGGATACTGTGGCGACTGGAGTTGGCTGCTCTAGAGGCTACTGTTGGCTGGGCGCGGAGAAAACAGGCGTGAGAAGTGCGGAGGAGGTTCTGAAGCCCGTGGCTTGGCCATGAGGAGGTTCATTGGCTTAGGGATTCTGAAGGTCAGGTCCGGCTTGGGTTTCCGAAGGAGACCCCAGAGCGATGGTGGTGGCTGGCAGCCTGAGACCGGAGGTGGGGTCACCTCGGAGTCCGGGTACTGCATCCGAGACAAAGATCTCCAAAAAATCCACAGAGCTGCCTCCAGGGGCGACGTGGCCGGAGTGCAGAAGCTGCTCTCGCTCCATCCAGAGAGACTGAACGACAGAGACCGGCAGAAGAGGTGAGCGGGCCTGGGGGGCCGCTGGGCACGGGCCGGAGGCGGCGGGGGCCTGGGAGAGGGGCCCACCTGCCGGCTCCCCCGGGAGGAGCGCAGCCTGGGCGGGGCCCTTACCTGGGGGCCAGGGCCCAGGCCCACGTGGTGAGCACCAGGACAAACTCTCAAGGTCCCGTCACTCATAATTCCCCTTATAAAGCACTTTACTGACAATGTTAAACCAATTTAACTAAATATCAGTAATAGAAATGAAAAGAAGTATATGCAGCATTTTACTTTTGATGTGCACAGTTTTAGACCACATTGTTAAACACTATAGAAAAGTCCGTAATGAGAAAACTAATTCCCATAATAGAGCGACTTGTGGGCTAAAAGTTCTTCAGCTAAAACCCAGTATCCGTTTTACATCAGTGTCCACCCATGTATGTATGGTGTTTATTGAGGGGCCTTAGAAGGGAAGCTTCCAGTGGAAGATGCCTGTGGTCTTGGCTAGGAAGACTCGTTTTCTCACCGTGTGTGCTCTTCCTCTAGTTATCAGTTTTCCATAAGCCAACTAAACTCTCAGGGTTTTAAAAGTTTTGGGTTGCACATGCTCTTTGATTGTAGTGATAAAATTAAGAATCATTCTGTATAGTAGACGAAGATTTGCCCTTCTAGGTGTCAACGGGTGCTGTATTGCCACAATTTCTTTACTAAGAGCTGAAAAGAGAGATAAATGATTGGAATATAGCAGAAAATGCCCAAACACCCTAATATATGCAGGATGTTAGAGCTTCATAGTGATGACATTTAGGGTTAGTAGAAAATATGAATTACTCATGAATGATGGAAAAATACCTGTTAAGTATTTGGAGAAAATTCGTTAGATTTTCATATCACAAAAATAAGATCCAGATGTACTGTAGATTAAAAACTATAAATATACGAAATGAGGAAAGTACCAGAAGAAAACAGAAATTCCTATTTATACATTTTTTTATGTTGGCGAAGACTTCAAAAAAACCAAGAGTTCAGAAGGTTGGTTGAGCAATATAAGAAATCAATAGTCTCTGTATGTCAGATAATAATACTAACAAAGCACAAGAAAAGGTACTTGTAAATTATGTACAGCATACACATATCAGGGAAAAGTGTATCTTTGTTTTATAGAGAAGTGTCTGAAATCAACAGAAAAAAAGCAGTCGAATTTTGAATTTGACCAAGTTCTTTCTGTGTATCTATAAGTGACCAATACTTAGTGTCCTAGGTAAAAAAAAAAAAGGAATTAAAGTTGCAAAAGAAATGAAAACTTCTTTTCCATCCTCAAAGGTTGAGAAGATGAGGAACCATGGTACTTGTACAGCTGCTTCAAATTTAAGTTGCTTCTGACTTTTCAAAGAGGCAGTTTGGTGATAAGTACCACATTTAAAAATGTATATTCCCTTTACCCATCAATTTCAAGCACTAAAATATCTTTATGAAATAATTAGATAAATCACATACAATTTGCTTTTCTCAGCACTGCTTACAATATCAATGTCTTGTGAAAAATTCACATCAACGGATTTCGTAAATAAATTGCAGTGCGTCTGTAGGGTGGAATTACCTGAGACCATTGAAGGTGGTATGGATAATACATACATGTTTACATGCAAAGATGTACTTTGGTAGATTGGAAAAGGAGAAAGCATTCCTTTGATTATATAGACACACACAGACTATGATGTTATTTTAGCCAAAAATATGTGCAAACTTGATATCTGAGTGTTTGTACTGTGACATTTTCTTTTTTAAAAAATCTGATCTCTACACTGAACATATACAGGAATTCTCGTAACAGCTTGTTATTAATAAAGTAATCCCAGGTAATATTTCATTATTCCCAGGAATATGCATCTTGTACAGATTAAAACAATTTCTCACTTCTATGTCCAAATTTTTTTTTTAAAGATTGGTATTTTCTGGCAACTTTTAGCCTCTTCAAAAGTAAAGGCAGTCTTTTTATCTGTGCTGGTAGAAGTTCATGTATCTATATTTCTGTACACACTTAATTTTTTATTATATAGAGCTTCACTACCTATAATATTAAATGATTTTTGATTCATCATTTTGGTTCTGTCTTTATGGAAATCAAAAAGAGCACATATAAGTGATTATTACTATTGCAGAAGTACTGCATTACTATAAACATTTTGTTTAAAAACATTGAACTCTCCAGCTGTAGTTATCCCTTCTTTCAATGCATTTATTCATCAGATATACACTGAATACCTGTTATGGAGCAGACACAGTCTACTCGGGACTCTCAGAATGTATCTCTCAGGCCCTCTTCATCCTTAAAAAACTTTATGTTGCCCAGTAGGAGCGAAATGAAAAATTGTAAATGGAAGTATTAGTACCTAATATCCATTGAAGCTTTTCCTCCCTCGTTTCAAACAAAAGGATTTCTCCAGTTAGGACATTGTGAACAGTGACCAAACTTGCTGTTTAGCTAGTGTACAATAGTATTAAATACGAGTATCGATCACTGGAAATCATCCGATTTTCATGTAATCTATGAATCAAAACAGTCAATGAAAGGAGCCATCCCTAGTCACTTGAATGCTGAGTCTCTTTTGGCTTCAGGTTTCTTGAAAATCAAAACAAGAATTTCTTGGTGATGTTAGTCCTCTTTCCCCATGATGCTCTTAAGAATGAACATTTATTTAGATGCCAACTTATGATGAGAACTGCGGAAGGTCTGGTGTGTTTCCATTATTTCACTTCACGTTAGGGTGGTAGGATGCCCGTTCTTGTAAATACCAGTAAGAAATTATTTAAATGCTCCAACTATACTTTCAAGGCATTCTGAATTATACATTGCCTTCCAGAGTCAGAGGTGTTAAAATATGAGAAAAGAAGCATCTTAGAATCACTGAAATACAGTGTTCTTTCTTAATCCTTAAAACACAGCTGCAAAGTAGGTGGAATGATATCATTTTACTTAATTGAAATGTTGTCTTTTAAAGTAGTAGTGATGGTAATGATTCTGATAATATTACCAAACAGTTATTGAGCTGTGTGTTTTGTGCTAGGAACCTAAGTAAACACTTTGCATAGATTCCCATGTAAGCCCACAACAGTGTCCTGTGATGTTAACTACAGTTTTTATCCCCATTTTGTTGATGAGGAAATGGAGGCACACAAAGGCTAAGGGACAGCTAATAAGTGGTCGAGTTAAATTAGGATCAGACCCGAGTTGAGCTGATTCCCCAGGGCATGCTCTCTGTAGTCACATAGGCTGCTCTGTCCTTAGTGTGGCGAGTAACAAGAGCTCGTGAATATTGTACTTTGTGCAGAAGAAAACTCCATGTTGGTTCTGAAGGCATTGGAGTGGCGCGTCATGTTTACAATTGCGTGCAGAGCTGCATGTTTGAGACAGTGCCCTGTAATGTCCTAAATGTCCTCTCACCCTCATAGGACTGCTCTCCATTTGGCCTGCGCCTTTGGCCATGAGGAAGTGGTGACTCTTCTAGCAGAGAAAAAATGCCAGATGAATTTCGGTGACAACAGAAACAAGACAGCTCTAATAAAGGTATGTGGTAGCCAGCTCTGTCAACAGGAGATGGATTTTATTTATTTAGAATAAAAATGAAATAGTTTCAATCAACTATAACTAATTGTGGAAACTTGTGGAATGCTTACTTTGAATTCCCATAATTTACCGTTTATTTAATGACGTATCCTGACAGGCCGTGGAGTGCCAGGAAGAGGAGTGTGCAACAATCCTACTACAGCATGGAGCGGATCCACATGTGAAGGACTTCCGTGACAACACGGCTCTCCACTACGCGGCCATGGGGCACAACACCGCGATAGCTGAACTGCTGCTGCAACACCAGGCAGACATGGAAGCAACCAATGAGGTATAGATCCACAGACTGTATTTACACAATATTTGTAATACATGTGTTTCAGCCACAAGCATTTTATTTCTAGTCGATATATACAGCATGCTGTACACCTGGCCCTGTCGCCATAGAAACAAGTCCAAAGCCAAGTCAGGAAGGGGAAATGGGGTGGCCACAGAAAGGGCCCAGCTCTGTCCTGTAAGAGTCCTGTTACTGCTTAGGAGTCGGTGCCAGGTTCACTCACACCAAGGACTGAAGACCCCGGGGGAGGGAAGTATGTGGGGGTGGCTGCTGCAGGGCAGGGCCTAAGAGATGGGTGTTCCTGGGGGTGGGTGGGAGGAGGAGTGGAGCCTGGGTCCCGCCAGGGAGCTGGGGGTGTGCAGGTAGGGAGGGGAAGCAGCAGGACACTGGCCCTGAGCACCCCAGGCCTCGGGGATTCTGAAGATTAGGGCAGGAAGGCCAGTCACGTTTGGACATCCAGCAAGGGCATCCACCTGCGTTCCTAGCCACTCTGCCAGCCACGGCCCCCCTTGAGGTCTCCACCTCGGAGTGGAGCTCCTGCTCAGCCTTGTGGAGGTGCTGGGCAGGTTTTAGGTGTACAGAGGGAGCAGGTGATGGGGACGCGTTCACCCCTTTTTGTTCCTGGACGTACATCACTGCTCGCCACTGCAACCCCAGCAGGAATGCCCTTGGTTGACAGAGGAAGGGTCAATTTTACATTTTTGGAAGCTCAAGTGTTCCCTGAATGCAAACAGTTGGAACTTAATTTTCTAAAATTTTACTTTACGTGATGATACCTCTAAAGTAGCAGTAGAGGGCACAGCTCTCTTTTATGCACTTACGACAAATTACGTGTGAAAACAAAACTTGTTACAGGCAACACTTCCTTTTTTAAGTGTTTTTTCACGTCCGAGTTGTTTTCCAATTAATGCAAAACAATGTAGGAAGGCAAAATTTGCCTTTGAAATCGGCTTTACCTTAAAACTCAAACAAACAAAAAAGCATTTTACAATATCATAGAAATCTTCCCGCTGTTGACAAATTTTTTTTTTTATAAACAAACGATTTATATAAAGCTATTTAGTACTCATTGGCTAAAGCCTAAGAGGGAAAAAGGAAAGGGAAAGGAAATAACCATCAGAAATATGCAGGGCAATTTGGAAATTTGGCTATTGAAGGGAAATAACAAGAAGAGGTTTTTCAAAACCTCATGGACACAGACAGCAGTTCAATATTTGCCAGAGGGTAAAGGGGGGAGGGGAGATAGATGAGGAAAAAGGGGTCAAACATATGGTGGTGGAAGGAGAACTGACTCTGGTGGTGAGCACACAATGCGACATACAGATGCTGTATCATAGAAATGACACTTGTAACCAACGTAATTTTACTAACCAGTGTCACCCCAATAAGTTTAATTAATAAAAAAGAGGCTTTTTATTTTTGTTTTTCTTCAGTTTATGTGCTTAGTCAAGGTCCTCTTCAGTTTTGGGGGATAATAATCCTTAGTTTTGAGAGAGAGTTAGTGAGTTTTAAACTTCCCTGAGACCACATCTGGGAAGGCTCCGAATCCACCAGATTGCAGTGAACAGGTGGCAATTAAGTGGGAAAGGAGGGAAGGACAGACAATTAAGTGACATGTCATCTGTTCTGGCAGAAAGAGCCACCTAGGGAAGAGTCTAAACTCTGCTGTGAAATGTAGACTGTCCCATGAGAAGTAAGGGGTTTAGCAATAATGAAATCAAGTTGCATTTTAATTGTTAATCCCGTTTCCACTCCTACCCAGGAAATTAAGTGTGGTTTTCATAAGTGACATGTCTCTTCCACTTTTATTTGGCCTAATCGTCAATGTCAGAGGAAATTGGTGACTTAGGCTAGAGAAGAGACCGAAGGGATCGTCTCCCGGACTAGTTCTCGGCTAGAATTCTGCTGGCGAATCACAGTCACCCTAGGAACTTGGAAACCATTTACAAGCTAGGCTCTTCCTGAAGGTTTTGACTATGGAAAGCTAATAAGGCCTGGACATGTGTTGTTTAGAAATATCTCCCTGAGATTCTGATACAACTCTTGGTTAAGAACTACTAGTGCAATGTATCAATTCACAGATCTCAAATACTTAAGAAATCTCTAGAAGAGGTGGAGTGTGAGAGGTGATTCTCCTTCAGCTCTCTCCTTCCCAACGCTCTTCGCCTGACTTTTGAACTGTCTGTACCTCTGGGCTCGAGAAGTGGAAGGAAATATCATTGGCGGTACCTGCTGGCTTAAAGAAGAAAACCTTTTTCCTTTCAGCCATCAGTCATTCACTGGCGCTCAGAGAATCTTTAGAAATTTGCTGATGGGTGGTCTCCTAATGCATAGAATCGGGCCCTTTAAGAATTTTGCATGTTTGTTTGTGCTCAGGTTGTTAGATCAACAAATGCTTACTGCAAGTGGGGTTTTCCTGCAGTAATAGGAAATTGTGAACCTACTTTTTTTGCCTGTTGTTCTGTAAATCTCCAGTTTTCTTTTCTTTGTTTTTAATTAAATTTATTGGGATGACAATGGTTATTGTATTTAAATGGGTTTCAAGTGTACATTTCTATAATGCGTCATCTGTATGTCATAGTATGTGCTCACCATCCAGAGTCAGTTCTCCTGCCTTCACTGTATGTTTGACCCCCCTTACCCTTCTCTACTATCCACCGTCCCCCCCTTACGTTCTGGTCACCACTGAACTGTTGTCTGTGTCTATCAGTTTTTGTTTCCTTGTCTTGTTCGTCTGTTGCTTTCAGTTTAATATCCCTCATATGAGTGAAGTCGGATGGTCCTCGACTTTTTCTGTCCGATTTGTGTTGCATAGCATAATAATGTCATGGTCCATCCGTGTTGTCCCAAAGGGCAGCATTTTATTTTTTCTATGGCAGAGTAGTATGCCATTGTGTATGCATACCACATCTTTTTTATCCAGTCATCTGTTGAAGGACAGTTTGGTTGTCTCCACTCCTTGGCCACTGTAAATGATGCTGCAATGATCGAAAGTGTGTGATAAATTCTCTCAGTATGTCTGTGAAATTCATAGAGCCGTGGCATAATCACGATGGTAGGTTTAAACATGAAATCCCATGAAGTTAGTAGCAATACAGATGGGAAGTGTCAATAATTTAGTGTCAGCAGTCCTATAATGTAATTGTCCATTGGATTAACAATCTGAAAAATGAATACAAATAGATTATGGTTTGAATAAGAATGGGAAAAATTCTTGAAGTGGGTGTAATGAGTCTAAATGACAGTTTTATTGCATGTTGGGGCCCAGTTTTTTAATGAAGCATATGATACTAAAAAACAGAAAGATTTTACATACAAATATTCACATTATACACAAACGTTTGGAAACAGCAGATAAAACATCCCAAGTGGGCCACGGACTAATTATGGCTCCTTGATATGTTTAGTTTACCTCCATATGTTGAGTGAACATCGAAAGTTTTGGAGACTCATGAAGAAATAAGGATGTCAAGCTTCTCCTAAAGAATCAAGCCTGGTCCCCTTGAGCCCTGACTACAGATGGGTGTCCTGTGGCGAGGCTGCGCCTCTTATATGAGACATGTGTTCCCTAGTGTGCTACTGTCCCCACCTGGCTTCTTCACTTACTTGGGTCACCTTCTTTGCCTCCGTAAGCACTGGACTGTGCGATTCCTGTTTTATAGAATATTTTGATAAACGCTTCAAGATTTTCAAGACAGTCTATATTGATTTATTATACGTATTCTGTATTAATCACCTTAGAATGAGACTGAGTTTTTCAAGCTAGAATTCCTAAGTTGTTTTTCTTTTAAAAAAAACAAAAAACAAAACACTTCCTTTATCATTATACGTCCTATAAATAATCATACCCATTGAAATGTCTTTAAGTCTTATGAGGTCAATGATGGTTATAGTTGTAGATGTTATGCATAGTCCAGGCAGTATTCTATCATCCTCCTCAACGTGGTTCCTTAAAAATGCAAGTGATTTAGTCACTTTCATGATGCTAAAAATCATCCATATAGATCAGTATTAAAACGTTAACTGATAAGCCATGATGTTTTATTTCGGAGTTATATTTTGCCTGAGCTATAAAATAATTTTAAGTAGCAATTAAAATAGAAACAGAATAAAAAACAGATTTTTTCAAAAAGTAGATAGGCATTGGGGTCCCAAGATTATCCTTGTAACTGAGAATAAAATTTCACATTGAGCTTACCAACAGCCAAGATAAAATCCCATCGTCTTATAATGGGAGAAAACCCATGGACCATTTAGTGATAAGCAATCAAAGGTCATTTGAAGCCTAACTCTTTTTAATTTAGAGTCCATTTCCTTAGTGACCCTTTTGGAGCAGGAGAGCCTGAAGTTATCATCTGGGATCCTGAGAACATGGATAGAAGAGAAGCAAGCAAGTTTGTATAAACTGCAGAAAACCTTCACTTCTGTTGGAAAGCTCTCCAAACTGTATCCCTGAAATTCTATGATACTTCAGATGTTAATGTTTGCCACAGAAAAGTATTGTCAAATCGGGATTAAGCGACCTGAAACACTTCTTTAGTAATAGCCATATAAAGCACAGTTTTATATTTCTCAAATACCGGTGATCTTTCTGGAATATTCCTACTGGGGCACAGTAATTAATTTCTGCTAAAGTACATATTCTTTGGAATATAATGTAACAAACTCTACCCCAGAAATAATTATTTAGGTTATCAATTCAATAAAACGACTTAAAGCATTTACGTCTATGTTTTCGAGCTTGGAGATACAGGGATGAAGAATAGCCCCTGCCCTCAGAAAGCTCTGGGTTCAGGTGGGGAACGATAAAATAACTGCAGTATAGTGCGATAGAGATTGTGATGGGAGCAAAGTTCTTGGCACCAGGACTGTCAGTGTTTGAAGGGAGTTCTGGAGAATGAGGTGGAAGTCCATCTGTTGGAGAGGAAGGAGGAGGATATTTTAAAGGGAAGGAGCAGCAGATGACAACACAGAGGGCTACTTTTTATTTACTTTCTCTAGTGTATGTTCAAGTTTAGAGGATCTTTTATGAGTTTTCAAATTCAATTTAGAACTATCTAGCTTTTTAAGCTATAAATTGTTTTCTCTGTTTTACAGTTTGATTTTACACCACTTTTATTTGCTGTGTGTAAGGACCGCTGGAAAATGGTGGAATTTTTACTCGAGAGACATGCAAACATACATGCAGTTGATAAGTGGAAAAGGTACATTTGTTTGTTCTTTTTTTTTAACTTAGAACTGTTTTAGAGCGGTAACAGTTACTCAAGTCAGAAAGATTAAATTAAGAAGAAGAGGATTAACCTATAATTACAAAGTGAAAAATATCAGCACATCGTCAGTTAGGTAGAAAAGCAATTATTCTGCCTGGTGAACAGGAAGAACCGTAGCCTACAGGATTCATATTCATTTATGATATCGACTGATGTCATTTGTCATTGCAGTTTTTGGTCACATGGTATTATATTAGCTAAAGGGTTTTCACAGTAACTTTACTAGTTTTGTATAGTATGGACTCTAACTTAGTTTATGATACAATATTGGATTTAGTCTCTCTGACAGTTTTTTTTAACCTCTACTGTGTATTCAGGTTTCCTTAAAAGATGCACGTTAAACGTAAATAGGAGTTGATTTTGTTGTTTGGATGACTGCTTTAAATTGTTTTCTTCAAGGAATACTGATGTTATAGGGTTTGCCCTAAGTGACTGTGAATTACTACTACCAGATATTCCTCAGTTTTTATCCTTTTTCGTTTCTAGTCTATTTTGATGGTTTTTTTTTATCATTTTTAATTGGTATGGGTAGAAGGGAGAAAGACAGCATTAACTGAATAAACTTCTTCTTTAATGAAACAAGTCATGGATGGGTGATTAAAAAAGAGATGGGCTTTCAGTTCACTCAAGACTGGCTTCAATGCTCAGCTTTCCTATGTGTCACGTGTGTGACCATGGGAACATTACTGTCATCACCAAACATGTTTCCCGATGTGGAAACGAGGGAAATAATATCTCCTTCAAGTATGGTCGTGTGTCATGACCTGGCATGTGATTCAGTGCCCAGCACATGCTTATGAGCACCGTTAACTCAATGATGACAATGTTTACTAGAATTAGTACTAATATTATTGTTTTGAGCCTGCCAAGTAGCTTTAACTTGCCTGACTTCTAGCTGACTTTGGATGTACCATATATAAGACTAAGGAAGAAATGGGAAATTCTTCATTGAAATCTTCACCTACTTCAGATAAGTGACCTCAGCAGAGTTACTTGTCTATTAGAGAACTTTAAATTAGCACCTTCTAGGTAATACCCAAGTGGAGCAAGAGGCTTTTTTTTTGTTGTTGTTTTTATGTCCCTTCATTTTAGACACAATTTGGACATAATTTACAAAGATGAACACTTAAGCATGTAAATGGTCAATTCTATACAGATAAGCAATATATTGAACTTGGTAAAGTCTCTCAATGTTGCTGTTTACGTAATTTAAGTTCCTAAGGGTGAAGTTGTCTCTCCGTTATTTCAGAACAGCCCTCATGCTTGCTGCAAAGAATAAGTCCTCAAATACAGTCCGGCTTCTGCTTCAGGCAGGTGCAGATGTCTTTGCTCAAGATGACATTGGAAGGACTGCTGAAGAATATGCTTTATCTAAGGGTTTGACGGAGTAAGTGTGTACATTGAAATGGTAGTTATCAACAAACTGGGCTTCCAGACACTTTCACTGTTACTTCTTAGGGAACAGGTGAGATGTCCTAACTGGGGTCAGGCAGGGGGGGGATGGCAGTGAGTTAGTAGACATCCTCAGCCAGAAAACAAACAGTCAGACGTGTGAGACGTAGCGAAGGGACAGATTCCTTATCCCAGAACTTTGAAGACCTTTATCTTTAGGGATCCCCACGTTCTCCATTTCATTCCAAGCATAACCCCTGTGTTTCAGGTACCAATAATGTCTCTTCTCTGACTTTTCCAACTAGTTATTTGGGGGTGTAAATTGTACAGTTTAGCAGGAAATTCTCTATTTTCTGGAGGCTATTGGCTATGCTCCCCTCTTGAATTTTTCAAGAAGCCAGAGTGTTCCCTAAGTCCAAGGGGGACCATCCTCTTTCACAAGTTAGATGGAGAGGGAAGGAAGGTCATTCTGGTCATTCATTGGTTTCCATCGATTGTGTTGCTGCACGGTTGCTATAGAAACGGTCCTGTCGTCATGACTCCCTATGCTCCAAGGTTCCCTTGCTGATCCCGAGTCCTCTGTGTCCATGGTTTTCCACACTTGGACTTCAAAGTGGCGATATTTTTAACTTGACATGCAGATGCTCGCTTACATCCTTAGCTCCTATTCCAGAGCACCAGCTCCCTGTCCCGGGAGTCTGGACTTCTAGCTTTAGCCACACACAGCCTTCCCCAACACTGAAAAACTATGCGGGGCTCACATCTTAGCCCAAACCCCATGATGACTTACCCTTTGGAGTGTCTTGTTGTGTCTTCTGCCGGCACATGTTAGTTGGAACTTTCTGAGCTGTCAGAGAGGTGCCAGTAATGCTGCAGGAGAAGATCAGACTTTCCTTTCTCCTGTTACCAGATCTGTACCCCAAGGCCACTTGCTATCCCATGGAGTATCTTTCCTTAGGTCCTGGAAGTTCCCATGCGCCTTTCCCAGAGTAGTAGACACTAACTTGCCTGTGATTCCTTAGTTAAGATGAGGCTCAGTGATCTGTTTTCCAAAATAATGAAAATCTGGCCAGTGACTTGACTCTCCCTCAGGTTTCAGAGTATTTAAAGTTTTGCCTGACACGGAAGCCAGTAAACAGAAAGCTCTGGATCTAAAGGAGGTTACTTGGTGTTAGAATAGCTGCACCCCTTCCACGCCTCATGAGTGTGCATGTGTTCTATCTTCCAAGTCAACTGGGGATGCCTAGGAAGGTTAGAAAGATCTGAGAGGTCAGAGTTTCAGGAGGTAGACATGAGACGGAAGTAGTCCAAGCCAGGTCTTGACTTCTGTGACTTTTCTGCCACTGGTGTGATTAGCTACGATAATAGGGGCAGTTATGTTATCTACCTTATTGAGGTAACATATTTCTAAACGCATTTAATTACAAATTACATAATAGCTGAGATGTACTGAATTACAAACCACAAAGAGAGTAGCTGATAACCAAAATTAAAAACATTTTCTGTAAACTGCAACATTTGAATGTTAAATAGAACCTATGAAAAGCACACATTAGGTTTATTTGGAATTCCAAAATAATTTCAAAAACTAAAGCTCAAAAATACTTATTCCATTGCCTTACCATTTTGCTGTATTACCTATTTGATCCTCTGACAACCTATAAAATAAGGCAGTGAGATGCTTGGTTTGTAGAGGAAAGCTCTGAGCCTAACAGCGGTGACTTCCCCGAAAACGGATCTTGTGGGCTATAGAACTAGGATTTCTGAGTTCTCAGCTCTCGCCCCTGCTAATTCTAATTAACTGACTGAACTGTAGTGCCCTCAGCATGACTGGTTCACCTTGCTCTTTTGTCTTCTTTAATCACATGCTTAAGAAACATTTTGTGCAACTTACTATGGGTTTTTTTAACTTAAATTTACAGGGGTGACATAGGGGTTTAACTTAAATTTATAGGGGTGACATAGGGGTGACAATAGGGGTAAAATTACATAGGTTTCAAATGTACAATTCTTTAATATATTGTCTATATATCACATTGTGTGTTGACCACCCAGAGTCAGTTCTCCTTCTGTCACCATATGTTTGACCCCCTTTACCCTTTTCTACTATCCCCTCTTCCACTTACTCTCTGACAACCACTGAACTGTTGTCTGTGTCTATGAGTTTTTGTTTCTTTATTTGTTTGTCTTTAGAACTTACAAAATTGAAGCGTATGGGATAATTCAAGTTTTTATATTAGCTCAGACATTACCTGAAATACTCTAAGAATTCCATGTTTTGATAAATGTTTTCCTGTCAGTATTAAAACAGTAATATTCTCACCTCTTTTATACATAGCAACGCCCAACTAATTTCTGATTATAAAAAGGAAAGGAGATGTAAAACGTCTTCTGACAGTAACAGTCGAGGTAAGACTCTTAATGGTGAAGTATTCTTTGTGGTCCTACCAGACATACAGTAAGACTAAGAAAGTTTTGCTATTGAAAGAGCTGTTAAAAAAATGTGTATATTGCATGTATATTTTTTCTTTGTTAGTTAATGTCTTTCTTCATAGTCTAGTATTCAGAATTATTATAAAAGTTAATTGTAGGTAATTTAAAATCTGAGAGAAAAGAAACTCATTTATCTAGTCATGACCCCTACAATCCCATATGATATTTATGTAAATAAGAAAAATGATTTTTAAATTAGTATGTTGTATGTTGCTTCTATAATCACCTTATAAGTTGGTCAATAAGTTGGACTTGTAAAAATAAATATTTGTTTAAATTTTACAGCAAATGGATTACATGTAGTGATTGAATTCTTGTTATTACATTGTGGTTTGTCTCACCATAATGTAACTAAAACTAGGAACTCAACAATACCTTCCTAGTCCCACAAACAAATGGCAAACAATAAGAGCTGCAAAACTTAGCCAGTGTGAAGGAATCGCAGTGAGACTGTTTTTAAAACGTATCTACTGATACAAGTCAGTAAAGCTGTGCCTTGTTGAGAAGCATGGGTTATTTTCCATGTGGATATGCCAACAAGGTCTCACTATTATCACCTTTTTTCCTCATAAGTCAAAACAGAGTGAGACATGTTGACCTCATTAGAAGATGTTTTCTTCTGTTAGTTGGATAGTTGTCATGACAGTGTAATTTCTCTAGAACAATATGCTCTGTAGCCACTAGTCAAAAGATAATCATAATAAATGTTCCCATAGCCTAACTTAGGACTCAAAAGATTATAATAAAAGTACAGAAAAGTTTCACAATGACAAAAACGCTATTCTACTCACTGAATGTGGCACCTTGTGCACTGTGCAATCTGAAATGCCCGAGGACCCCTTTAACTTAGTAGACCTCTATCAAAGCACTTGTGTCGGTGGTTTTGCAAGTTATAGGAAACACAGAGATGAAACGGAATTTGATCTTTAATGTGCCCCTAAGACTTTAGAGCTGTCCCTGGTTTATTTCTATGGTTTCTTAAAACAGATTTTTCAAGGGCGATCTTTTCATTTATTTATTTATTTGCCTCTGCAGCCATTTGCTGTGTAACCATCAGGTGTCTTTTAGGCACTAAGTGTTATTTTGATGTTGTAGAAGACAAGCATTTTAAAACCACAGTCCCTACCTCCAAGAGCGTGTTCTTATTATTGTCATTTTTATTATTTATTATACTTTACACAGTGCTTACTAGGTGCCAGAGCCCACTGAGAGCTTATAATTATCATTATTGTTTGTTATTCGGTGTGTAGTATCAGATCTGACAATTAAGTTTGAGAACTTGCCACCGTGCGCTTACATTGGCAGCACTGTACAAACAGCTCAGTAAGGTTTCATAACCTTGGTATATCAGTGTCTCAGAGTTGTGTTTGTGTTGATGTGTGGCTGTGTCTTGCTGAGTGGCAGTGTCTTGCTCGTTGTTGTTGCATGTTTTTGTGTGCCATTGCGAGGCTGTCTGAGCTTGAATCAGAGCTATGATCAAACATTAAATTTCTTGTTAAACTTGGCAAGAGTGGAAGTGAAATCAGGAACATGTTAGTCCAGGTTCATGGGGATAATGTCATGAAGAAAACGGCCATGAACAAATGGATTAAACATTTTTCTGAGGGGAAAGATTGTGTCACTGATGAAGAGACGTCATGGTGGCCAGAATTGACCAGAACTGAGGAAAACATTGCAAAAATTCATTGAATTGTGAGTCAAAATCATTGGCTGACTGTGAGAAGCATAGCAGACCAAGTAAACATCGATACAGAAACAGTTAGGAAAATTTTAACTGAAAATCTTGGCATGAGAAAGGTGTGTGCAAAAATAGATCCAAAGGGGCTCACCGATGAACAAAAGCAAAGGAGAGTCAAAGGTTGCCAAGACCTTTTGGAGAGGCAAGACAATGTTTTGAGCCGTGTTTTCACTGGTGATGAAACCTGGGTATACCAATACGATTCTAAAATAAAGCATCAAAGTGCACAATGGACGTCAGCCAATTCTCCATGACCAAAAAAGTTCTTCCAGTCCAAATCAAGAATCAAAACAATTTTGCTAACCTGTTTTGATATCAGAGAGATTATTCATTATAAATTTGTACCAACTGGACAAACAGTTAAGCATGTTTAGTTTTTGGAAGTTCTGAAAAGACTGCATGAAAATGTTAGAAGTAAACAACCTCAACCTTTGGCCCACTATTCATGGCTGTTGCATCACGACAATGCACCAGCTCACACGGCGCTGTCTGTGAGGGAGTGTTTAGCCAGTAAACAAATAACTGTATTGATATACTCACCCTACTCACCTGATCTGGTCCCCAATGACTTCTTTCTTTACCCGAAGATAAAGGAAATACTGAAAGAAAGACATTTTGATGACATTCGGGACATCAAGAGTAATACAACAACAGCTCTGATGGCCATTCCAGAAAAAGAGTTCCAAAATTGCTTTGAAGGGTGGACTAGGCACTAGCATCGGTGCACAGCTTCCCAAGGGCAGTACTTAGAATGTGACCAGAGTGATATTCAGCAATGAGGTATGCAGCACTTTTTCTAGGATGACTTCGTGAACCTAATTGTCAGATCTCGTGGGCCAGACACTTTATGTCCATGATGATGATTTCGGTTGTAAAAACCTGGGTAGGATTTAAGGGAAGTATGCAGTGTGAGTGGGAGTTGGCCAGATAAAGAGGCAGGACCGTGTTGGGCAGGGGAAACAATAATCAAGATTACAGGTTTGGCAGAAGGAACTGCAGACATAGGCTAAGATACACAGTGAACTTCGCAGGATTTACAAGCAGTTCAGTTTTGATGGTATAAAAAGCGTGCTGTGGGAATGGTTGAGAAGGTGGTGAACACCTAGGTAAGGCGAGCTTAAGAAAGTCTTTAGTTCTAGAGAAAGGAGTTGCTCTTATCCTGTAGGCCTTGGGAAATATATCAGTTAGAATAGTTTAGCTGCAGGTGATAGGTGACCTAATTAACAGTGGTTACAACAGGAGGCACCAGGATGGTTTTGGTGGTTCTGTGATGCCATGAGTTGCCTGTTGTTGTCCCTGTTTCAGTTGTGAGGTTGTCAGTGTTTTGTTTAAGTCTCATTTGCTGGCTGGTTAATTAGCAATGGCTCCAAGCATCATATTCTCACAGGACAATATCCAAAGGCTGAAGGACTGCGTTTCTGTGGTATATAGTTGGCATACCACATTATATCAGTTCAGGTGTACAACATAGTGATTTGACATTGATATACCTTGCGAGGCTATCACCACAATATGTCTAGTAAGCATCTATCACCCTTCAAAGTGACTGTAATATTATTGATATTTTCCCTGTGCTGTCAACTACATCCCTGTGGCTTAGATATTTCATCACTGGAAGTTTGTACTTCTCATTCACTTTCTTTTTCGTTCATCTCTTCAACTCCCTTTCATCTGGGAACAATCAAGTTGCTTTTTTGTAGCTATGGGTCTGTTTCTGTTTTGTTTGTTTTGCTTTTCTAGGTTCCACATATAAATGAGATCATAAGGTATTTGTCTTTTTCTGTCTTCTTTCACTTAACATAATACCTCTAGGAACTTCCACATTGTTACAAAGGGCAAGATTTCATCTTTTATGGATGAGTTATTATTATATCAGTTATATTAAGGATGAGTTAATTATTCTAATATCAGTTATAGTATTACTGTATACACACACACACACACACACACCTCACACACATATCAAATCCTCTTTATGCATTCATCTATCGAAGGACGCCTATGTTGCTTCCATATCCTGGCTATTATATATACTGCTGCAGTGAACATAGAGGTGCAGGTGTCTTTTCAAATTACTGTTTTTGTTTTTGTTGGACAAATACCCAGAAGTAGAATTGCAAGATCTCATGGCAGTTCTATTTCTGATATTTTGAGGAATCTCCATACTGTTTCCCCCAGTGAATATAACAATTTACAAATCCAAAAACAGTGCAGGCTCTGTTTTTCCTTTCCTCCACTTCCTTGCCGACATTTGTTATATGGTGCCATTTTGATGGTAGCCATCTGAGAGTAATGAGGTGGTATTGCTCTGTGGTTTTGATATCTGTTTCCCTGATAAACGGTGATGTTCAGCTATGTGATTCTTTTAAATAGGAAGAAGACTGAGAGGCTGCCAGTAGATCCCTTAACATTTACAGGCTAGGGTACAGCACATGCTGGTTCCCACAGCAGTTAGGGGTAAAGCAGTCACTGTGATTAGCTTAGTGTAATCATTTTTCTTTGTGGAGCTGGAGAGAGGCCATGTTCTTTGTGTATTGGGACAGTAAATATCCACACAGCATTGTGGTTCTCCAGTGAGAATGAAGATGAAGAAATGGCAAGTGGGCAGGGACTCAGCAATGGTTACTGCAGGGATCATGGGAGAGTTTTGAGCAGACTAGTAACAAGATGAGACGGCATTCGGACACTCTGGTTGTGGTATAAAGCAGGGACCAGCAAGCTTATTCTGTAAAGGGCCTGATTTTAGGCCATGTGGTCTCTGTCATACCTACTCAAATCTGCCATCATGGTGTGAAAGCAGTCGTGGGCCAACTGAATAGGCAAGACTGTGCTACAGTAAAGCTTTATTTACAAAAATTGATGGCAGGTTGGAGTTTGCTGGCCCCTCACATAGAGGATAGATTGAAGAAAAGCACATGAAAATAAGTGGCAGACAAAGGAAGCTTTTACTTCCTTGGACTAGTATCAGTCCATTGTGATATTTTTCACCCATCCATTTTGAAAGAAAAAAAAGTCAGGAAGGTTAATTTATTCAATTTAACATGTTGGTCTTTGCTGGCTAATGTCTTTCTCATTTGTTTTGCTGAAAATAAATCCTATATATTTAGGAAGCAACAATAAGAGTCGGTGGTGTTTCATTTCTTCCCCCTGTGAAAGCCATCTGCTAAGAGCCCCTGTTTGACTAGGGCAGTGGCTGTGGAAAAATAAAGCAGAGCCTGGAGAGTGTTATGGTTAATACAATTTAGTGATGATTGAATGTAAAAAGTTAGTGGGGAGTGAGAAAACTAAGATGATTCCTAGGTTTCCAGAATGTGCACTAGCATTTCAATGGGACATGAGAAGAGTGACTAGGACATTATCAGATGGAGAGAGAAGAACAGCAGGTCAATAGGGAAGACACGTTTTTTTCCTCTGAATGTTGAGTTTCTTGGTATATCCATGGGGAACTCATCCTACATGGATATAATTTTTTGTTTCCTTTTCACATATTCTGTTAACCACTGCTTTTTCATACTAGAGCTATGTTTTTAGTTTTATAAGCAATAAAGAAGTTTAGAAAGCAAAGGAACTCTATAATCAGTGTACATTATTATACTACAAGTGATAGTTATATGTTTTTCTGTAATTATCCCAGTTACTTGATTGATTCATAACTCTTATAAAAAGGACATAAACCCTACCTAGTTGTAGAAAATTGACAGTGTGATCTCTTCATTTGCTATATAGGAACTGATAGAACATGTTGTCATTAGGATGTTTTATTTTTTATTCTGATTAAAATAGGATGGTTGCTTGTTTTACAGTATTTTCTGACATCATTTCATTTATCCTCTTTATGCCTTTATTCAAATATATCTAGCTCTACAGGAATCTGCAAAAGAAGAATAAAAAAAAAACAAATTTAATGATAGGTAATCTGCAAAATCACCTTCTGACCTTAATCATGTAGAAAGCATCAACCCAAAGAATGAAAATTTCATATAATGCCATTTATTAGAGATTCTTAACACCACCCCTAGGTTTGGTTATTCACTAGAGCACTTTACAAGACTCAGCCTATAGCTGTACTAATGCCTGTGATTTATTACAGTGAGAGCAAAATCAGCAAAGAGAAAAGGTGTATGTGACAGTGTCTGACAGGAGGGAACCAGGCGCAAGTTTCTAAGACGCATGTCCTGCGGAGTTAGCAGGATGTGCTTAATTCCCCACTGTTAAATTCTGGCACCACATGTGAAATGCTGTCTAGTGGTACCGGAGTCTCATTAGACTCAGTGCCTTCATGGAGTGCTTTCATGGCACGCCAGTCACATAGGCAACGTCCCCCTAGCAGGTGCTAACATTCCTGATTCCCAGAAGGAAAGCGAGTGTCCAGCATGAACCACCTTGTTTGTACAAGCATTTCAGGCACGGTGAGCCACACTTAGTTAGGGAATGGTGGGAACCCTCCCCATATGCAGGTTTCCAGATACCAGCCAAGGGCCAGCCATTCAAGCAGGACTTTCAAAGGATAGCAGTCAGGCCTGCTGTATGAAATCTTTTCTGCACAGCAGTTATAGGCATGACTTAATTTTTGGTGTAGCTTAAAATTTTATTTTAATAGCAAGTAATATGGTGACGTGCCTTGGTACTGGTTTTGGTTGTATCATCCATTAAAAATTGCAGTGCTGATTACTTTTTTGCCTTTTCGTGAGTATTTCAAAGGTATTGTACATACATTACTATGGCAATAACCATGGCAATTACAATCTCTTTGTGTGATTAATGTTTCAGTATAGCTTTTGAATAAAATCAGCACAATGATTTTTGATTTACAATGAGAATCAAAGTTGTCCTGTAAGTACAGGGACGATTCCATTTTGATTCACTTGGCATCCCTATTCAGCATGCTAAAGCGAGATGTTCAGTCACGTTTATCAGTGATTTTCTTGTGTAAGTATTCCAAAAATCACTTGCTTTGTTTATGGCTTTTCATATGCTTCATTCGGTTGGGTGAATAATCATATTCTGATACTGGATCTTTATATTCATTTTCAAGGTGACTGTATTTTGAAAATAGCATTAATGTGTTCATATCTGGTAATAGCAGGTTCAGTGGAAAACTTTTATTTTTTTTTTAATTAGTAAGCCTTCGTTTTTAGAGCAGGTTTAGGTTCAGGGCAAAATTGAGTGGAGAGTAGAGAAAGTTCCCTCAAAACCCATGTCCCCGTCCACACAGAGCCTCCCTCACTGTTGACACCCTGCCCGCGGGTGGTACATTCACGACGACCCATGAACTGCACTGACTCAGCATGACCACTCACAGCACACACTTGACGTTAGAGTTCACTCTTGCTGTGGTCCAATCTGTGGGGTTTGACAAACGTATAATGACAGGTCTCCACCCTTCCAGTCTCACCCAGACTAGATCCACTACTAGATACCCTCTGTGGCGTTTCCTCAGCCCTCCCTTCTCCCTAACCTCCGGAAGCCACACGTCTTTCTACTGCTACATAGTTTTGTTTTTTTCTGAATATCATATAGTTGGAATCATACAGTGGCCATCTTTTTGACTGTTTAAAAACTTAAAACTCCAGGGTCATTGAAGGTAGTTATTCAAGATAACCTCTTTGTCTTTTGGGGGGGGGGTGTTTGTTTGTTTGCTGTTATTCATCGGCTTAGGATTTGATGACATATGACTTACAAGGTAAAAAAACCATGATTTCTATACACATTTGCCACTATGGGGAGGGATGAGAAAAATGGCATCACACGCTGCTGTACAGCAATAACTCTTTGGACCTTCCTGCTCTATGAGGTGAGCCGGATAGATTCTCCAGCAATGGAGGGAAACAGTCTCAGGGGTTAGACTTGATAAAACTGGAATCGCAAAGTCTTTCATACTTATCCTGCACTGGAGAGAGGGCCAGAAAGAGTCTGTTTCCTGTGTTTTGCCGTGCTGCAAAGTAGACTGCCTTTGACTAAGCTGCTAATGACAGGGTGTTTCATCCTAAACTGAATACCCTTGACTGAAGAGCGGCACAGCGGTACTGTGTCAGAGCAAAACAAGTGGACTCTCTTCTAACTGCTCTTCATGACAGAAGTGCAGAAAAATCATGCTATTTAAATTGGACCGTGTTAGTTTATGATACTGATTTTACTACTGATACCATTTTCGTTCACTCCGATGGGTTTGGTAAGGATTACAATCATTGTAAGTAGCACTTGACTTGTAGCTATCAAATGATTGCACATCCCGTTTATTTTTCTCTCATTAGATATAAATGTATAATACATACAAACATGCATAAGTACATGCATGTACATACATATGTGTACGTATATATGTATGAATATATAAATATAAATATATATACACACATATATATAGGAGAGGAAGTAAAAGTTCTTCATGTATTAATTGCCCACCAGTTGTATCAGTAACATTCACTCTACTATAGTCTTCAGGGATGTTCCCAAAGAAATATTTTTTCATCACTTCAGTCTGATGCTTTCAAAGTTCTGTGTTTTTCTATTGTGTATTTACAATGTATTTGAATTTTTTTCTTTTAACAGTGGATGAGTGTTCTCAATGCGACCATGCAAGCAGGTAGGATTTTATGGATTTCTAAAATTGCATGTTAACTAAGAGACTGCGGAGAGAAGCCAGTAAGCTTTAATGAGTGTTCTGCTCTGGGCTAGACCCTATACTATGTGCCTAACATTGGTTATCCCAGGTCGTCGGCACAGTAGATTTGCAAAGTAGCTGTGCTGTTCAGCCGTTTTTATTCATTAGAGGAGTATGGTTCCAGGAGGTGGATTAATTTAACCCTGATTCCATAGTTACCAAGTGGCTGACATGTGATGTGACCTTCAGCCTGCTTGGTTTCCCAAGTCCGTTCTCTTGTCCCTCAGCCTATACTGAGAAGTGCCTGGACAGGACTGGATGCAAGATTCAGGTACAAGTCAGGTGGCCTCAGAGAGTCCCGTTTAGTGATGCCTTAGTGCTGATTTAGAAGTTTCCTATCAAGCCCAGTTAGCCCAAGCTTTTGTCTTAATGTACTTGACAATTGCAGCAGTCACGAGAACCTTGTTTTCACCATCAGTGTTGAGGGCAGATGTCAGTTCGCTGTGGCCACAGAACCACAGGTTGTACATAAGCAAGACCTAATCAGATAAATGTTTTCAGGGATAATGCGATGTACCCTTCTTGGGACGAATCGTTGTTCTGTAAGTGAAGATCATCTATGTATACACTGTTGTGTTAATTCAGCACAAATTGAGAGGATATTTTTCATTGATTTTTCTACTTACTGACTCCCATTACTGTGTTTCCATTTAAGCTAGTACGCTTCCCTCATTCTAGGAAGTTTTTTCTTTTTTTCTAGTCTTTCTTCCTTCTTCCATGACTTTTCTTGATTTTTTACCTTTTTCTCTGCTTTTCTTGGGGTTTTTTTGTTGCTGTTATTTTTTTCCACTTCTGCCAGCTAAGTATTCTCCATTTTTCCAGACAGAACCAAAAATACATAGAATTCCAGGTGTTGAAGGAATGTTATCAATTAATTATTGCAAACACCCCTAGTACTTCATGCTGCCATTAATGTTTTGGTCAAGTGGTTGATCACATGAGGAGTTTGAACTCCAAGAGATTGAAGTGACTTATTTGACTACAGTGAGTGATGAAATGAGATTAGTATAGGTTTCTAAGCCCAGTACACTTCCTTCTTTATCATCCTTTGGGTGAGTGTTTTAATTATGGAAAGGTCTAGTGAATGCAATGGAAGAGGCTAAGAATGGAATTAGCACGGGAATCCACGTTTCAAGAGGAACAACACAGGTTGAGATAGGAATAAGGCTCTTAGAGCAGAGATTAGACATCAGATGAGGGAAAAGAGATCAGAATGGTAGGGTATGACAAGGTAAAGAGAAATTACAGGAAGGAAGGACACAGGATGTTGGTAGTTGTCTAAAAAAGCAGATTAAAATAAGGGTCTCAAGGGCGTCCTGCCTGAACAGGTTGCTGCTGTTTTGCTTGTTAAATTGGAGGAACCAGCAAAATTTAAGGTTTATGTGAAAACATATTAAACCTTTGAGCCTCTGGAAACATTCTCTTTATAGCAAGTAGGAATGTGGTATCTTCCACCTGCACCCGGAATTACAGACGGGGTCCCCTTGAGTCCAAAGGCACTGGAGATTGCTGAACTACATAGATCTATGGCCCACGGCAGGTGTCTCGTCACCTCCACCTCTTTGCCCAACGCGCTGATGTCCTTCCCATGGAGATGGAGGGTTGGGCAGAGGGAGGACTGATTGTGAAAACAGTAATGGAGTTGGGTAGGTGGTAACATGCCTGTGTTGGGAGTGGATGACTGAGGCTCCATTTAGCTTGTTTTCCAGGAACAGCGAAATAGAGAACTCCTACTGTGGGTCATTTGAGCCCAACCTTGTTTCAGGAGTCTATGCCTTCGTAGGCTGAAGTTTTCAAGTTTGGAGATTGCCAGGAAGCTGTGCGGACAAGTGATCTGGGAGTGGGGAGGCTAACAACGTACATATTTGTTCTTTGACTTTTGTACATGTAAGCTGCAAACATTTCATGCATTTCAGGGACCTCACTGTAGTGTTTTTGAGTGAAAACAAGGAATGGGGTAAGTTTAGTAACTGCTTTCTATGTTAAAGAAGCAAGACTGCCGTTTTTGACCCACACAGATTAATCTTTGAACCAGGGACAGACCATGGAGAAGGGTTAGTGTATCGTTCTACCTTGATTTAGGTCATTGCTTTTGTCCCAGTTCAGGTTCCTATTGTCAGCTATTAATTGCGTTTTCAATTCAGCCTTCAGGACTTTTGGTGAAAACAAGGTACTCTCAGGTGTTGCCAACATGTTTGCTGTCATTCTTTGTTATGGAAACTTAGAGTGTATCTTCATTAAATATTGCACGAGTTGGGAGTGGTGGAGGCAGCAATAGATAACTGATAGCTTTTCTAGAACATCGTCTAAATTTTAATCATATCAAGAAACTTCATTTCCTATGCAGATAGCTGAATTTTGCTCCCTTTGTGTTTGTTGTTTTTGTAAAGGAATGCACTCACTGTTTTTGTTGTGTATTTTTACCCTAAAGTCTTTCCTGGAAACCTGGCAGGAATGATTCACGGGCTATATCAGACGATGGACTCTTGGATGTTGGTACCAAGGTAAAAGGCTCCTGTGTGAAATTAACTTTTTTACTCTGAATTTAGTTTTGTGTAGCACTTGTAAAATTTAATAGTGTTCCCCCTACCATTGTTTTATGTTTGTAATGGAAAATGTGTCACTGTGAACCATTTTATAATATATCACCACTTGAGGGTTTTTTTCCTTTAAATTAAAGTTTATTGGGGTGCAATTGTTAATAAAGTGACATGGATTTCAGGTGTACAATTCTGTAATATATTATCTATATCTCACATTGTGTGGTCACCAGCCAGCCAGTTCTCTTTCCATCACCCCATTAGACCCCATTTAGCAATAGTCCTATTTCATCTTTACTTACCACCGAATACTATTCCATTATTTATATGTACCACAACTTCTTTATCCATTCATCTATCGAAGGACGTTTTGGTTGTTTCCGTTGTCTTACCCACCGTAAGTAAAGCTGCAATGAACATTGGAGCACACTTGTCTTTATGATTCAAAGTTTTCAGATTATTTGAGTAGATACCCAGGAGAGAGATTGCTGGGTCATGTGGTAATTCTATTTGTAATTTCTTGAGGAACCTCCACACTGTCTTCCATAGCGGCTGCACCAGCCAGCATTCCCCCCAACAGTGTATGAGGGTTCCTTTTTCTCCACAGCCTCTCCAACACTTGTTACTATTTGTCTTGTTGATGATAGCCATTCTGAATGGGGTGAGGTGATATCTCATTGTGGTTTTTATTTGCATTTCTCTGATGATTAGTGATGTGGAGCATTTTTTCATATGTCTATTTGCCATTTGTAAGTCCTCTTTGGAGAAATGTCTCTTCAGGTCCTCTGCCCATTTTTCAATTGGGTTGTTTGTTTTTTTGTGTGTTGAGTTGCATGAGTTCCTTGTATATTTTGGATATTAGCCCCTTATCGGAGGCACTGTTTGCAAACTTTTTCACCCATTCAGTTGGTTGTCTCTTTATTTTATCGATGGTTTCTTTTGCTGTGCAGAAGCTTTTAAGTTTCATATAGTCCCATTCATTTATTTTAGCATTTACTTCCATTGCCTTTGGAGTCATAAAATTCATAAAATGCTCTTTGAACCCAAGGTCCATAAGTTTAGTAACTATGTTTTCTTCTATGCAGTTTATTATTTCAGGTTTTATGCTTAAGTCTTTGATCCATTTTGAATTAATTTTGGTACACGGTGACAGATTTCAGCCCTGTTTCATTCTTTTGCATGTGGTTTTCCAATTCTACCAGCACCATTTATCGAAGGAGCTGTCTTTTCTCCATTGTATGCTTTTTGCTTCTTTGTCAAAAATTGTCTGTCCATATTTATGTGGGTTTATTTCTGGGATCTCAATTCTATTCCATTGGTCTATGTGTCTGTTTTTCTGCCCATACCATGTTGTTTTGATTATTATTGCCCTTTAGTACAAGCTAAAGTCAGGGAGTGTGATACCTCCAGCATTGTTCTTTTTGCTTAGGATTCCTTTGGCTGTTGATGTCTTTTGTGGTTCGATACAAATCTGATGATTTTTTTGTTCTATTTTTTAAAATGTGCTATTGGGATTTTGATGGAGATTGCATTAAATCTGTATATTGTTTTGGTAATACGGGCATTTTAACTATGTAGATTGTTCCAATCCATGAGCATGGAATGTCTATCCATTTCTTTGTGTCTTCTTCAATTTCTTTTAAAAATGTCTTATAGTTTTCAGCGTATAAATCCTTCACATCCTTGGTTAAGTTTAATCCTAGGTGTTTTATACTTTTTCTTGCAATTGCAAAAGGAATTGTTCTTTTGCTTTCTTTTTCTGAGATTTCATTGTTAGTATATAGGAATACAATGGACTTTTGTACATTGATTTTGTAGCCGGCAACTTTACTGTATTTGTTGATTGTTTTCAATGGCTTTTTGGTGGAGTTTTAGGGTTTTCTATATATAGCATCATGTCATCTGCAAAGAGTGACAATTTAATTTCTTCATTCCCAATTTGGATGCCTTTTACTTATTTGTCTTGCCTGATTGCTCTGGCGAGGACTTCCAACACTATGCTTAAAAGCAGAGGTGATAGGGGACAGCCCTGCGGTGTTCCTGAACGTAGAGAAAAGGGCTTCAGTTTTTCATCATGAATTATGAGATTAGCTGAGGGTTTGTCATATATGCCCTTTATTATGTTCAAGTATTTTACTTCTATACCTATTTTATTAAGTGATCCAATCATAAATGGATGTTGTATTTTGTCAAATGCTTTTTCTGCATCAATTGATATAATCATATGATTTTTGTCCTTTATTTTGTTTATGGGATGAATCACATTGATGGATTTCTGAATGTTGAGCCATCCTTGTGCACCTGGGATGAATCTGCTTGGTCATGATGAATAATCTTTTTAGCATATTGTTGCATTCGATTTGTTAGCATTTTTCTTAGGATTTTTGCATCTGCATTCATCAGAGATAATAGTCTGTAGTTTTCTTTTTTTGTGTTATCCTTACCAGGTTTTGGTATCGATAATGTTGGCCTCATAAAATGATTTAGGGAGTATTGTCTCTTCTTCAATTTTTTGGAAGAGTTTGAGTAGGACAGGTATTATATCCTC
Organism: Rhinolophus hipposideros; assembly: GCF_964194185.1. Lineage (NCBI taxonomy): Eukaryota > Metazoa > Chordata > Mammalia > Chiroptera > Rhinolophidae > Rhinolophus > Rhinolophus hipposideros. The sequence continues at coordinate 352,094 of NW_027669012.1, forward strand.
TTTGTAGATTTGGTGGAATTCACTAGTGAAGCCATCTGGTCCTGGACTTTTGCTTCTGGGAAGGTTTTGGATGACTGATTCAATTTCCTTAGTGGTGATCGATCTATTTAGATTTTCCAGTTCTTTATGATTCAGCCTAGGAAGGCTATATGTTTCCAAGGACCTGTCCATTTCTTCTAGGTTATTGAATTTGGTGGCATGTAGTCCCTCATAGTATTCCTGGATGATGCTTTGTGTTTCGGTGGCGTCCGTGATAACTTCCCTTCTCATTTCTGATTTTATTAGTCTTTTTTTATCTTACTGAGTCTACCAAGGATTTGTCAATTGTATTAATCTTTTCAAAGAACCAGCTCTTTGTCACATTAATTTTTTCTATTCTCTTTTTGTTCTCTGTTTCATTTAGTTCTGCTCTGATTTTTATTGTTTTCTTTCTGCTGCTGACATTCAGTTTCATTTGTTCTTTTTCTAGCTCCATAAGATGTAAAGATGAGGTTATCTATTTGGGATTTTTCTTATTTCTTGAGATAGGCCTGTAATGATATAAATTTCCCTCTTAAAACTGCTTTCGCTGCATCCCCAAAATTTTGGTAGGATGTATTTTCATTTTCCTTTGTTTCTATGTATCTTTTTTTTCTTCTGTAAGATAGTTTTTGTTTTTTTATTTTTTTTGAAGCTTTTCATTGTTCCCTTTCCAGTTTACTGTTTTTTTCTGTTTTTCACATTCTTTTATTCGTTTCCGGTGCACAAAACAATGTAATAGCTAGACATGTATCATTTATATCCCTCACACAGTCATAACCCCCTCCCCCCTCCACTGCCTCTCTGACATCTCACACAGCCATTACATTTCCACTGTCTCTATTCCTAATGCTGTACTCCGCTTCTTGTAACTATATGTAATATATATGTAATATATATATTTATATAAGATATATATATATATATAGTATGTATATATATATTTTATATAAAATATGTATATGTATTATATGTACATGTAAATTGTACTTGACATTCATTATTCAGCTTCAGGTGTACAGTGCAGTGATCAGCCATCTACATCATCCCTGAGGTGGTCTCCCTAATGAGACAAGTATCCATTGGATACCCTACAAAATCTTTACGAAATTATTGATTACATTCCCCAAATTGACTCTCGTATCCCCGTGGCACTCTTGTGGTTACCAACTGTTCATTCTGATCCCCTGACTTTCCCCCTTATCCCCACCCCCTCATCTAGCAACCCTCAGTTTTTCCTCTGTGTCTTTGAGACTGTTTCTGATTAATTCATTCATTTATTATTTTCTTTAGATTCCCCATATGAGATCATATGGTATTTGTCTTTCTCTGTCTGACTTATTTCACTTAATATAATGTTCTCTACGTCCATCCATATTGTTGCACGGTAAGATTTCATTCTTCTTCGTGGCTGTGAAATACTCCATTGTATAACTGTAACGGTTTCTTAATCCAATCGTTTACCAATGGGCATTTCGGTTGTTTCCATGTTTTGGCTATTGTGTATAGTGCTGCAATAAAGATAGGGGTGTATAAATTTTTTTGAATTAGAGTTTTGGATTTCTCCTGATAGATACCTAGGAGTGGAATTGCTGGGTCATAGGGTAGTTCCATTCTCAGATTTTTGAGATACCTCCATACTGTTTTCCATAGTGGCTGCACCAATCTGCAATCCCACCAACAGTGCATAAGCGTTCCCTTTTCTCCACATCCAGGCCAGCACTTGTTGTTTGTTGATTTGTTGATGAAAGCCATTTTGACTTGGGTGAGGTTGTATCTCATTGCGGTTTTTATTTGCATTTCTCTAATGATTAGTGAAGTTGAGCATTTTTTCATATGTCTGTTTCCCATCTGTATGTCCTTTTTAAAAAAATTACTCTCCATGTCCTCTGCACATTTTTTAATTGGGTTGTTTGTTATTTTGGAGTTGAGTTGACTGAGATATTTTATAAATATGGGATATTAACCCCTTATCAGATATATCATTGGCAAATATCTTCTCCATTCAGTAGGATCCCTTTTTGTTTTATTTTTTTTTATTTTTTTATAGTTTTATTTTATTTTATTTTATTTTTACATCCCTCACACCGTGAACCCCCCTCCCCCCATCCACCACCACCCCGACCTCACACCGAGCCATCACATTATACACATAAAATTATAGTTGGCATTCATTAATGTCCAGTCTCTGGTGTACAATGCCATGACCAGGCATCCACAGCATCCCTGAGGTGGTCTCCCAAACAGGACACATGTCCATCGGACACCCAACAAAATCCCCAAACACTATTGAATAAGTTCCCCAAAGTAATTCTCAAAAAACCCTGAGGCCATCCTGTGGTCACCAGCCGCCCCCCAATCCCTTCACCCTTCCCCCCATCCCCAACCCCCTCCCCCCTGCCCATCTAACAACTCTCGGTTTTTTGTGTCCCCAAAACTGTTTCTGATTAGTTCATACACATATTCTTTTCTTTAGATTCCGCATATAAGTGAGATCATATGGTACTTGTCTTTCTCTTTCTGACTTATTTCACTTAACATAATGTTCTCTAGATCCATCCATGTTGTTGCAAATGATAAGATTTCTTTTTTCTTTATGGCTGCGTAGTACTCCATTGTATAAATGTACCACAGCTTCTTAATCCAGTCATCGACCGATGGGCATTTCGGTTGTTTCTGTATCTTGGCTATTGTGTAAAGTGCTGCAATAAACATAGGAGTGCATACAGATTTTTGAATTGGAGCTTTGGATTTCTCCGGGTAGATGCCTAGGAGTGGGATTACTGGATCATAGGGTAGTTCTATCTTCAGATTCCTGAGATACCTCCATACTGTTTTCCATAGTGGCTGCACTAATCTGCAATCCCACCAACAGTGCACTAGCGTTCCCTTTTCTCCACATCCCCGCCCGCATTTGTTGTTTGTTGATTTATTGATGATAGCCATTTTGACTGGGGTGAGGTGGTATCTCATTGTGGTTTTTATTTGCATTTCTCTGATGGTTAGTGAGGTTGAGCATTTCTTCATATGTCTTCTTGCCTTCTGTATGTCCTTTTTAGAAAAATGTCTCCTCAAGTCCTCTGCCCATTTTTTAATTGGGTTGTTTGTTTTTTTGGAGTTGAGTTGAGTAAGTTTTTTATAGATTTGTGATATTAATCCCTTATCAGATATATCATTGGCAAATATCTTTTCCCATACAGTAGGATCCCTTTTTGTTTTATTGATGGTTTCCTTTGCTGTGAAAAAACTTTTTAGTTCGATGTGATCCCACATGATTATTTTTTCTCTTACTTCTCTTGGCTGAGAGGATGTATCAGTAAAAATCTTACTCCAGGTAATGTCTATAAAGTTTCTTCCTATATTTTCTTCTAGAAATTTTATGGTTTCAGATCTTACACTTATGTCTTTAATGCATTTTGAATTTATTCTTGTATATCGTGTAAGGAAGTGGTCCAGCTTCATTCTTTTGCATGTGTCTGTCCAGGTTTCGCCAACACCATTTGTTGAATAGACTGTCTTTACCCCACCATAAATTCTTGCTTCCATTGTCATAGATTGAATGACAATATAGGCATGGATTTATTGCTGGGCTCTCTATTGTGTTCCATTGATCAATGTATCTGTTTTTATACCAGTATCGTGGTGTTTTGATTACTGTAGCCTTGTAGTATAATTTGATGTCAGGTATCGTTATACCTCCCACTTTATTCCTTTTTCTCAAGATTGCCGAGGCCAACCAGGATCTTTTATGGTTCCATATAAATTTCAGGATTATACGTTCTATTCTTGTGAAAACCATCCTTGGTAATATGATAGAAATTGCGTTGAATTCGTATGTTGCCTTAGGCAGTATGGACATTTTCACTCTATTAATTCTTCTTATCCATGAGCATATTATGTGCTTCCATCTATTTGTATCCTCTTTAATTTCTTTCTTCAGTGTCTTATAATTTTCTGAGTATGGATGTTTTACTTCTTTCATTAAATTTATTCCCAGGTATTTTATAGTCTTTGAAGCAATTGTAAATGGGATTCTTTTCTTAATTTCTCCTGATACTTTATTATTGGTATATACACATGCAACTGATTTCTGAATATTAATTTTGTATCCTGCTACTTTACTAAATACATTTATCAGTTCTAATGGTTTTTTGGTGGAGTCTTTAGGGTTCTCTCTATATAGTATCATGTCATCTGCATATAATAACAATTTTACTTCCTCCTTACCAATTTGGATGCCTTTTATTTATTTTTCTCGTCTGATTGCTGTGGCTAGAAGTTCCAGCACTATGTTGAATAGAAGTGGAGAAAGTGGGAAACCTTGCCTTGTTCCTGATCTTAAGGGGACTATTTTAGCTTTTCCCCGTTGAGTGTGATGTTAGCTGTGGGTTTATCATATATGGTCTCTATTATGTTGAGATATGGTCTCTCTATTCCCATTTTCTTAAGAGTTTTTATCATAAATGGCTGCTGGATTTTGTCCAATGCTTTTTCTGCATCTAATTGATATGATCATATGATTTTTATTTTTTATTTTGTTAATGTGGTGTATCACGTTAATTGATTTGCGGATGTTGAACCACCCTTGCATACCAGGAATGAATCCCCCTTGATCATAGTGTATGATTTTTTTAATGTATTGCATAATTATGTTCAGTAATATTTTGTTGAGAGTTTTTGCATCTATGTTCTTTAGAGATACAGGCCTATAGTTTTTTGTTTGTTTGTGTGTTTTTTGTAGTGTCTTTGTCTGATTTGGGGATCAGAGTGATAGTGGCCTCGTAAAAAGGTTTTGGGAGCCTTCCCTCCTTCTGAATTTTTTGGAATAGCTTGAGGAGAATAGGTGATAATTCTTTTTTGAATGTTTTGTAAAATTCACCTGTAAAGCCATCTGGTCCAGCACTTTTGTTTGTTGGGAACTTGTTGATTACTGATTCAACTTCCCTGGTGGTAATCAGTCTATTCAGGTTTTCCGTTTCTTCTTGAGTTAGCCTTGGAAGGATGTATGCTTCTAGAAAATTTTCCATTTCTTCCAGATTGTCTAATTTGTTGGCATATAGATGCTGATAGTAATTTGTTAAATATTTTTGTATTTCTGTGGTGTCTGTTGTCACTTCTCCTCTTTCATTTCTGATTTTATTAATTTGGGTCCTCTCTCTCTCTCTTTTTGATAAGTCTGGCTAAAGGTTTGTTGACTTTGTTTATTTTGTCTAAAAAACAACTCTTGGATTCATTGATGTTTTTTATTGTTTTTCTGGTTTCTATTTCATTTATTTCCGCTCTGACCTTTATTATGTCCCTCTTTGTACTCCCTTTGCGGTTATTTTGCTGTTCTTTGTCCTGATCCCTTAAGTGTGAAAATAAACTGTTGATTAGTGATTTTTTTTGTTTCTTTAGGTAGGCCTGCAATGCTGTGAATTTCCCTCCTAGGACTGTTTTCGCTGCATCCCATAGATTTGGTTTGTCATGGTTTGATTTTCATTTGTCTCGAGACATGTTTTGATTTCTTCCTTGATCTCATTGTTGATCCATTCGTTATTTAGTAACATGTTATTCAGGCTCCATGAATTTGTCTGTCTTCCAGTTTTTTTCCTGTAGTTGATTTCTGATTTTATAGCGCTGTGGTCAGAGAAGAAAATTGGTAAGATTTCAATTTTCTTACATTAATCAAGACTTGTTTTCTGGCCTAACACGTGGTGTACCTTGGAAAATGTCCCGTGTGCGCTTGAGAAGAACGTGTATTCTGCAGCTTTGGGGTGAAATTCTCTGAAAATGTTGATTAAATACAAATGGTCCAATGTGTCATTTAAGGCCATTGTTTCCATATTGATTTTCTGTCTGGAATACCTGTCCCTTGTCAGAGGTGTGTTGAAGTCCCCTACTATGATAATATTACTGTTGAGTTCTGTCACTATGTCAGTAAATATCTGTTTTATATATTTAGGTGCTCCTATGTTGGGTGCATAGATGTTTACTAGGGTTATGTACTCTTGTCGGACCAATTCCTTTATTATGTATAGTGCCCATCTTTGTCTTTTAATATATTCTTCAGTTTAAAGTCTATTTTGTCAGATATAAGTATTGCAACTCCAGCTTTTTTCTCATTTCTGTTTGCATGAAATATCTTACTCCAAGCCGTCACTTTCAGCCTGTGTGTGTCTTTTGATCTGAGGTGAGTCTCTTGTATACAGCATATACAAGGGTCTTGCTTTCTTATCCACTCAGCCACCCTATGTCTCTTGATTGGAGCATATAATCCGTTTGCATTTAAAGTGATTATTGATAGGTACATAGTTATTGCCATTTTTAAATTTGTCGTTAGATTGTTTTCATCTTTCTTCTGTTTACAGAAGCCCTTTTAATATTTCCTGCGATGCTGCCTTAGTGGTAATAAATTCCTTTAGCTTATTCTTTTCTGGGAAGCTCTTTATCTCTCCTTCAATTTTAAATGATAGCCTTGCTGGATAAAGCAATCTAGGTTGTAGGCCCTTGTTTTTCATCATTTTGAGTACCTCCTGCCCCTCCCTCCTGGCCTGCAATGTTTCTGTAGAAAAGTCATTTGATAGTCTTACAGGAGTTCCCTTGTATTTAACTTGCTATCTTTCTCTTGCTGCTTTTAGGATTCTGTCTTTGTCTTTAATCTTTACCGTGTTAACTGTAATGTGTCTTGGTGTGGGCCTGTTTGGGTTTATCCTGGTTGGAACTCTCTGCACTTCCTGGAGTTATACGTCGGTTTCCTTCACCAGGTTAGGGAAGTTTTCAGACATTATAACTTCAAATATGTTCTCGATCCCTTGCTTCCTTTCTTCACCTTCTGGTATTCCTGTGATGCGCATGTTGTTGCGCTTGATGTTATCCCAGAGGACTCTTAAGCCATTTTCGATGTTTTTTACTCTTTTTTCTTTTTGTTGTTCCATGTGGGTGATCTCTGCTGACTTGTCTTCATGTCGCTGATTCGATCCTCTGCTTCATCTAGCCTGCTGTAATTCCTTCAAATGGGTTCTTTATTTCAGTTATTGTATTCCTTAGTTCTAACTGGTTGTTCATTATGATTTCTCCATCCTTCTTTATGTCGTCACTAAACCCCTTCAGTATTCTTATCATCAGTGTTCTGAACTCTGTCTCTGACAGGTTGGTTACCTGTATTTCATTTGGTTCCAATTCTGGAGGTTTCTTCTGTTCTTTTATTTGGGACATGTTTCTTTGTTTCCCCATTCTGGCTGACTCTCTGTGTTTGCTTTGATGTATTAGGTAGGTCCCTTATGGGTCTTTGTTTTTATTGGTTATCTTACGTAGTATGCGTCCTTTATATTTGACTTGCATGACTTCCTTCTTCTCCTCTGCGTGTGCACCAAAGGTGACTCTCGTTTTGTGTATATTGTCCTGTTAAAGTTGATCTTTAATTGCTTTTGGCTGGTCAGTAGGTGGGATTGACTCCTAGGCTGCCTAGTTGTGAATCTTGGCTCTGCCCACAGTGGTAGTTCTGCTGAGTGAGGGTTGACTGCTCACATGAGGCTTGGCCCCTATGGGCTCTTGTGCCTGTAGAGAATTCCTTCTGGGTGTGTCACTTGTAGGTCAAACCCGATAATACTCTAACTTGGTCTGGAGTCGGCCTCAGGGTGTTTTGAATCTTGTGCCTCTTGAGCTGGGCCCTGGTATAGAGCAATTTCAGAACAAAGCAAATCACCCAGCACAACAGCAACACCAACAGCAAAGAAAAAACAAATACACCCATGTAAAAACAACTGATAACCCACACTCAACACCGGCAAAAATATCAAAAATACACAAACAAAACAAAACAAAAAAAGCAGCGTCAGTCTTTGCTTAAGCCTACCAAGTAATCTCCAGGTTGTCCTCTCCTGTACCAAAGAGTCCTCTGCGTCTTGGGCAGGCAGAGACGCTCACCTGGTGCCCAGAGTGACCCTGGGACGGCAGTTTTAGATGTGTGGTGCCATAAATTCTGGATGTCAGTTTTTACAAAGTCAGTGCATTTTCCTCTCTTGCCTGCACATATGCGCACTGAGAGTAACACAGCCAGCCCTGTGCCCAGGTCTCCTGAGTCTTAGGGTACTTCTTCCCTATGTGTGTGTGGAGGGCAGGAGATTTCTGAGTTGATGAAAGCCCAGAGCTGCGTCTGCCGCCTACTGCTGATCCCTGGGAGTGCCTCCGCAGTTGTAATTGCCCTGCCCTAGGCAGGCCAGAAAAGGTGAGAGCTGGAGATGGAGGAGTCTTCTCTCTCCCAACCCAGTAGCGTCACACTCTTCCCAGCCTCTTCCCTGAGTCAGAGCTGCAAACCGGGTCCTCCCAGATCCTGAGTGCTCTGACTCCTCTGTAAACTGACACTGCTCTTCAGCTCAGGGGCCAGCTTGAGTCTCTGGAAAGGCAGGGGTAGGATTGGGAGAGTGGGCGGAGGGGCCCAGGTGTGTTGATCATGTCCTTTGTCCGACCTAGGGCCCAGCTGGAGGTCTCAGCTGAGGTGACTGCCTCAAATGCTGGATATGCTGCTCTCTTGGCAGGAGAGATCAGCTGTGGGATGCAGGGAAAGAGCCTATGTCTTGGCTCTTGTGGTCTCTGTTCTGTCCTGGGATCCTCTGTGTCTCCACAGCCGCAGATGCGGGCTGAGGTCGCCACTCCGCCCCCTTCTGTCTTCCCCTGCTCGCCCAATTTGCCCAGCTTCAAGTAATCCTCGAACGAGTCTCTTACCTTTTCTGTGTGATGAGCAGAGTCCATTGACCTGGTCAAAGAAGAAATAAG